>NC_090932.1:1555121713-1555432675 GCF_040938575.1 Ambystoma mexicanum
AAGCAGCCCTCCAGAACTCGCGTTTGGGAGGCAGTAGCCACAAGGGCAGCTCAGAAGACCTATAAAGAGCTGGGCAAGGAAGGAAGACGGCTTAGAGGACCTGTGCCAAAGGCTTCCTTGCCTAAACAACAAGGCTTGAGTCAGGGAGAAGCAGACTCTGCAGGATCCCAGAGAAACCAGAGGACAAAGGAGGTAAGGAACAAGTTACTTACCTGTAACTGTTGTTCTCCAGCATGGGTCTGGCATGGATTCACATGCTCATGAATATTCCCCGTCGTCAGGTTGGGAATCCTCGGTAAAGAAAAAAAGAGTTTCAGTTTAGTTTCTGAACTGTCTTTCTCCTAATAACCAATCACTGGTCTCTGGGTCATACTGCCCCCAGCCAATGACTGCCCCCTACCTATGCCCCTCCTCTGGCAGCCATCCTCAGATTTGGTAGCATGTAAAGTGGCAGTAGGACCAAGTAAAAAGCCGCAGAGGGGTAGGAGGGAGCGTTTGCATGTGAATCCATGCCAGACCCATGCTGGAGAACAACAGTTACAGGTAAGTAACTTGTTCCTTCTCCAGCATGGGGTCTGGCATGGATTCACATGCTCATGAATACAAGAATACATAGCAGTACACACATGCACAACCACGGGAGGTGGCAAGGCTCAACATTAAGCATTTCATCAACTCAACATTAAGCATCTCTTACCTCCTCACCAGGCCCACCTTCAGGCGAACAGGTTGCGCAACACTGCCTGGCCGACTCTGGACTCCTCCCTGGAATCCCGGTCGACACAAAAGAATCTCGTGAAGGTGTGCGTCGACCTCCACGTAGCAGCCCTGCAGATGTCCAGCAGGGGCAGACCAGATAGGAACGCCGTGGTAGCAGCGATCACTCTGGTCGAATGGGCTCTCGAATGGCTGGGCAACGGTCGGTTTGCCAACTGGTGACAATGCAGGATGCAGCCACAGAGCCATCTGGAAATGGAAACCTTCGAAAGGGTCTTCCCTTGGTTCACTGGTCCAAAGTTCACAAACATCTGTGATGTCTTCCGAAAACTCTTCATGCGGTCCACGTAGAACTTCAGCGCTCTAGCTACATCCAGCGAGTGCAAAGTCCTCTCGGCTGGCGACGGGAAGAAAACAGGTAACACCAAGGGCTCGTTGAGATGGAAGTCCGACGGCACCTTGGGCATGAAGGAGGGGTGCAACCTCAGCACCACCCTCATCTCGTGGAAAGTCAGGTATGGAGGCTTGCAGGAGAGGGCCTGATATCTCCCACTCGTCGTGCGGAGGTGATGGCCACAAGAAACGCTGTTTTCCACGCCAGGAACTTCAACGGTGCTGAATGCAGAGGCTCGAATGGCAGCCCCATGAGCCTGGTCAGAACCGAGTTGAGCTACCACGCCGGGGCCGGAGCCTTCACCAGCGAAAACGATCGCAACAGTCCCTTCATGAACTCCTTCACCAGGCGATGGGACCACAGGGATCAGCGCCCCAGATTTCTGGTATAGCGGGAGATAGCCGCCAGATGGATCTTGATGGAGGCATGGGCCAGCCCCGCCTTGGCCAGCGACAATAAGTACGGCAGCACTTGAGGGGCCGTAATCCGCAGAGGGTTAATATTCTGTGCCCGGCACCAGACAGAGAACCTCTTCCATTTGTGTCCATAGCACTTGAGAGTTGAGGACGCCGCCCTGGCCTTTGCAAGCACCTCCTTGCAGTCCGCCAGGATATCGTACCCTCCAAACTCTAGTGCTGCAGGAGCCAGGCCTGCAAGTTCAGCGACTCCGGGTCATGATGGAGGATGGCATCCTCCTTCTCTTGCGAGGAGATCCACATCTGTCGGCAGTTTGACTGGGGGAGGAGCACGCTGACAAGTCCAGAAGGTCCGGGAACCAGATCGGTCTTGATCACGCCAGTGCAACGAGGATCATCCTGCACTGGGACCGCTTGAGTTGGTTGATGAGTCGCAGCAGCAATGGCAGGAACGCATACAGGAACAGGCCGTCCCAGAGGCATTGCCCATGCTCCCCAGCTGGGGATACCTGCTGGCGAACCTCCGGCACTTGGTGTTCGTCGCCGTCGCGAATAGGTTGATCTGGAGATTGACCCATCGTTGGAATATCCGATCCACTTGATCCTGCCACAGTTCCCACTCGTGGCACGAGCACAGCTCCCTGCTGAGTGAGTCGGCAATGGTGTTCTTTATTCCTGCCAGGTGGAAGGGCACCAGAAACATCCCCTGGGCGACGGCCCAGTGCCACAGATCCTGGGCCTCCTTGTATAGGGCTGGGGATCTGGTGCCTCCCTGCTTCCGGATGTAGAACATCGTGGTGGTGTTGTCAGTGAAGATCCTCACCACCTTGCCCTTGAGGGACGGAAGGAACGACCTGAGGGCCCAGAACACAGCTCGGAGCTCCAGGACGTTTATGTGTAGTGACCTCTCCTCCGGGAGCCAAAGGCCTCTTGCGTGGAGATCTCCGGTGTGCACTCCCCGTCCCTCCAGGGAGGCATCCGTCGTCACCGTCTCCTGACATGTCGGGGTCTGGAAGTGCGTACCCGCCGCCAGATGCACGCATGTGCCCCACCACCGGATCGCTTGGCGGAAGGTCCCGTTGAGCAAGATCCTGTCTTCGAAGCTGCCCGCCGCTTGCATCCAACGGGCGTCGAGGAACTCTTGCAGTGGACGCATCCGCAGCCTGCACAGGTGCACTAAGTAGATGCATGAGAACATCATGCCGAGAAGGGACTTAATGGACCTCACCCTGGCCACGTCCATGGCCAACAGCCGCTGCACCTTGCCCAGGATGGCCTTCGTCCTTTCTTCCAAAAGAGATGCCAATCACGCTACTGTGCCGAGCTTGGCTCCCAGAAACAGTGCGAACTGCGACGGAACCAGGTGGGATTTCGAGAAGTTGATGGAAAATCCCAGATCCGTGAGCAGTTGGACGGTCTTCGATGTGTGCCCGACAGCGAGTTCTCTTGTCTTTGCTCGGATGTGCCAATCGTCCAGGTAGGGGTAGACATGGATCCCCTGCAGGTGCAGCCGCTCCGCCACTGGTGCTAGGTACTTGGGTGCCGACTTCAATCCAAAAGGAAGGGCCTTGAACTGGTAGTGCCGCCCTTGGACTACGAATCTGGGAAACTTTCGATGTCCTTTTAGAATGGGGATGTGAAAGTAGGCATCCTCCAAGTCCAGCGACAATAGGAAGTTGCCTTCCTCCAGCTGCCCCAGCACGTGCCGGAGGGTGTCCATCCGGAACTTCTGGGCCCTGATGTATTTGTTTAAACGACGCAGGTCCAGGATGGGTCACCAACCGCCGGTCTTCTTTCTTACGAGGAACTATCGCGAGTACACTCCGGAGCCCCGGAGCCTCTTCGGGACGAGCTTGATGGCTCCTTTTTTCAGCATCGCCCTTACTTCCAGCAGCAGTTGATAGATGTGGTTTTCCTTCCTGGCCACGGATGGAATGCGGGGGCAATTTTTTAGAAACTCGAGTGTCCGCAGGCTAGGGCATCCAGCACCCATCGGTCGATGGAGATGGACACCCACATGCTGACGACTTCGCCAGTCGGCCTCCCACCGGGGTGCTCAGTTGGGGGCCCGACGCTTCAGTCCTGCTTGGCAGCGGCCTTGCTGCCTTGGCCTCCTTGGTGACGACGAGATCCTCCTGACTTGCCGCGTCCTCTGTAGGCCTCCTGTGACGAGGAGCGGGCCGCCTGTTGGTACGTCGAGGAGTCGCCGCCAAATCCTTTGGAGGCACCTTGCTTGCCTCCGGAGTTCCGAAAGGGCGGCCATCGTTGCTGCAAAACTCCCAAAGCCCGAACCGTATCTGTGTCGGCCTTGATGGCCTGCAGTGACTCGTCCACTGTCTTGCCAAACAGGTTGTTCCCGTCGAAGGGCATGTCCAAAACTCTGGTTTGCATGTCCTGGCGGAAATCGGTCGCCTCCAGCCAACCACGCCGTCGAAGACAAACACTGTTGCCCAACTGGCGGAAACCGGTGTCAGCAATGTCCGTGGCCACTGTTATGGTGTGGTCCGACGCCACCTCGCCTTCCTGCAGAATCTCCAGGGCCTCCGCCCTCTTGTCGTCCAGGATGAAGTCCAGCAGAGGAGCGATCTTAAACCAAATCTCCCCGTCGTAGTGGGCCACAATTGCTAGGGCATTGGTCGCTTTAATCGTCGTCGCCGCCGAGATGACCCATCATCCCATGGTGTCCAGTTTCTTCCCCCTCGCCGTCCGGCGGGGAGGTTGAAGTTGAAGCCGTTGCCGAGATAACCGAATCCGGGGTCGGCTGCACCCTAAGGCACAAAGGGGCGCAATCCGGGACCCGATACTACTTCTTCTCGTACCGGTCTCTTGGCAGGAGCGACAGCCCCTCGTCCCAGATGTTGTCAAGTACCGGGACCAAGAGGACCGTCTTCCTCTTGGACTCACGCCGTTGATGGAGGAAGCCTTCCTTACTCTGTTCTTCGGGGCAGAGCTGGAAGAGCTCGGAGGCCTTGGCGATTATGGCGTGGAAGGAGCCAATTTCGTCAGGCGGGGAGGCCCGAGGAGGTGGTGATGGAAGGCCCATTCCATCTTCACCACCGTCGTCATCCGTCCCCGTTGTGGCCGTCTCTGTTCCCGTGTCATGCCTAGGATCAGGGGAAGGCGATGAAGGCTGTGAAGGCTGCAAAGGCTGGAAGGGCGGGGGGATGGTGGGGGTGAACTCTCCTCCGCTTGCTTGGAGGGCTTCCCGACGGGCCAGGCTATGCTGGATCGTCCATTGGGGGTAAGGGCAACCTCGTCCTTATCTCCGTACATAAGGCTTGGATCGCCATCAAGATCGCTCCCAAGTTGTCCTGTGGCCCGGGTACCGGCTGCGATGGGCGCGACGGTTGGGGAGTGGAATCCTCAGCCTCCACAGGAACCTCGTCAGCACCACCGTTGCTCTCTTCATCCCTCCCGTGGGACCGGACCACCTCGATCTTCTTGTTCAGGATCTTCATGACTCCAGCCAGCTCCTCTTCAGAGGTTGTATCCGTGTCCGTGATGGCCACCGCCACCCCCTCCCCCCCTCTTTTTCCACCGGGGTCTTATCGATGGGTTGAAAAGATGATTCCCTTTGAAGTGTCAGGGAAACTCTGGGCCCTGAGGTCGCCTCCACTGGGGTAGCCTCCACAGGCTTCCCCAGGCCCGCCATGACTCCCTCGATAGAGGCCTTAGCCGGGTGAATCAAGGCCTTCACGACTTTAGGCGCGCTTGAGGCCTTCACCTTGGGGGGAGGGTCACCGCCTCGCTCCCCCTCGGCTGTCTCCATCAGGATCGACCGGGAACACTCCAGAAGCTTACCCGGGTTCTCCGATTTCCTCTTCCCCGAGCCAGAGCGGTGGCTCGTGGTTGATGGCGTTGGTGAAAGTGCGCCCTGCCTGGCAGCCGAGGAGCCCGACCGTTCGGCGCTCCCGGTGCCGGCAGACTCGCGGTGCTTTGCCTTTTGTTGTGCCCCCGTCGCCGGAGCGCCCTCAAAGGACTTAGAAGACCGCTCGGACCTCTTCTTCTCACCTACCGCTGGGCTCTTCCCTTCCAGACAGTTGGTGAGGCGGATACGCCGATCCCTCATGGTCTGCTCCGACATATTGTTGCAAAACGCACAGTCCTTCCCCACGTGCGTTTTGTCTTCGTGAAGGCAGTAGAGGCATCTAGACTGCTCGTCCTCCTTGAAGACATTCTGCAATCCGCATCCAGGGCAGTTCCTGAACAGCTTGGATCCGGGCGTCATGCTTCCTTTGTCCTGGGCCATGTCCACGGGGTAGGCCTCAAGTTCTGGAATCCTCCAAGAAGCAGAACTCGACGAAAACTTCGCCCTTGAGGGGCATAGAAAATTCCAAAACGGGTCTCCGTTGATCGGAAGTAGAAACGGTGGAGCTTGAGGCTCGATTGACAGAAAAAATTAGATTAAACTCTGAAAAAAAGAAAATCGCAAAACGCAGAAAAAGCTTGAGAGCTATAGCACGAGGACTCCCAACACTTGAACGTGTGGTAAAAATCTGAGGATAGCTGCCAGAGGAGGGGCTTAGGTAGAGGGCAGTCATTGGCTGGGGGCAGTATGACCCGGAGACCAGTGATTGGTTATTATGAGAAAGAAAGTTCAGAAATTAAACTGATTTTTTCTTTACCGAGGATTCCCAGCCTGACGTCAGGGAATATTCATGAGCATGTGAATCCATGCCAGACCCCATGCTGGAGAAATAGGCTGTGGTCCCTATTCAGCGTCCCACCCTCCTGGAAAGGAACAGGAGGAAGTCATCCATGAGGTACTACCAGAGAAGAGGGCACGAGAAGCAGGAACAATCCTGAACTCAACCACATCTCCCCTTCACTGAACTAACATAGCATGCCAAAGCATAATAGGAGGGAAGCTAAGGCAAGACCCACAAAAAAGAAGATAGCAACAGATTAGAGGAGGTAAAGGGGTGCTGGCAACATCCAGAGCGGCAACGTCCAGGTGAACGGGTGATGTTGAAAAGCAGCGGGAAGGAGGCCCAAACCCTGGTGAAAGGTGCAAGAAAGGGCAGAGAAGGGTCGATTCAGAAAATGTGGAGGAAAGAACACTGAACCACGACAGACAGCGACACTGGAGCAGATAGGATGGAAGAGGACTCCCGCCCGAGGAGGCCCAGGAGGAGAAGGGAGGGTGGGGGACGTCACTCCTCAAAAATGTATGGAACAGTGCTTTCAGAACTTTGGGGACAGAATGGCGAGCATGATGCAATCGCAACTAGAAAAGAAGGAGGACCTCCCGGAGGCAATAAAAGAGGTCAAAAGCGAGCTACAATGGCTGGAGACAAGAGTGGATACCAATGAAATGGCCCTACAGGAGCTGGAGGAGGGCAATCACAAAATGGAGGAAATGATGGAACACCTTGCTAGAGCTACCCACAACTTGGAATTACAGACAGAAGACCTTGAATATTCAAAGGCAATACAGGAGATAGTGGGGGATGAAGAACTACTGCAAGCAGGCCAGCAACTATTTGCCTCCCAGATGGACCTACCGAATTCAGAGGAAATTCTGGTGGACAGAGTGCATAGGGTAGGGCTGAAGTGTAATGAGTCGGGAGCCAAGCCTTGAGACGTCCTGTGGCAATGCACGAGTACAAGCAGAAGGAGACAATTCTGAGAATGGCAAGACGGGCAGATGGCAGTACTCGAGTACAATGGTACTGTGGTACTGTGGTGCAACTATTCCAGGATCACTCCCACATAACAATTACCAAAAGAAGGCAGATGCACCCGGTGATACAAGAACTGGTAAAACGTAACATAAGATACAAATGGACATTCTCATTCGGACTCCTGTTCGAGGTAGGAAAAAGACAGGAGAATTACCACTGTCTAAGAAGTTGCAGAAATACTAGCAATTGAGATGGATCTAATGGGTACGGAGGAACAGAGCTTGGAAAAGGAGCACCCAAAAAGGAAAGCATGGGAATGGTCAACCCAGGAATCAAGGAAGAAGACTAGGGACAAGCGGGGTCCATGTGGCCCGGGAAGCCTGGAAAAGGACACAGCAGGTCTTGGCCTACATTGAAAAGCGCCCACCGAAGCAGAGACAACCACAGTGTTAAGGGTCAAGTAAGAGCTCCTGGGAGGGTAAACATGTTCAGAGAAGCGCTACAGTGGTAGGGTGGAGCAGGCGGTGGGGAGGGGATCTTGGAAGTTACTCATGAGTCGGGGAGGACCCGCAGAAAGAATCTCTGGGGGAGGTAATGGGCTCAACAACCGAGCAGGAGAGTCAGGAGAGTCTAGAGGCCGGTTGACTCAACCCAGGGGCGGAGGGAGTGGGAGGGGGAACCAGGTTCAGATTCATGGCAAGAGGGGGCGGGGGTGATTCATCCCATGGCGGGGGGGTGAGTGGATCTTCAACACACAATGGCGAAGGTTAGAGAACTAAAAGTCCTTTCATTGACTATCAAAGAGTTAAACTCACCGGTAAAAAGGAAAAAGTTGGACCAATACCTGACGCAGGAGTCCCCAGATATAATAGCCCTACAGGAGACCCATATACAGGAAAAGTACAAACACAAATTTAGAAGAAGGTGATACAACCGAATTCAACAGGCAAACATTTCGAGAAAGTCGACGGGCACGCTAATAACTTTGAAAAACTTGGCGCTTAGAATAATGAACGTAAACAAAGACATTGCAATAACATGCCATGGTGGGGGGGGGAATCCGTAACGGTAGCATCACTGTACGCACTGAACACAGGGCAAGATCATTATATACAAATGATGGTACACAAAGAAGGGTTCTCGCGTGGGATCTGGAGAGGGGCAGAAGTGCTAGAGTATATCACACTCAGATTAGGCCATCAAAGGAACTGAAAGGACAGATGGACAATCTAGCACTAGTGGATACATGGAGGGAAATGAAAGGGGAGATAAGGGGGGGGGGGCTCACCCTTTACGCCCACGTACATAGAACGGCATCAAGGATAGATTATATATGGGTGTCACACCCACTCCTGGGGAGGGCGAGTGGAGTGGAAGTGGGGGCCATCACCATATCTGACCATGCTCCCATCACTATGTCATTTACAATACCATACCATCCAGTAGGCCTGTGGAAATGGAGGTACCCAGCACACATCTTCAGGGACCAAATTCTGAGGACAGAGTTGAAGGATGAGATCGGCCAGTATTTCCAACAGAATGAAACCCAGGGGGTGGATCCGCAGACAATCTGCGATGCCTTGAAGGCCACGATACGGGGCAAGATAATAGCGGTAAAAATAAGAAGGCAAAGGGAAATTAGGCTTCTAGAAAGGCACGTGGAAGAAAAACTAAAGACACTCAAATTTCAAATGGCAAATAAACCATCGGGAGAAGTCGGTAAAGAGTACAGGGAGGTGAAGGGCCAACTAGAAGCACTATTAACGAGCAGGGCGGAGAGGGCACGGTTGCAGCTCAAACAGAAATGTTATACTAAGGGAAATAAAACAGACTATTGGCGAGAATGTTTAGAATGGAGCAAAAGGAGAGAACCATCTTAAAAATAAAAATGGCCGAGGGGGAGGAGCGAACAGACAATGAATCTATAAGAGGGAATTTACAAAATTTTACGGGAAAGTTTATAAATCAGAGAGCCCAGATAGGGGAGCCCAGGAGGCTTATTTGGACAACTGTACACTGCCTAAGAATAAACCCCAAGAAAGGGAGGGGTTAGAGAAGGAGATATCCATAGAGGAAGTGTTCAAAGCGATAGTCGTACTTCCCATCAAGTATGCCCCGGGTCCATGCGGTTTCTCGGATAAATTTTATAAATCATTCAAAGAAGTTCTGGCCGCACGTTTGGCAAAATTATACAACAGATTTGGGGAGGAAGGGGGTATAACGCCTTTGATGGAAGAGGCAAAGGTGATTCTTTTGCCTAAACCAGGGAAGGATCAGGCGCTGTGGTTCATATAGGCCAATTGCACTTAACACAGACGCCAAGATATACACCAAGATATTTGCGGCAAGGTTGGAGTCTCTCCTCCCCGGGCTGATAAACCCCGATCAATCGGGATTCATACAAGGAAAGCAGACCCATGATAATAAAAGGAGAATAGCCCACATCAGAGAGAAGGTGAATAAAAAGCATAGGGCGGCCCAAGCGGTAAAGCTAGATGCAGAAAAAGCCTTTGACAGGGTGGAGTGGCGATTTCTATTCCACACATTGTGTGTATGAACTTGGAGGAGGCGTTTGTGTCGAAGATCGCGGCCAAATACAAAACACCATCCCTGCGCTTGCTTATAAATGGTGAGCTTTTCGACCCAGTGAACGTATCATGGGGCACTAAACAGGGTTGCCTGCTATCTCCACTATTGTATGCCATATACCTAGAAACTAGTCCGAGTAGAATTAGGTCCAACCAAGGGATACAGGGGGGGGGTCCATATTGGTGGGAAACCTCACAAGATTGGGGCTTTTGCAGATGATATGCTGGTGACGTTAACTAATCCGGGGGATTCACTGAAAGCACTAGATAAGGAGCTAACTCAGTTCGGAAAGGTAGCTGGGTTGAAAATAAATAAAAGTAAATCAGAGATCCTAGGCCTACAGATGACACCAGAGGAGCAAGGGCAGGTTAAATCCGGCTCACCGCAAGGGTGGGCGGAGAATACATTGAAATACTTGGGAATTTACCATACAACCACAGACCAACTTTTTAATGCCAATTACCCCCCCTATTGGAAGCCATAAAGACGACACCAACAAGATGGACCCCACTAAATTTGTCGTGGCTAGGCAGAATAAATGCCATAAAAATTGTAGTACAGCCAAAGTTACTATACAACTTTATGGCAATCCCAATAAGAGTTCTGACGTCCTTCTTTAGAGCACTACAAAAACACACACAGGCTTTCATTTGGGAGTGGAAGAAGACAAGAATCCTGTACAGGATACTGCTCCAACCGAGGAATAAAGGAGGTATATGAGGGGAGGGAAAAGATCCAATAGCGTATTACTGCGCAGCCCAAATCAGAGTGGTGAGGGACTGGTAGAAAGAAGACAGAGGAATGAAATGAAATGGAGCGAAAAGGACTGGGCGGTGGTTGCTCCAACCTTCGATTCGGTACTATGGCTAACGCAGGAAGATAGACCACCAAATATGTACTGTAGGTCCATTGAAGCCCTGGTGGGAAATACGTGGGACTAACTAATAAAACATTCAAGGATAACCACGTTTCCCTTGCCACTCTCACCAATCATTAGAAACCCCAAATTCTCACCAAGATGGGAGGGGAAAAGTTGAGAGATTGCAAAAAGTGGGATGCAAAAGGTTACGGGATCTGTACGAGAGATAAAGAAATTTAGTGTAAAAGTGACTTCGGGATGGGGGAAGACGAAAGGTTCCGATACGCTCAGCTGAGGCACTGGGCCCTAAACCCCAAGAATAGGAAGGCAGCCACGGGAGATCTAACCCCCTTTGAAAAATGTGTGACCACTAGCTCTGGGGATAAGCACTTGGTTGGGGACTTGTACAAACTGATTAAAGAGGGCGAAGATGCTGCGCTAAGAAGGTTCATGCTCAATTGAGAAAGGGAAGCAGAGCAGGAGATAGGAATAGAGCAGTGGGACAACCTATGGAATAATATCCCCAGCTTGGCTCATTCACTGCAAATTCAAGAGATGGATGAATGTACCAGTGGCACCTCACACCCAGCCGAATGGCAAAAATACACCGAACAGCCTCTGGGCTATGCTGGAGAGGGTGCAGGGCGGAGGGAACCTGGGGACACATTTGGTGGCGCTGCCCAGTGGTGGGTGTATTCTGGGACTTGATCCAAGATGTGATAAAGGACATACTGGGTTTGGAGAGAAAGCCAAATATGGGTCTGTTCGTACTGGGCATGGAAGGAGAGCTGGACAGGTTGGCCACAAAGGCACAGAGGAAAGTCTTTGTAATTTTGGTAATGGCAGGAGCCCTGCTGGTAGCGCGAAAAAGTAAAGCGAAAGAAGCTACCACTGAGCATGAACGGGAGGGCAAAATATTGTCCTTGGTCGCAATGGAAAAGGTAACATACAAGATCAGGGGGGAGCATACGAAATTCATGGCGGTCTGGGACCTGGTGATACATTTCCTTTTGAAAGACTCCAGGAGAGCTTGGTGCCCAAAGAAGATGCAGCTCTTGGGATCTGTCTAAGGAACACTCGAGTGGGAGGTGCCGCCACAATGGCCAATGCGGATTAAAGGAAGATAGATGGCAAGATTAACCCCCACATAGACGGACTGGGTGTATCGCACTAAACCTGGTAAGGGAAGGGAAGGGAGGGGATTTACTGTTGTGTAAAATATTTTATAAAATGCCAATAAAAAAACATATATGAAAAAAATATACATGTATTATATTTACACAAGGAAGGTGGATAAATACTAAGTTCAATTAACCAAGACACATCGGAATACTTAATACTTTTCAAAGGCCATTGCTTCAATGGTAGTTGCAAGTGTTACAACTGTTACAGAGTTTGACACGAATGACAACTCTACCGTATTAGTAGCACTACCGCGCACTTGCATTAAGACAAAGATAACAGTAATTGTGTTTATTTAGCAAACCCACTTAGCCTTTTAGAAAGGAAAAAGGTTGGTTAATCACACAGCAGCAGAGTTTATCGTCCTAAAGAGACTTTTCAGACAAACTAATGCTTTAAAAGTCCAATCCCTAACTATACAGGAATGTTAGTGTAGGAGTGGATTCAAAGTCTTAAGTAGTAGCAGGACAGCAAATGTTCCTCAGAATACTTTGTCTATAGGAAAAGAGACTTGGCAATATAGCACAATAAGGGGATCCTGTAAAAGGACTCACTAAATGGGACGCAAGCTGACAAGCTTGGGTTAGAGGTAGAGTTTACAGCCTGGCCACCTTCACGCACTTCAGTCACTCTGGAGCGACTTCTCGGTTCAAGGTAAGTTATACCCATCACCCCACAGTACCTCAGATTAGAAGAAATGCTTGTAGCTGGATTCTCATCTGGGCAACAGCTATGGACCCAGTCTCCCGATTCCTGGGTCTGGTGAAGAAAGGAAGGACTTTGAATGGGATGTCACAGCAGTAGTCTCGAGAGAGAACCCGTAGCACGGATTTCTTCAGTCTTCTTGGTCGGTCTGCAGTGTTGATGCCTTTTTCACAGCACCAACAAAAGATGCTATTCACCTGGTTGATCTTCTATGCTTCTGAAGTCCTTAACTCTGGTGAGGGGACTGAGTCAGATCATGCCTCTGGAGGTCTGATTGGACAATTGGAGCTCAAAGTTCCGGTCGGAATCGACCATACAAAGACGTTGCACTGCTGCAAATGAGCTGGAGGTGGGGGGGGGGGGGGGAATCTCCTGGTATTCGCGGTCTGCAGCTCTGGAGAGGCACAGCACCTCAGGAAATGGCTTTCATCTCAGTGCTTGTCGGCACCCACCAGCCAAAGGCAAGGAGGAGTCCTCTTAGGAATTCCTCTGTTGAGTAACGGGGTCAGGACAGCAGTGGCACTTGACAGTGCTTGGAAGTGTCTGCAGGTGCGTCTGGTCGTTTTCAGCTTCGGTTACTTCAGTTCCAGTGGTCGACTTCCCCTTCACCACAGGAAACTCACCTTTTATTCAGTTTTCCCCACACACTTCTCTGCAAACTCTCTGCATTTGACAGAAAGGGGCAGCTGTCTGTCCAATCAGGACAGCCAGCCTTCCAGTGGGAACTGGTTCCATTCAGGCACTCTGGCAGACAAAGGGCCCTCTTCCTGCCTGCCCAGACACACTGGCAGGAACAATAATTGCTAGAGCACATCCACTGCCACCAGCCATAACTATAGGGTTGTCTATGTGATTAAACATAGCCCCCTGGCCCCTCTAAAACTCTTGGGTCTCCCATTCGCAGGCCCCAGGCCGTGTGTGCTGCTTAGCAGCCCAGACCAACTCTCGTGGTCCCCCCCACCCCTCAGCCCGCCTCCCAACCCTCCCGAACCCGTGATTGGCTGACTCCCGGGACTTAAAGGTTCCTCCCAGCGCAGCCCTCTGCCCGGCAGCCTCTGCAGCTAAGGATCACAAGGCAAAGGGCGGCTCCAACAAAGGCGGCTCCAGGAGGTGCCAGCAGGTGTCCGCAGGGGAAGCCAACAGACACCAACAAAACCGTGAGTGTGGCATGGGTGGGGGGCAGAGCAATTACTCTGCTCCAGAAAGCCCTAGTTACGACTCTACCTTGCCTCTCCATAACATAGACTGCCATAGTTTTACAACATGCATGCTTAGAGAGATTTGTTAACTTCAGCCTAAATCCATTCTTGGATGGACTATAAATGTTGCATTGCACAACGCACTAACATACACGCTGACGGTAGAATGTGCCACACTTTGCTGAAATCTTAACCTTAGCATGCGTCACATCTAGATGGAATTGTGAATGTTAGCTTGCGTCACACCTAGATAGAAATGTGAAAATTCGCGAGTCACATCTAGATGGAATTATGAATGTTAGCATGTACCGCACTCAGCTGTAACCTTAACCTTAGCATGTGCCACATCCAGATGGAATTGGGAATGTTAGCACGTGCCACACTCAGCTGTAACCTTAACCTTCGCATGCGCCACATCCAGATGGAATTGTTAATGTTAGCTTGCGTCACATCTAGATAGAATGGTGAATGTTAGCTTGCGCCACACTCTGCAGAAATCTTTACCTTAGCATGCTTCACATCTAGATAGAATTGTGAATGTTAGCATGCGCCACGCTTGATGCAATAGTGAATGTTACCAACTAACCAATCCACTAACAATTTCATCTGTCTGCATAGACCTCTCAAACTCTAACCAAACCACCACAAGCCTTGAACGCAGCAAACCACACACACTTCACCAAACTGCAACAATAAAACAAAGTCCTCATAGAATTGCACAACAGAACACGACTACCGACCGTAAAACACCCCAAGCCCAGCCAACGGACCCACCGGGCTGAGGCTGCCAACAGCACATCACTGCTTTCTTGCACTTTTCCCGCTCATTCCCACTAACTCAACCTCCCCTCCTTTTTCCAGAGCCACCAGAGCGCCAGGGGACCAATCCGGTGGTGACAATGCGCAGTACAAATATCCTTTAACATTAACTAAAGTCACAGAAGCAGAGAGAAGGGGGATACATAGATATTCCCTTAGCACTCCATATAAGGTACAGTGTGCTAATCTCTCATAGTATAAAGTTTTAGGAAGGATACAAAGTATCACTCTATCCTTACGAACTGTAGTTACTCGAGGATAGTAAAAGAATCTCAATGGAGGGCCCAAGGGGCCCCTACCAACAATGCACATAAGGTGCCTTTCAAGAGATATGGAGGAAAGCAGACTCATAAGAAAGTTAATACACATAACAGAGTTCCAAGAGTCAGAGCAAATAAGAATGAATGAGCGGGGAAAAGGCTCCCCCTCATTCAGGACAGAAGGAAAAGGTCCAGAAGTCCAGTAAAAAGTGCTGGGGGTCTCACGAGGAGAGGAAGCATAAAAATGAGATCTCCCCAACAGTACCGAAGTTGGATAACTATTGAAGAAATGTTCTTAGCAGATACTCTCTCTCAAGCCAGCCATCTTGGCGGAAGACCAAGGGAGAATACTTGACCAGAACACCATGTTTCACGGTGAAGCAAGGTAAAGGTAGTTTATGGCTGTTACACCTGTTAAAACCTGTGGCGATTGTGGGAGGGAAAGCGAGTAACATACCCACGCCCTGTACTCTGATTCACTCAAGGACCAACGTAGAAGTTTCTGAAATCACTGGACCCCATTGTCTCATAGCTTGGTTCCATTGGGGAAAGTCCAGGGGTCGCAGGGGCAGAGGTTACTTTAGGCATCAGGTTTTTGGGGCTGGCAAGTTTGAAGTTCTGCGCTCAGCTGATTTGGTTCTGGACAGCTGGACATTACTACTGGACTGAAGAAATGACCAACAGTCTGACGACGACCTCCGGGGACTCGCAGGACACCATGCAGGCAGCCATCAGCAATGGCCCCCCCCTAAGAAATTTCAGCAGTAGACCCTTGAGGCAAACAAAAAAGAAACAAGTCCTGCAAGGCACCTCTTATCGGTGGAGAGCTGCAACTTCAGGGAAATTATTTCAAATGCAGAGGATCTGTCAAGTCCAAAGGCTCAACTCGAAAAGAAGAAAGATGCAGCGAGGTAGACCAATTTGGAGATGGTTAGCCCACCGGATGGTTCAGAGACACGCCCCATGGCCTCCGAGGATATGGCCCTCAAGGATGGCTCGAGAATTCTTTTTTTCCACCAGTACAGGGTGCCAAAGCACTGATTAAGGTGTTCTGGAGATCAGCAAAGGACAGGGATGTGCCCTGGACGGTTTAAGAAAGTTCTGCTGACTGACTTCCAACAAGTTCCGGGTCTTCAGCAGCATGCTCCTCCTCGTAGGCCTCTTGGCTCCAATCTGATGATTGGCTACAGAAGTCACCCTTTTATCTAGGAATTGCGTTACAGTCGCCACCCGAGCACGCCAATGGTAAGGATCTGCATGATCCATGTGGGCAGGGGCTGTCCAGACCTCTACAGCCTCTGGGCAATACATCTACCCAGCAAGAGACACTTTGGCCTGGGTGGGGACTGGGACCAGACAGATGCAGCCCACACATCCGGCCACAGACATGAAACGCCATTTTGCCTGCAAAAACAACCTTTCCTGGGAAAGGACTTAACAGATGGAAAATCAGGCATTGGGTGGGCAGGCAGAAAGTACAATTTAGCGAAAGGATAGGCGAAAATCTCATGTAATGGCCATTTTATTGTAAATGGTCCTATAAATGGCGATATGAAGTGCACAGGTGAAAGATACCATAAAAAAGAAACCAGAAAAGTATCCGCTGCCACCAGACATCATTGAAATGTTTTTAACCAGAAAGTTATGAACAACAAAGCTACACTTCACAGGCGGTGATGTGTGCATGGACAAACAGAATTTTATTAAGGGGAACAGAGTTCTCCTGCACTGATCAATGCCCCCAAAACAGATGAGCTTAGCAAGGCCAGTGACGTGAAAAAGGATTCACAGTCTACAAACTTCAGAACAGGTTCAAAAATAAAAGTAGGGTTGTCCCATTGAGGTCTATGGAAAGAAAGCAGCAAAGAGAAAATCTTTCCTAACCGTTGATAAGTTTTATTTTTCTTATAAAAACTGGTTAGCCTACCTACGAGTGTATCCACATAGAAAAAGAAAAAAAAGTATTGTCCAGAGATAATCATTCAAGAACACAAATTGCACCATATTATACATTCTTACAATATGATACATTGAACAGAAGAAAAACATGTAAACATAAATCTTTTATATCTCTTCCTGAAAGAACAACGACCACAGAACCACACTGTGGGTTTAGTAGAGCACCAAACAACTAGCAACCATTAATGCACTTAGCTGACACTTTGGGCTTGATCTTTTGCACAACCTGCTACAAATCGTTTTGGTCTCGTTACACAAATATATAAACATTTAACATGTGGGCATGGTGTTCAGAAAGATTTTCTTTTTGCCGATTTCCACCCAAGGAATTATGAGATCTTTTCTTTTTGCTTGTTTTGAACCATGTCCTGACTTTTTGGAGGCAAGTAAAGCCTTCTGCTTTACTTGCCTCGCATGTATTCTCATTCATATGACTGTCAGTACTGAGAGACTCTCTCCCCTAGTGAATTGCTTGTTAGGGAGAATTCTCTTATAAGGCTAATTTCCCAAACCTAGTGAGTCCCCCAGCAGCTTTGCTGGATTTTTGGGGTTTGTTTTTTTCTCCTGCTAAGAGGGAGTCTCTTTTACTCCCACTCTTAGGCATGATTTGAGGTATGTCTCCGACTATTTATGTGCTTGTAGGCTATGGGGTCCTTTACTCCATAGGGTATCATCTATTTTTTGTGTATGTGTTACACAGCACCCTCAGTGCAGTAACACAGGGGTGTCATAGTGACCCCCAAGCATAGACTCCATACCTTGGGACTGACTACTGTCTCCCAGGGCATGTAAAGTCACTGTTGACTTTACTAGTCCAAATTGTGAACAGAACCAGTACAAACCATCATATTGTGGAAGTACTGGACGGGGTTAATTATATTGCCGTTGGGTCTGTTTTCAAGGGGGGCACTGTCCAGTCCCCCCTTGTCGAGTTTCTGGCTGGTGGCAGTGGTTACCACGCAAAATATTCCACCGGAATATTTCCTATGGGATTTTCCCATTGATTTTAAATGCACCACTTTTTGGTGCAATGTTAAAGATACCGCTGGTTTATTTATTTAATATTGAATCAACGGTTGGGTCTTTTTGCCAGAACTCTTTTCTAAAATGGCGTTCGTGTCCGTCTCTGTAACTCTGACCAAGGTCAAGCACTTTGTTCCACTTTTTGGCGGGCTTCTCCACAGAAGCCCTCCAAATGGTGCCACTCTGTCTGGGTTCCACAGGATGTGTGGGGAGGGGAATTGGCACACTGGACTGCGTTGCCTTAGCAACTCAAGTCGCACTCTATTCTGATTGAGCCACTTAGCATGTTTGAGTGACAGCTAGGCTGTTGAATGGGTGTTTTTCTGTATAAAAGCAGGGCTTTTGGGACTGGAACTTCAGAAGTCGCCACAGGACCCAAGAATCCAAAGAAGGAAGAAGCTGAGCCATCTGCAACGACACCACCGGTGGAGCCCTGCTGCAATGACCTCACCACTTTCCCGACGACAAGAGGAGATCTTCTGCTGGAAGAGTCTTCTCCCTCTGAGCTGGTGGGAACAATCAGTTCGGCACTCCACCTTCCAAAGACGTCTCTTGGTCGAATCGCCCGTGCCAAGCACCCCGGCGACCGGATAGCCAAACTTCACCACTTTGACCGCGAATAACAGGAACGCACCTTTTACCGACGAATTCCGCGGCTGGTCTCTTCCTTGGGCAACAACTGCAAGTTTCCTCCTCGACGAGATCTTCTCTTCCCCTGGTCGAAACCACGACTTGCATCCACTGCCAGGATCAACTCCCGCCGCTGGAGCTTCCTCTCTCTTTAAGGTACTGTGTTCCACCTGGCTTCCCTTTCTTCGGATTGCTAAAGGTGACCCTTAAATCCTTGGCTTTCCAACTGGGTTGGCTCCAGACCTTCTAACTTTACTTCTCGAATCACCCTATCCTCTTTTGAACACTCTGCAAAGACCTTTAGTGCATTTTAACCGTGTGATCCTGGGCACATTTCGCTTTGCTCCATTTAAAGTGGGCCTGGCCTATGTACTTTGGCTCTACAGTGTAGACTGCCTTCACTGATTTGCTTTGGACTTAGAAAAGTGTTGGGAATTGTTTTATTTTTATGCTCTGCCTTTTTCTCTCCCTTTAACCTAATTATTGGAGTGCCATCTAAGTTACATGCTCACCTCTGTTTTGACAAAAAGTGGTGTTTTAACTTAGACTTGTATAGTAATTGCTAGGGGAGGTGTAAATACTTTTCTGATTGTTTTTTTTAACTTGCTTTGACTTATAGTGCAAGTGTATTTTCTAATGTGTGTGTTAAATAATTATATACTTTTGATACAAAGCTCTGGTCAGTGTTTGCTTGTTCAACTGTGTTTTTAGCCGTATTGTGAATACTCTATATACTGCCTAACTCTTCTTGAGAGAGGTCTGACTGCGCAGCCACAGCTACCAGGTAAATCTGGGTGGTGCAGACTGCTACCAATTGGGTTTACTGCTTAATCCTGTAGTCTTAATCTTTTTGCAGTGGTCCCCAAGGGAACTGCACAGGATTCTGCCTAACACTTGTATTGTTGCAACTGTACACATAACCTTACAGTGAAGTTAGGATACTTTGTATCCGTATAACTTTTTATATAATGGCTTCTTGGTTACTTTAACAATGTACTGAAGACAAAATGGTGGCAGCATTGACATTTTTACAGTTTCTGGAACATTCTACTTGTGCACCTTCAACATTTACTGCGAATGGCTAATAAAGGTGGCTAGCACGCTAAGATTGCCATTCTGCAAGGTTGTTTGCTTGTTCTTTGGCCTTCTTGACTTCAGGTAAGGAAATGCCTTTCCCAGAGAAAGCTGGGGCGCTCAAGCTAAGGGGAGGTTTGTGTGTGGCCAGAAGAGGGGGCTGGGACTGTAGTCCCAATTCAAATCCCTGGCGCCTGAATGTCTGTTGCTGGGCAGATGATGTGGGCCAGTGGCTATCCAGGATTGGATAACCATTGCCTGTTTTAATGGTACAGGTCTTTTACCATGGGTGGGTTTGGCCATGCTTCCAGCCGAAATATTGGCTAAAAAGAGGGTTCCTGCAGCCATTCGGCATATTATCGTTGGAGCCCAGACCGCCACGAAGAAGTGCAGCCCGCTGAACACAAGAGGACGACCCCTGATCAGCATTGACTTCACTGCTGTCCCAGTGAAGCTCTAGTCCTCTGTCGAGATCTCAGACCCTGGTCAGAGCTTAGACGCCTGGTCTGGCCCAATACCTGTAAGGCACCTTGTGTTGGTCTTCTCAGCAGAAATCTTCATCTTTTCTCGTTTGGGTGCTCTACTGGAAGCTGTCCGGTATAAATTTCTAAGCACCGCGAACAAATGAAACTAAATCTAACGTCCAAAAGTGACCTTTGCTCCAGTATCCGGTGGGTCTTCTTCAACAGAACCAAGCACAGAAGATTGTGTGCCCAAATGGATCCTGGTCCGGTACACCAGCAGTTGTCTCTGGCAAAATTAGAGTTATGGGGCAAGTAAGTGCCACCCGTCTGCGCCCCCCTGCCCCCACCCATCCACCCTACATAAGGTTATATGAGTGTAAAGTCCTGTCGTAAATCACTATTGACTTTGTCAGGTGGAGGACAGGTCAAGCATCCCTTTCGAGGACTATCCTAAGGACTGGTATTGAGTTATTTTAGTTTCATGAACAATAACTTTGACATATTAATCATAACCACTGGCATTGCCAATCTCTTAATACATCTATCCACCTTTGAAGTATCTATGTTGGAATTGGTGACTTTTGGTCAAAAGACCTTGAATCATTTTTCTTTTTGTTAGAGTACATAGTTTCTTACAAACTTATCAAAAATCATTAAAATCCATCCAAACAAAAGACAAAACAAAAAAAGGGTACATCAATATCATTTCATCTTAAGAGTCATTTGTCACATACTTCTCACACCGACAGCACCTCCTTTAGAACCCTTTTAGGATTGGACTTTTTAAGTGCTAGGGAAGATGTTCTAGGATTATCCTGAAGTGTTCTTTCCATTTCTAAAGCATCAGAGTACTTACCCGTGTTTCACTGGTCACTGAATCAAATGCTATTCTACTTCTCCTATGGTGGACAGATGTATAGAAGGGTAACCTAGTATTGTGACAGGGACAACTCCGGGAGCTGCAGCCAAACCAATTCAAGGTAGCAAGTTGAGTGGTCTAGGCTAAGTCTCAAGAGGTGAGCTTGTAAGGGGTCCACAATGAGCACACACAGTGAAGCAGTCAACGAACACACTAAAACAGATATAAACATACTTCTGACCAAATAACACAGTGACCAATGACTACCAACAGGTAATAATATGACAACACTAAAAATATGATACATACACACAATCACTAGGGTACGGCAAAATACATATCAACCCCCTGAAAAGGAAGGTACAGATTATTATAATCACTAAAAGATCCACAGAGATGCAATCCTAACTTCAGAAGAGCATCCTTAAGATGTATCAGGCCTTGTGCCTAAAAGTTCAGCTAAGTTCCATGCACTTTTGCAAAGCTGGAAGAAATCAAGGCACGGTCTCTGGGGTCCAGTGAAAAGTTCCAAGAGTTAGGGGACAAGTTAAACCGACTAATAAACGTGTTCTGAGCTTTCACAGAGCTTGTGTGAACAAGTAATGGCAATGTTAAAGTAATACAAACATTTCTAAATGTTACCAAACTTTTAAAAGGGAGCTAGCAGTGCACTAAGTATCGCTACAACTCAACCCCCTCCCACGTTACTCCGATTCTTCACAGGACTTGGCAGGTCGGTTAAAGGGTGTTCAAGGTCGCTTTTCCCTTTGTCAGCCTCAGTCCTGGATCCCCAGCGGTCGCAGCTTTGAGCAGTTCTCCGGTTGTCGACTAATGCTAGTGAAAGGTCTTCCAGTGAAGAAATGCAAACTAACTCGATGCAGGACCCAAAACAGGACAGGACTGGATGCATGCAAGCAGTTTCGGACAGCGGCCACCAATGCACAGCAACGCAAAGGGATTCACTTGCCATGGTCAAAATATCCCTCCCATCTCAGGTCACATTCTAGAACCACGATATTTCACAGAGGTAAGTCTTGATGCACAAGCTGAAGATCCCAAGTTCCAGGCCTCAACTCGCAACAGCGACATCTGCAGCACGGTAGCCCAAACTCAACTGGTCAGTCACAGGGCGATCCAGGAGCACTTGCTGACGTTGAGATTGGTTGCTACCTCCACTCCAAGGGTCACAGCTCTTTCGCAGGACTGCTGAAGATCACCTTCAAGATGGGGCTCTCCCAAGACAGCAGCAGAAGTTGGTTGCCAGGCCTCCTCTTAACAGGTCTCCGGTCTCCCCGCGGGTCTTGCAGCTGGACAGGAGTCTTGGCGCCTTCAGTTACTTCCAGGATCTCTCTACAGTGGATGTAGGGGCCTTCCTCTTATCCCAAAAGCCAGGGAAGAGCAGTAAATTCCACTAGCCAATGACAGATCTGGCCCCACACATCCCAGCAGTAGTCCAATTAGGACCACTGGTGGCAAAACTCATGCATACCACTGAGGCACACTGGAACCAGTTTGTGGATTGGGACCACACAGTCCCAGCCCATTTCATGGCAGCAAACATACAAGGCCAAAGGACAAGCGATAAGCCTTGTGGCATGGCCATGTTTGAACACTAGCCACAGTTAGTAACCAAATGCGGTAAGGCTAAAACGAAGTGCACCAAAAAATTTTAAAAAGTAATTGCTGCCATCACCATGTCCATTTAACACACCTAGAGTAACCAGAAATCCGCTAAGGTCTACGGCAAAAGAAAAAGTGTATCCCATTGTACTGCATTGTAAAATGCATCGTACAATGATAAAAAGTTACCACAAGGGTTAACAAGTAGTAACAAAGTAACTATAATGTTTCCCAGTACCGACAGCTTGAAGAACATGCATGTTTCCCCATGAGCAAAAGACAGTGTACTGAAGCTTAAGGCTTCACTCTGTTACCTAACCTTGATTGGGCTTGACTAAACCAGGTTTTCCCGGTTCATCATAATAGGGTAACCTCCCAAAATCCCCCACCCCCTGCCCAAGGGCTGATTTTGGAAATGTTATATGGCATTTGTATTGCACCCTCCACTCCTCTAACTTCATCATTAAGGTTTACGAGAATGGTACAGTCTTGGTCCAAGGCCCTCAAGCCCACCTTCTCCTTTTTGATAGACGCATCCCGCGCCTCATCAGGCATGCATTACTTACCGTAATAGCATTTCTGATGATTGTATCTGCTTAGATTCACATGCTGTGCATATAGTCCGACATCCAGTGGTAACCGGGGAGTACTGCATCTCCTCTTTCGGGGAAAGAAAAGGGACGTCGGCATATGTGTGTCTAACACTATCCCTATCGTGACGTGTAGTGTACCCAAAATCCCTCACGTGCCACGGTCCCTCCGATTGTATTTTTTCTGCCATGAGGGAGCCCAAGGCTATTGTGAGTGAGTACATGAAGAGAGAAGTAGTAAGATGTCTATGTTCCGTCCACCCCGAGCGGGGAGGCAGGGAGGGCGCATGTAAATCTAAGCAGATACAATCATCAGAAATGATATTACGGTAAGTAATGCATGTCTTCTAATGCTTGTTAATCTGCTTAGAATCACATGCTGTGCATAGACTAGCAAGCAGTATCCGGAGTTGGAGGTGGGTTGTGAGAAGGAACAATAGAGAAAAGATGTCTTAGTACTGCTTGTCCCACCTGAGAATCAGACCTAGAATGAGTGTCTAGGCAATAGTGTTTTGTAAAGGTGTGTACAGAACTCTAGGTTGCCGCTTTGCAAATGGACTCAAGGGGAACATTTGCAATGAAAGTTATGGATGCCCCAGTGCCTCGAGTAGAATGTGCTCTAGGCTTGGAGGGCAGTTCTTTCTTAGCAAGAGTGTATCATAGTGTAATGCATTTGACAATCCACCTTGAGATAGCCGATTTAGAGACAGGATCCTGTATGGGAATGAGGGGGCCCCCAGGCCCCCTCGCGCCGTATACTCCTCAGTACGGGACTTGCCCCTTGCCCTTATGTAAAGTTAACCACGGTTGACCGCTACATAGATGGGACTACTGAGCAGGACATGGGGCATCCATCTTTTGTGCCCCCTTTTGACTCCATCTTTGGGTAAACGGGCCTCACTGCGATAGTACAGCAAGGCTCAGCTCCCCCTTCCACCGCAACAGCCAAGGACAGAGGCGCACACACAAGGTGCGCAGGCAGCTGGCTGGCCTCCACCCTTGCACTCCCCCTGCGAAGGAAAGCTCTGCGCTCCCATTCTCACGCTGAAGCTGGAGAAAGTTGCAACAACCAATATGATACAGTTTTATTCCTCTGAGGTCACTGCCAGCATGAGAACCAGCATGTGAACCAGGATGAGCTAAGCACTTTTTGCTCGTTCGTCCCCATAAACGTGCAAGCCACCCACCCCCATTTAGAGAAATGTATTGCCATCCTGACCCTGCGCTCCCTGTAAGGTATTTCTTTCAAGTGCCAGACCCTCACCTGCGCTGCGAAACCCACCCAACACACCCACTACTAACCTTAAGCACTTTGCCACAATATATGTTTTTACTTATACTAATAGGTCTAAAGCTTAGGAGATATGTGAAACACAGCTGGACTCTTTTTACATGCACAATAAAGGCCAAGGCCGCCAATTAAAGCCACGAATGACCCAATTGTACTGACAATAAATACTATGTGTGATTTGTGTAGAAATATGAAAAGAAGTATAAAATGTTTAGATAATTTGTTATTTAGTTTTTTGCGAATGCAACATATTAGTTTAGGTAGTGACCACAGTGACCGCACCATGACCTGCGTGGAGCACAAGATATTTGACATCCATCATCTCGTCAGCCACTCAGCCAATTAGAAGGAAGAGATGCCACCCACACCTACAGCACCACACCGCCTGGCCAATCGGGTCTATTTAGTATTTTTTGTTAGAGTTACTTTAATTGATATATATATATGAGTGATGATGTAAATTGTTTGGTGGTTTTTTTTGGGTTATTTCCTAGCTGGAGAAATAAACCATCCTTTGAACTCTTGCAGCCGGTTCTCAGTGCCTCCTTCCCAGACAGGGGTTGTGTTGGTTATTTTATTTTCTCTTACACGTAGTAAGCCGGAGAAAGGCACCTACAATCCCCTTCTCTACCAGCTGCCACTGAAACGAAAAATTGGTTCGTTTTCCTCAGTGGTTTAGTTCTTTCCAGATAGAACATGACTGCCCTGCGCACATCTAGTGTGTGTAGGCTTTTTTCGGCCATGCTAGTGGGATTCTAGAAAAAAGTAGGTAGTTCAATCGATTGGTTCACATGGAACTTTGAGATGAATTTAGGCGAAAATCTGGGGTGAGTGCGCAGAACTACCTTATCCATGTGGACTGTAACAAAGGGGTCTAGAACAGAAAGAGCCTGTAGTTCGCTAACCCTACTAATAGAAGTGATAGCCACTAGAAAGGCCGTTTTATAAGTCAGGTCTTTTAGACTTGCTTTATGCATTGGCTCAAAGAGAGCTCCCATGAGCCTGGTTGAAACCACATTTAGGTCCCACCCAGGACCTGGGTGAGAAATGTGAGGATAAATCCCCTTAACCCCTTCCATAAAGGCCTTCATCACCGGTATCTTCCACCACAACACCTTTTGGTGTGATGTGGTGTAGGTTGAGAGCGCAGCCAGATGAACCTTTAAGGAATTGAAGGCCAACCCAGTGTCTAATAGATAGGTAAGGTACAGCAATGTGTGTGGGTGAGCAATCGATGGGATTGATGCCCTTGGAATTACACCAGAAGACAAAACATTTCCATTTGCTGGCATAGCAATAACGTGTGTTCGGTTTTCTAGCTTACCTGAGTATGTCCATGCACCTCTGAGGGAGCTGTAGGTGTCCAAACTCTATGACCTCAGGAGCTAAGCTGCTAAATTCAGAGTTTGTGGGCATGGGTGTAGGGTCTCCCCCCTGTCCGGAGACAACGTGTTGTATGGGCAGGGTAATTTGACTGGTGGGGAGAGGGACATTTCCATCAGATGAGAGAACCAGGGTTGGCGGGCCCACATGGGGGCCACCAGTATCATGGTAACTGGTTCCTGGTGCATCTTGTGCACTGTCTTGTTGAGAAGGAGAGTGGGGGGGAGAGGTGGGAAGCGTAGACAAATTTCCCTGACCATGTTATCCAGAGACCGTTCCCCTTGGAGCGGTTCTGGGGGTACCTGGAGGCGTAGTCTAGGCATTGGGCGTTCTCCTGAGTTGCGAACAGGTCGATCTCTGGGAAGCCCCATTCTGCGAAGACGTTGGACACAATGTCTTCGTGCAGACGCCATTCGTATTCTTCGGGCAGTGGAAAATCTCTGCTGAGCACGTCTGCCAGAAGATTAAGTTCCCCTGGAACATGTTGGGACAACAGGAACATCCTGTGTCTGAGAGCCCATATCCAAATGTTCTGGCACAACTTGGATAGCCCTAGAGAGCGAGTCCCCCCTGTTTGTTAAGGTAATACATGGCTATAGTGCGGTCTGTTCGAATCAGTACTGTCTTCCCTTGCAGTTGCGTCTGAAAGGCCTTTAATGCCTTGAACACTGCTAAAAGCTCCGGTAAACTTATATGGCTGGAAGCTACTTGAGGGGACCACAATCCATGTGCTGTCTGCTGAAGCAGGTGAGCCCCCCCCACCCTGTGAGAGATGCGTCTGTCGTGAGAGTGGCTTCCACTGCAGGGGTGGTGAAGGTCTTCCCCCTTCAAGAGGTTTTCTTTTGACCACCACTGCAGAGAGAGAACAAGGGCTGGCGAGACAACTACCAGACGTTCCCATTGTCCGCTAGCCTGACACCACTGGCTGTTGAGCCACTCTTGCATGGGACGCATGCGCAGCCGCACGTGGGGAACCAAGTATATGCACAACGCCATCATTCCTAGCGAACGCAAGGGTTTGCGCACCGTCTCCTCCCGACTGGCTACATATTGAGGGATCTGAAAAAGCATGTTCTGAACCCTCTCGTTGGAGGGGAAGACGAGGCCGTCTTCCGTCCGAATTAGAGCTCCCGAAATTGTTTTGTTTGACTGGGTACTAGACTGGATTTCTTCTCGTTGATAGAGAAACCCAGACTGAAGAGAAGATCTACTGTCTTTTGGGTGTTTGAAAAACATGTGTTGTACGAGTCCCATGTTATGAGCCAGTCATTGAGGTAAGGGTAAACTGGGATGGATAGTCTGCACAGGTGTGCTGCAGCTACTGCCCGGACCTTCGTAAACACCTTTGGCGCCGAGGAGATGCCGAAGGGGAGTAGCTTGAATTGATAATGCCTGTCCTCTATCATGAATTTTCGATATTTCCTGTGCACTGGCAACAGTGCAATATGAAAGTATGCATCTTTCATGTCCAATGTTGCCATGTAGTCCCCCCTGTTTTAATAGTGGGATCACCTCCTGTAGTGTTACCATGTGAAACTTCTGAGGTTTTATGAACTTATCTGCTGGGAACAGGTCAAGAAAAGGGCGCATATTGAGGTCCTTTTTGGGTACAAGGAAGTACACTGAATAAATACCCTTGTTTACCTGAAGAATAGGGACGGCTTCTATGGCTTCCTTTCCCAGTAGCGCTTTCACTTCTTGATTCAGGATTTCCAGATGGTCCGGTAAAAGCCACTGAGCGAGCTGGTCTGAATTATGGAGGACGGGCGAATTCCACGCAGTACTCGTGGGCGACCGTCTTCATGACCCATTGGTCTGAAGTTATCCCCTCCCATGCCGTGAGGAAAGATGTTAATCGCCCCCCGACCGGGATGACATGGGAGGGGACCCGGATCTGATGGCCATTTCTGACCAGAGGTTGTGGCTCCTCTAGGATTGGGGCCTCTACCTCTGCCTTTGCCGCGTCGCTGTCCCCTTGAAGGGTAATATGCGGGGCTTCCTGAAGTTTGTCCCGTATTGAAACTCCCCGTGCCATAGTTACTCTGATTTGCACGCGATTGCCCTTGAAAGGACCGCCGGGAGTTATTACCTCTCAGGGGAGCGGTGGGGAGGGTGTTTAGGGGGGGAGGAGGTTTTTGTGTGACCTGTTGCATAGACTTAAGAGTCTCATGCTCTTTTTTGGCTGTTTCTAAGGCCTCATCAACTGCCTTTCCGAAGAGGTTAACTTCTTCAATAGGCTTATTGATGAGTGAGGCCTGTGTTTCGGGTTTAAACCCTGAGGTACGTAGCCAAGTGTCTCTTTTAAGTAGGGTCCCTTGGGCCGGAGACCGGACTGCTGTTTCAACCGTGTCCAGAGTGTTCTTTATCACATTCTGGTTCACCTGCCTTCCCTCCGCTACAATAGAGAGAAGCTTGGACTTGGTGGGTTCTGGGACCTCCTGGAGGCCTTCCTGGAGTAGGTTCCACTGAGCGTCAGCATAACTTGCCAACAGCGTGGTATTATTTGTTATACGCGTAGTGTAGGCAGCAGCCGAGGTGACTCGTTTGCCTAAGGCATACAGCCTTTTAGATTCCCTGCCCTGTGATGCCTCCCCAGTGGCAAAGGGCACCCCTTCTCTTTTTTGGGTGGTAGTCTCTACCAGAGAATCAGGGATGGTGTGCCCTTTAATGTATTGTGGGTCGGAAGGAGACGGCCAAAACAATTGTTCCACTCTTGGGTTCACTGCCGGGTTTGAGCAGGTGATACCAAGGAGGGAGCCAACCTTCTCTTGATGGAATTAAGGAGGGGTATGGCTTGGCTAGATGGAGGCATCTCCTTAAGGATATCCTCTACAAAGTCCTTCTCAGGCATAGCCTCTTGGTTAGAGATCTGAAAATGTTCATCTGCCTTCTTTAACAGAGTTGAAGGCCATCTGGACATCTACAGGCAAAGCCTGACGAGCCGGAGGGGATCCCAGACACAGTACATCAGTGTCCTGATCTTGAAGGGGAAGTGTCCATGGGTCTGTTCCCTTTTGTTGGGTTTCTTCCCAATTGTCTGTGGCACCCACCTGTTCCTCTTTATAATTCTGTAGAAAGGAAGTTTCTTCCTCTTGATCCTAAATGTCCCTATAGGTGTCCATGTGGACAATGACTTCCTGCTGGATGGGTACAGAAGGCTGATCTTCCTGATAATGAGAAGTACACTGAAGGTTAGGGTCTCCACGAGACCTTTCAGGGGAAGGATGATCAGAAAAACTGAATTCTCTCCAGGTGGTCCATACACCCTTCGAATTTCTCCCTTGTCCATTTGGAGGACCCAGGAGGGCCTATGGGTGGAAAAACGTGGTCTTCTGCCCTACAGTGCTGAAAAAGTGTCTTACGGTGTTGGAAAGAGGCTCTTGACTGTCCTCATAAGTATCGTGAGAATCGGGGCCCCATGGTGTATCCTAAGATTTGTCCGCGGCTTGCCTCATGATTTTCGGTGGAACAGGAATAAGTCCCACCGCCGAAGTAATTCTCTCAATGCTATCCTCAATAATTGCAGAATCAGAGTGAGATAATGGTTCTGATGGTCTATCGGTAGGTGTATTGCCTTCCGCTGTGTTAGGGGGCCGAGCGGACGGTTTCTCGACTAGAGGCCTAGTTGTGATTTTTGGGCCTACTGCGGCCTTCGGGACTGTCGTAGCGTCGGATTTCCACGCTTCGACGTGTGAAGCTTTTGGAGTAGCGCCCTTAGTTGTTTTAGATTGCCAAGTCGCAAGACGCTGCTGCGGATGCGGGGAAGGCTTTGGATCTGCACGATCCGAGTGAACCGCCAACATTTTCGAGGGCCTTGCTGGCGCTTTCACCTTTTTCGACGCGGACGTTGAAATAATGCGTAGGGATTGTGGCTTAGTGAGATGCGCTTGTGCGCCCTTGTCGCCGGGTGTTGTCCCTGAAGCGAGACCAGAGTCAGGCCTTAAAGGGTCGGGGACGACGTGGCGGACCTAGAAGTCTATTACATCTGCCACGGATGTTTGGTCATATGAAGTGCCCCCGTCACTCTCAGCGGGTGTGGCGGTGGGGGATTCCACTTGCGACCTACCGTACGCAGCCCACCGCTTTACACGGCGCTCCTTAACGGTCTTAGGCTGAAGGAGTTTGCAGGCCGCACACAGCTTTTCGTCGCGATCTAAGGGGAGACAGGCATTACACGTCCTGTGTTCGTCCTTCCAAGGATATCTGACCCTACACTTAGGGCAGAACCTAAAAGGAGTCATTTCCATAGCAAAAGGGGAAGATGACTAGACCGAAAGGCTAACGAGGGCGAAAGAGGAAAGACATATCGAAAATATGGCCACCCCGACCCGACCCCACTCTCCCTACTGTAAAGGTCGGCCTGAGGGCCCGACCACATGGAAAGTTCGGCCGCCAGATCTTAGGCGCCGAAATCCAACGCCGTAGACTAATCCCCCGCAGTCTTCGCTGAAGATGTTCTTGTGACCGAATTGACTTAACGGGGAACAACCTACAAGTCGGTATAAGATAAACAATGTCTCTTTTGCAAGAGCTCCACTATAGGGCGACCAGTTATCCGGGCGGAAAAAAACAATCTGAGGGACCTCGGCGCGTGAGGGATTTAGGTACACTACATGTCACGATAGGGCTAGTGTTACAGACACGCCTAGGGCGACGTCCCCTTTCGGTCTCCGAAAGACAAGATGCAATACTCTGCGGTTAAAACTGGATGTCGGACTATATGCACAGCATGTGATTCTAAGCAGATTAACAAGCATCAGAAATGTCCTTTCTTCTTCTGCTGTCCCCTCTCACCTCCACGGCTTCCTCACCTTCCTCCTTGGCTACCTTGCCCCCTCCTCCCTCTTCTGCCCCCCATCGGGCTGCTTCTACACCTTCGCAGGGCGTACCTCTGATTTGTACCCCTCCCCGGAGGTTTTTCAAGAACGGCAACCTTTTCCATATTGCCACTCTAAACTCTTGCTCAGCTGTTAAACACTCCTCTGACATCTGCTGCCTCCTGGAGGAACTTGACCTCAATGTCCTCGGTCTCACAGAGCTCTGTCACGAGATTTGACACACTCCTCCCTGATGGAAGATGCCCTCCATGACCAGATCCAACCGTTCTGGAGGGGGTGTAGCCCTGTTCATCCCTGAGTGGATCCCTGCCTCTGTCATTCCTATGCAGGCCTACTCTCTCGAATGCCTCGTCGGCAGGCTCTCTCTCTCCTGGCCATTCACTTAATGTGGCTGCCATCTATCGGCCACCTGGTCTGATCTTCTTCGTCTGAGTGGCCAGACCTCTCCTTTTCCCTCCTGGTCTCAACCACTCAACTCCTCCTTCTTGGAGACTTCAACATCCACCTAGATGCTTCCTGTCCTTCCTCTGGACTCTTTCGTGACCCTCACGACTCTCACTCTCTATTCTGCCCTCTGGCCTGACTCACTCTGCAGGGCACACTCTGGCTGTTCTGATTTCTTCAGACCTTCCCCTGTCGTCCCCTCGCTCCTGGAGGGACCACTTTCTCCTCTCCTCCCATCTCACCCTCTCTTCCCCTCAGGCCAAGCCAACACCAGCATTGACATCCTACCTTCTCGGTTATCCGACCCATGAAGCGTGTGTCAGTTGAGGCTTTCGCCGCCACTCTCTCATCCCCCACCCCCACCTCCCAGCCCCCTTGGCTGACTCACACCCTGACACAGCCCTTTCCATGCTCCACTCTGCTATATCTGATACTCTTGATGTTCTTGCTCCTGTCATGAGGATCCGATTGAAACCCAAAGCAAAGTACAACTCTTGGTACGACTCAGACCTCGTCACCCTTAAATCCAAGTGCAGGGTGACTTAGAGGAAATTGAGTGCTTCTGGTACATCCTCTGACAAACTGGCCGGCCGCCTGCCCCAAAGGCAATACCGTCTCTCTGTCCGCACCAAGAAGAGAGCGCACATCCAAGCCTGCGTCTCTGCGGCATCTAACAACTCGACCAGACTCTCAAATCGGCAAAGAGCTGGACAATTGCGCTGCAGTCTCTCTCTCCTGTCCCCGGCCTCATTTCATCTCTAAAACTGACGTAATTGCATAATCCCAAAAACCTCTGCATGTGTTTTATTGTGTGTGGTTTTGCGGTTTTCAAATCCTCCTCCTCCTCCCACTTCCTCTGGCCCTTCTTCGACCATCTCTCCTCCCCCCTTCTCTGTTTTACCCTTGTTCTCCTCATTCAACGTTTCTAGACAAGTCTGATCTATGAAAGTCTTGTCAAAACATGTTCACCCCTTTTCCTACAAAACCATCAAGGATGACATTGACACCCTGGGCTCCTGCTCTGGCTGATTTATGCAACCACAACCACTCCTTAGCCACTGGAGTTTTCCCCTCCCCCCTGAAGCACTCCATTGTGCACACTCTTCTTAAGAAACCCACAACCGACCCTTCCTGCCTGGCTATCGTCCAATCTCCAACACACCTTTCCTGGGCAAAATCCTGGAAAAGCTGGCCATCTCCCAGCTTAATGTTCACTCTGAAGCGGTTGGTTGTCTCCATGACCATCCGTCAGGCTTCAGAGCTGCCAGAAGCACGGAAACTGCTCTCCTGAACATCCATGAAGACCTGCTCTCCAACATTGATTCCAACACCCCCTGTGTCCTCATCTTACTTGATCTCTCTTCTGCCTTGGACACGGTCAACCATGCCATCCTGCTCAACCGTCTCCGTGATAACCTGGGTATCACAGATCAGGCCCTGGCTTGGCTGACCTCCTTCCTCTCCGATCGACCCTCCAGGTCCAACTTAGGTCCTTCCTCCATCTCTATCACTACCTGTGGTGTCCCCATGGGTCTTGCCTCTCTCCCTGGATGGATAACCAATATCCGGCATTTCTTGCCAAACGCATTGCCGCACCATGCCCCAACTTTCAGTGCCATGCGGATGACAGCTCATTTTGAGGCTCCCTTCAGCCACTTCTTCTCCTTCTCTCATCTCCGACTGTCCGCCATCCAGGATTGATGCGCCGCCAAGGATCTCTGCCTTAATGCCAGTAAGAGTGAGATTCTCCTCAACGGCACACCAGCTACATCCTTTCCTGTCACTCTCTTGGAAAGGATGGAGCTGCTCCCACATGTGAGGCTAAAAACCTCTGTCATCTTCGACTCCACACTTTCCTTCTCTCCTCACATCTCTGACGTCTCTAAGAAGTCACACTACCAGCTGCACCTCCTCAGAGGTAGTTTTCCTTTCCTCTCCTTCCCCCAAAAGCTCACTGTCTGCCTACACGCATTACTAGCCAATTGAAAACCGGCATGCTTGAAGCCGGCCCAACAAACAAAGGCACACATCAAAGGCATCCTCCTGTCGGGAGCCTGGAGACACAGTCAGACCTTTGCTCTAGGAGGAGCTGGAGCTCCCTCCTACCCCCCCGCACCCCTCAACTGCAGGAGCAGCGCCGTGCCTGGAGGGGCCACAAAGGCACTACCCAATTCAAGGTAGGCCATCTGCCCCAATATGGATGCACTGCGAAGTTTGCAGCGTGAGCTCGATTTTCCCCACCCGCCGGAACCTCTCCATAATTCGAAACTACTACATGGAAGTGGATTGCTAATCGAGTTTTTGTGGGAACAGCCTTCTTTACACCGAAGCGTAAATATTCTCCATTGCCTGCCACGAGGCTCTTTGTATTTCCAATATGGCCGCCCGCCATCCCCTTGCCTTCATATTTGCCTTTACCCACAGAAGGACCAGCCTTTAATCCTCATTGGCTGCCTACACGCATTACTAGCCAATTGTAAGCCGGCAGGCTTGAAGCCGGCATAACAAACGAAGGCACACATCAAAGGCACCCTCCTGTCGGGAGCCTTTCTGGAGCTGCATGGACTGCGTGCCCGCCACTATCTCTACCTTGGCAATAACGTCTCCACGGCTGCATACTTTGAAGACCTGTTAAGACCCAACCCCTGCAAGTACACCCACCATAGGTTCACCGTGCCCACCGATGCTACGTCTCCCCTTCAAACACAAGACTACTGGCAAATATAGCGTAACATCGTAATGCGCCTCACTCGACTGATGTCTAGGCATTTGTAACTATTGCCACACAAACTCTAACATACAAATCACTGCGCCTGGCACCGAACTCCCTGCCTATGTACGTGCCCTCATCCCCTATGAAACACCTACTGTCAAACTCCCCCCACAATACGCCATCAGTACCAGCTTAGTATTGTGTAGCCTTACACCCTGTGCTTGCTGCATGATGCTCCCCCCCGCATCCCCCCCCCCCCCCCCCCGAGACCAATCCTAGTGCTTTACAAATGATGCCCAAAATGTCTTGTATCTATTGCACACTCTTAATGAGTATTTTGCCACCATGATTCAGCTGCCCCAATTCTGAAACTCAAGCGACTTTCAACTATGTGCTACCCAGGTCCATAACTAGTCTGATTTGCTGACTACTGTAACCATATTGATCTTTGCTTGTTATGCCTATATGCCCAAAACAGCTATTATGATTACTCTAACCTAGCCTGCTGTGCCTATTTTCCCAAAACAGCGACTGTGGTTACTTTGATTTTAGCCTGCTGTGTTGTGTCTACCCTGAACTTAGCCTGCTTTGCCCATATGCCCAAATCAGCTACTGTGATTACTCTAACCTAGCCTGCTGTGCCTATTTTCCCAAAACAGCGACTGTGGTTACTTTGATTTTAGCCTGCTGTGTTGTGTCTACCCTGAACTTAGCCTGCTTTGCCCATATGCCCAAATCAGCTACTGTGATTACTCTAACCTAGCCTGCTGTGCCTATTTGTCCAAATCAGCTACTGTGCTCACCCTGATCTTAGTTTACTGTGATTACATCGAACCTAGTCCATGTTGCTCTCGCTGTTAAATTTAGCTAACCGTGCCTATGATCAAATCAGTCTACAATAATCATCTTGCTCCCAGTCTGCTGTGACTATACTGAACACTAACTACTGTGATCATACTGAACTGAGCACACCTCCTCCATACCAGACCAAACCATACGAACAACTGAGCTGAGCCTCAGCCTAGACTACTGTGTACCCTCGGTCCTACCCGAGCCTAGCCTAACCTAGCCTCTACTTATTAGGCCTAACCTCACCTCACCTCACCCAACCCAACCGCGCCTACTGCAGACAGTATCAACTGCCGTACGATGTATATCAGTAAAACCCTGCTACTATACGCAATACTGCTGCTCATTCAAATAATTCAGATAACCGTGGAACCAATTAAATATGCACCTTGCCTCACACTGAACAGAAACACCAGGCTTAGAGCCAGACTGCCCACCCTTTACAAACCTAAAATGACCAGCAACACACACCTAAACCGCCGCACCAACCCTAAACTTACTTCTCCGTATATGTCGCAAGCCCACATGCATATTAGGTCAAATGCTAAGAAAAAAGAAGATATACCAGTAACCATGGAATCCCAAAAAGTACCCAACGCCATTACGGTATCGGGAGCTTTGATTAATGTCAGGTCTATTGTGGCTCACGCCATGGAAATAGCCGATACTGAAACATCAAATAATCTTGACCTCCTAGCAGTCACAGAAACTTGGCTGCATGAGGCAGCAGGTCCAGCGCTCATATTAGCGATACCAGAGGATTATCAACTCATAAGAATGGACCGACCTAATTCTAGAGAAGGTGGCTTAGCCATTATTGCTAAAGCAAACCTGGACTTAAGACTATCCACACTACCACCACTAGATTCCTGCGAGCTACTACAGTGAAACTACCCATATCACCATGCCGCACGCTAAGTATCTACCTCACATATACGCCCCCAGGACCCATAGGCTCATTCAAAGAAGACATATCTAGTCTCTTAGCTAACAATAATTAAGATACATCCCAGATTATCATCTTAGGCGACCTCAACCTAGGATTTAACGATCCCGACGACAAACAAGCTCAAGCGATAGCTACCATGCTAGCGGAACATGGCCTCACCCAAAAGGTCCTTTCCACCATTCATGATAAAGGCAGAACTCTAGACTGGGTAGCCACCTTAAACTGCACAACCACTATCACCAAAGTCACACCCCAATCGTGGACTGACCATTACCTAATTGACTTCAGCTTATCACTCAAACAAATAGATAAAGACAAAACCATGGCTCCATCCCTTCCAACTAGATCTAAGAAAAATATCACACCTGACAACATCCTACCTCTTCTCCTTCCTGTAATGAATGCTCTGCCAAGCAATTCCAGCCCAGACATTCTGGTGGACATTTACAATGACACCTTGGCTAAGGTCCTAGACACTGTTGCCCCACTTAAGATTCGCAAGTGCAAACAACAATCTCACCTCAATACTTGGTTTAAAGAACTTAAACTGGAAAAAAGGAAGCTAGAAACCACATGGCAACACTCCCCAACGGAGAAAAATAAACTTAAACTAAAGCTCTGTGCCAATAACTATAAGAAAGAAATCATCCAAACAAAAAAAGAAGTCTACAACGATAGAATTTCCGAAGCATGTTCCAATACAAAGGAATTATTTGTGATCCTACGGGAACTAGAATCACCTATACCTCCACCGGACAACGTCTCTAAAGACAAGCAATGGTGCACTAGCATACAAAATGCCATAGCAAATAAAATAAAAACTTTGCAAACTAAAATTGCAGTAAAAAAAAGCTTCTCTTCCCTTCACTGAAACACCCACTAGCACCACTCCTAACAACAAGCCTGACTTAGCTCCCTTCAAATTTTCCAAAGTCTCCATCCAGGAAACTGAAAAAATCATCGCCTCCTTAAAATTGTCAAACTGTAAAGGTGACAACTGTCCAGCCCAAATAATCAAGGATGCGACTAGAGACCTAGTCCCCTTCATCTCTAAACTCATTAATGCCTCCTTTTCATCCAATACTTAAAAGAATCCTGGGTTCTACCCCTTCTCAAAAAAACCCTAGACCCATCCATCCCCACCAACTAGAGGCCCATTCCAACATACTTCTGTTGTCTAGAAAGGACTGGACCCAGGCTATAGCTTCACTTGAGAAGTGGGCAGCTGATGCTAGGTCTTTGCATAATACTGCCGACAGATCAAGGAGGATTAGCATAGCTGTGTGTCCTTTGTCATTAAGCTCGTCAATTTGGGCTTTAAGGTCTATTAGCGCTGTCTCAGGGGGACTTCCTCCTCAAGATAATAGAGTAGCCTATCTTCAAATTCAAGAATTACCTTGAGACCAACCAACTTCTAGGCTCCCGCCAATCGGGTTTTAGACCCCAGCATGGCACAGACAGCGCTAATACTCCTTAAAGCCCAAATTGACTAGCTTAATGACAAGCTGCAGCCCCTCCTTACTTGAAGGAAAGAATAATCAGAAAAACTTCCACACGACCTACCAGGACATCCAATTCCTTCTGTCTCCAAATACCCAGATTCAGACTCAAAAAAACAGGAGGCAACAGCTTCCCAGTAAAAGCAGCCCAACAATGGAATGCATTCCCAGTAGAGATCAGAAGGGATCAGTCTTACTTCAGTTTCAGGCGCAACACTCGCACCTGGTTACAACTTAATGACCACTAGACCTAACTAAGCACAATATGTCTTATATGTACGCCACCACCTCACCCCACCTCCTAGCACTTGCATATGACTACATTTGTAACTGCCTCTGGATCTACATGTATATTCTGCAACTGTTTTTTTCCCTATGTATACCTGTAACTAAGCTGCAGATTTTCTTGTGACGTTGTGCGCCCAGCTACCTAAGGGTTTGGTGCGCCCTACAAACAAACAGTCTCCAGAGCTCTTGTTCCGTCTAGGCTGGACTACTGCAACAGGCCCTTTCTAATTCTGCCTGCCTCTACCCTCTGCCCTCTGCAACTCATCCAAAACAGAACTGCAGGACTTGTCCTTGGCCTCAAGCCCACGGATCGTATCTCTACAGGACTGACATTTCTGCACTGGCTCCCAGTGTCGGCGAGGATTAAGTTCAAAACCCCCTGCATTATCCACAAGGACTTCTGGGACCTCAATACCTTCAACTCTCTCTTCCTAAATATCTTCCTTCTCGAGCTCTTCGCTCATCCACCTCCAACACCTCAGGGTTAGTCACTTCTCCAAGCAGCGAGTTGGTGGTAGATATCTTTCTTCTGCTGGGGCCTCCCTCTGGAACAGCCTAACTGCCTCTCTGAAACTTGAGGAGAACCATCCCTGGTTCGGGAAGCACCTTAAGACCTTCCTCTTTGCTTCTGCTTTCTCTCCTCCTCTCCCCTACTGATCTCCTTGCTGAATCTGAAACTGCACTGGTTACATGGCTACCCTCCGATCTCGGACCCAGGTTCCTTCTCCCCCCTGGCCAGTTGCATACCTGCACTGCCCCCATGGCAACCCTTGCAATCGGGGGCTGTTTCTGTATCCCTACAGCCGCTAATAGCAAAATGACACGATGTCTGCACTTACCCTTGCCATCAGCTGGCTGCACTTTATTGTCTATTTATTTTACTGTTATCCTATGTACTGCACTGCCTCCTCCCCTTTCCTCCTGCACTTTATTTCCCCATCCCCTGCACTTGCATAATCTCAATGTCACCTGGCCAAGTAGGATCATGGTCTCTGTCTTACCTTTGTTTCCCCTCCCTTGCCTCGTCATGCCTTGAAACACTTGTGTATAGGCGCGTTATAAATGCCATATCATACCTACTGCCATTGTTATGGCCTCGAAGCACTGTGCGAAGAACACCCTTCGGAAGATCGTGGTCTGAGATGTGAGGAAAGGATTCCAAAATAAGTGTGTGTACATTTTTAGCCAGCACAGAGGTAGGTAGGTGGGGAGTGGCTAGGTCCCCAATAGCCCATAGAAATCAGATGAGAGGATGGATGCCGTGAAAGACTGTCAAGGGAGTATGAGAGAATTATTTCATGGGAATCCGTTGCATTTTAATAGAAGTGGTAATGTGGGGTTGGGTGGGTGAAGTCGAGCAATTTTGCAGATGTATGGGGTGGGTAGACATGCCCCGGGAGGGATGAAGCTATGTTCCATTGTGATAGAAAGCTAGATGTTCCAGTGAAGCAAGGCTGATGCATAGTTAGAACAAGGTCTAGCAGAGCTTATCATAAGGCCTGACTGAAATGCTTTCTGTGAGGGGCCAGGTTTCATCTTGCTGAATCATCCTGTATAGAAGAGTGGGTAAATAGTTACCCAGGAGATGGAACAAGTCCGTCAGCATGCTAAATGGAAAAGTCAGGTTTTGAGGGTCTTCCTGAAGGCAAGGTGATTATCTATACTGTGAATGGTAAATGGGATCTAGTTCTAGATGATGGGAGCTTGGACATAGAAAGACTATGGGTCGCGTCCATAATGCATCTGACGTTTTTTTTTACTGAGTTGGAGGGTGGTGGGCCTAGCGAGAGCAGCCAGAGGGTGGGTTTGGGGAAGAGAGCAGTCTTCCCAAAGAGCATGATCTTGGTTTTTCGATTGGTATGATTTGATCGTGGCATAATTGTTCGCGGCCGATTTGACATTAGTCAATTTCGCAGAGATCCCAATTTTGCTGCAGACAGAAATCATACCAATCCATCCCCCCTCCCACCCAATACCTACCCACCTCCCCCAATACACCCCCCCACCCCACACTTATCTTTCACCAATGTCCTGGAAGCGGGGGACACCCCGGCAACACCCATTCCCATTATGGCGAGCAAGGGGAGTGGGGGACACCCCCGCAACCCCAGTTCACCTTGTTCGCTATAATGGAACCGTATGGCCCATTTGACCGAATTTGGGGTTGTATGTTCATTTTGTACAGCCTAAATTGGGTCAAATGGGCCATACAGTTAAAAAAAAAAAAAAATGAAAAACGAAAACAAAACCAAAAAATAAACGATCAAATTGCCCAATAGCGGTTTTCCTGGGTTGAGAAGGAGGTGTTTAGCAGTCATCCAGTGTTTGATGTCTTGGAGACGCGATGCAAAATCAGTTCAGGTGCAGGAGGGGCCCCTTTGGATTTTGAAGACTATTTGGGTGTCGTCTGCGTAGTTCTAGCAAGACAGGCCATAGAATTGAATGAGTGCGGTGAGGGGGGCTCAGGTAGGGGTTTAAGAACAGAGGGGAAGGAGAAGCTCCCTGTGGCACTGCGTGGGCAACAGGGCTGGGTGTCTAAAAGAACAGAGGTAATATTTGACTTCAGAGCTGTATCCCTAATGCAGTGTGTGTGGATTCTGTCCGTGAGGGAGGGGTGGACAATGGTTGTTGAAGGGAGTAGAATTAACGCAGCCAACCTTGGGAGTCCGAGTGTCTTTAGATCACCCCAGATGGAACCAGGTGTTAGGGAGAATGCTCATTTGTGTTAATTCCCCTTCTATGTTAGAGACCCCCAGCTCCTTTGCTGTACTTTAGGACTTGATTTTTTATACTGGAGTGAGCGAGACCTTTTTCTCACTCAGGTATTTATTTATCCGATTTGGACTCAGTTTCTTTTGGTTTTGGAGTCTGACAAAGTTCATAGGCATCATCTTTTTGTATAGTGACACACAGCACCCTCAGTGCAGTGTCACAGAGAAGTCCTTTGGATTTCTCTTAAGGTTTAAATACCTTCTCTTGGATAAACTCCAGTTTCCAACAGTAGTGAAGTGAAATTGACTTTACTCACCTTTTTCTCTTTGTAGACTCAGCACACACCATCCTATATGGAATGCTGGGGGTTATTTAGTTTCCCTTTGTCTTTCTCATGTAACATTTTTATGTTACCGTCACTAAACGTAATGGCTGGTGGTAGTGGTTTATTTTTCCTACCATTGTGTGTTTTTACCGCAGGCTGCATTTGCAGCTGCAGTAATGCACCCATGGGTGCCAGTTTTGTCAAACTGGGCTCAGTCTTCTTTTTTCACCATTTCCTGCCTGTGAGGGCTTTCTTGGGTTTTACTCTGCATGCCAAACCAGGTTTGGTCCCTTTTTTCATTTTGTCTTTGGCGGTATTCACGGGTGAAGCCCGCCTCTGGCTTCAGCGTGTCTAGCAGAGCAGGAAGCGAGGGAGGTTCCCGAAACTCCCTGTGCTCAGTCACCTTGGTTACAGGAATGCACCCAAGGTGATTGGCTGGCTGTCCTTGTAGGACATCCAATCTGCTGTGTGAGTAACAGCTAGGCTGCCAATGAATGGGAGAAGCCTGCATAAGAGGCAAGGTCTTTTGCAAGGAAGGCAGAGTCGACCACTGGACGAAGGAACCGAAGAAAGAAACTGGAATAGAAGCTTGCTGTATCACCTGGACCGTTGGTTTGCCCGGTGAAGCCTACTGCAGTGCTGAAGCTCTAATTTTCATATCGACTATAGAGGCCCGGAACGGACGACTTCTTCCCTTGGGGTTTATGGGACCAACTGACCCCAAGACTAACTTGACTGGGACCCCTCTCCCAGCTAGTTGTACTTCTTTACTCCGGCTGGAACCGAGTGCCAGGGCACAGGAACACCAGGAACAAGGGCATTGTCTTTAAGCCAGACCTGAGCTCCAGGAAGATCCTAAGGAGTCCCTCGAAGCAGGACGACCCAAGCCTGAGCCACCTCAACAGAGTGCTAGACCCCAGAAGCAAGGGGAGCCCAAAAGGTGTCCAAGAACCCCAGTGGTGCAATTTGCGAGTAGCAGAAACCGCAAAGTGCCGATGATCTGGAGTAAGCCCATTGCTGCCGGTGACCTTCAAACCGTAGTGCATGAGTCCTCCCTCTTGGCCCAACGACTGAGACCCAGGAACAACAGGATCTGCAGGACTACAACAGGAACAGAAGCCAGCTGGACCCTTCTTCAAACCTAAGGTACTGTCTAACTAGTGGGTACTTACCTCTTGTTGAGTGTAGCTTGCTTGCTCTCACTGGAGACTTGCATTTGCTGCCCTTTGCAGAGTTCCTTGCATCTTTGCTTTTCACAAGCCTCCCAGCTTGTGGCCCAACAGTGATTATTGTTCTACAAACTCTCTAACATTGTGCAAGACTGTTGTGCTATCTTCAGAAGTGCCTTAGCTCACCTAGACTTTGGTCAATTGACATTGGCTGTCCAGGCCCCGTGCAGACTCTTCTGACCCTTTGACTTTGTGTTTATCTGTCCCTCAGAAAAAAGGTCATACATAAGTTACTTGTATAGCTGGGAAAGGGTTAACCTATACTTCATTGGGGGATTGAATAGTACTTAACTGTTCAGAGAAACTTGTTAACCTTTGCTTCCTTCCCTAACCTTTTTCCACCACCTCAGTATTGCACTTAAGTGTTGAAGTGATATATCAATGTCCACAGTGTCCTAGCAACTGAAGTCACCTCAGGGTGTAGGAAGTGTGTGAGAGACATCTCAAAAGGGTACCCATTTACTTAATTGAAAGAGTGTATTTTTGAAGAGTATTTTATTGTTTCATATTGACGTTTCTAAAGGCGGCTTACTTTTAAAACAGACTGTTAAATTAATAATTATTTTAATAAGAAACATTGAGTATAAGGGTTGTTTGAATACTTGTTACTGTGAATCTCTATGCGACACCTCTACAGCTCACATTGACTCCTCTTGAGATAAGCCTGGCTGCTCAGTCACTCTACCAACTTGTGTAATACAGGCCTATACCAAAGGTTGGGGTACCTATTGCCAAGAGGGCATGGTTGGTGTAGTCTCCCACAGGGTTACTACATACAATCTTGCCTAACACTAGGCACGATGCAGTTCCTCTTAGGGGTCTGAAGCTGGATTGGGTGGGTTCGATGAGTTGGGTGGATTCTGTGATATTTCACAGTAGGCTGTTGAGTGAAGGCTTTTTGAGCAAGGGCTTCAGGTAGGTCTTGAATTCTGCTGGGAACTAACTGGGAGCGAGAGATATGTCAACAATAGATTTTGCCATGTCACTGGCACAGGTTGAAGTTCAGATTACTTTTAGTAGAGTAAAGGGGTGGGAGAATGGAGGGATGGGAGAGTGGAAAGGAAGATCAGAGTGGAGAGAAGGAAGATAAGAGCGGGAGGGTGGAAGGTGGGTCTGATGTCCTGGTCGCAGTGGGAGGGGGAGAGGGTGGGAAGAGCGGTGCTATTTTAGTGATGATGGCAATGTTTCTTTCTAGGGCTATGTTGTGGAAGAGGTCTGAGAGGCAGTCACTGAGTGTTTGTGGGTTGGTGTTAGGACAGTTTTCTGAAGTCCAACTAAGGGCTTAGTAAAACCATACAACTGAGACAGTTCAAAAATCCACTCTTAGTATAAGGCTGTGCCACCTACATATTTGGTAGCGTAGATCGAGAAGCCAGGCTAATCTTAGGCGGGCGAGAGGACTGTAGTAAAGTACAAAGAATGTGTAGCATACAAATGGTTCAACAGAAACACTTGCACACAGAATTATTATTTAAAAAAAAAAGATTTTAAATACACATAGGCCAAGGTAAATCTTGGTGGGTAATTACTTTGTCATAGAATGATAAACAATATAAAAACACCACACAATGCTTAAGGTACACAGACCAAAGCATAGACCTTGTTCAGAATCACCAACAGTATTTCTAGGAAAGTCAGATCTAATCATACACATTTAGAACAGAACCCACATTCAGGAGGAGTAAAACCACGAGTCACTTTTCGATCACTTACAGTAATTCAAGGGTAGTAGACCATGTCAGTTGTGCAGCGACATTCAGTTAAGAAATCACTCAGAAAACCAACCCTGTTACCAGGATACGTTTCGCAACAGTGAGACATAGATTCATGTAACAGTATAAACCTATAACTACATTCAGGATAACACTCATTTATACTACGAGAGTGAGACCTAATGTAATAAACTATTACAGTGCTTTTCAGATCGGTGGAACACAGATTGAGGTAAGCAGTAACTAACTTATATGAAGATGGCACAAGGCAGACCAAGGTTAGTAAAATCCACAATACACTTACATTGAATAGATGTGTGCAATTATAAGTAAAACCCAAGGCAGACTTATTCTAGACAGGCTATACAGCAGGCAGGCCAGGGGAAGCAAAACACAGTTGTTAAACTTAAACACTTCTATTCTGAAAGAAATCGTTCTGTTAAGCTAACAGCATTACTTTTGGGAAGTGGGGCAACTAATTCACAGGTATTGTATAGGGTTATTTATTTAGCGCTCTTTCCCCATTTGTATGGCCTCAATGCACTTTGTGGTTGGAACGCCGTCGGTGACCATAGTCAATGTGCTGGAAAATACGAATAAGTTAAGATTAGGAGATACTTGTGTGCATTTTCACCGGTCTATGACTTGGGTGGCTTGCTATCTCGTTAAGCAGCATCAAAAAGAGGTCAGGCACGTGGGCGGGCGCTGTTGGTTTGCGATAGGGTGCTATTGTTGGGAGAGTCGGTGTGTGGCTTGCTATACAGAATTTCATTCGTTGGTAGTCACTGTATGCTAGTGGCAGAAGTGTTGAGGTACGTCAGGTGTTTCAGTGAGGACGGCTATGTGCGCAGCTAGACCGAAAAGCATAGCCATAGCTGCATTCTACGGTGCATGGATGGTTGGCCGTGCCTGCGGCATGTGTCCATAGGTGTGGTGTAAGGTATACGTACCGTAGTCTTTGAAGTTGTTCGGCTGGAGTGATCTTTGTACAGTGTGGACGGCATGGTCTCTCTAGTGGGTCGGAGTAGGGGTGGCTGTGGGTTAGTTTGTTGCGGTGTGCATCAGCGAGGGCTGCTGGCTATGCTGGTCTACTTGTCTCATTCGTGGTCTCTAGTGCTAGGATCTAGGGGGAGGTGGGCGCGGGTGAGTGTGTTGCAGTGTGCCACAGTGAAAGGGTGCGAGCGACTCTGGTGTATTTGTCTGGTAGGAGTGTTGTTGTGCATGGGGTGATGTGTCGGGTGGGCCGCTACGAAAGCTGCCGACCACCTCTGTTTTACTTGGTGTAAGGGGATGTTGGGTTCAGTAGTATAGTTTCGATGAACGATGGTACAGGGGGAAAAATTGGAAAAAGCCACGATTTTTACAGACTGAGTTTCAGATGGGTTTCAGTGTTGCGAATGTGTAGGATTATGGAGTTCCAGATTGGTGTTCTCTGGTTCGATGGTATGGGTGGGTAAGTTTATTGCAGTCTACCACAGTGACTGCTGCTGGCTTCCCTGGTGTATTTGCTAGGTAATGGATGTTGTGTATGAGGTGACCATATATTAGGTGAGCCGCTGCGAGTGCTGCCGGCCTCTTTTTTGTAATTGGTGTAAGGGTGTTCTATCGTGATTGGCTGGCCTGACTGGTTCAGCAGAGTGGATTCAGGGGGGATATTATGGGAAGAGCCAGTATTTTAGGGCCATTCTGAATTTCAGGTGGTTTTCAGTGTTGCGAATGTGCAGGGGTAGGGAGTTCCAGATGATTAGCACTTGGACAGAGGAGGAGGATCCGCCCTGCCTCGAGGAGTTGTGGGATGGGCCACTAGGCGAATTGCTGTGCGAGATATGAGATTCCTTGAGGGCAGGTATGGCATGATTTTGTCTCGAAGGAAATCCGGTCTGGTGTTGTGGACGGCTTGGTAGGTCATGCACCTGGCTTTAAATGTAGCGCGTCGAGCAATCGGGGGCCAGTGGAGTACTTTTAGCATGGGGCTGATGTGTTCTCTGGCGGGTAGGTTTATGAGCAGGTGTGCTGCCCTGTTTTGGATTCTTTGGAGTTTTAGTTGAGATGCTGGGGCGCCTAGGTAGAGGCTGTTTACTTAATCTAGGTGGGACAGGATGATGGAGTTGATGGGCGAGAAGTAGTGGGGATAGGGAAGGGAAGATGCGTCAGAATCCATATATGGAAGAAACAGGTTTTGGATACGGTTATGATGTGTTGGGTAAGGGATAGGTCGGAGTCCAATGTGCATCCCATGTTTTTTACCACGTTGGAGATTTCTGGTGCTTGTCCTAGGGCTCGAGGCCACGGAACCGGTTGGGGAGGGCATTTTTTCTGTAGATTAGGATTTCAGTTTTCCCTGGCTTCAGGATGAGGTGGTTGGTCGTCATCCAGTGGTCAATATCCGAGAGTCATGACGATAGGTCCAGACTGTCCGAGCCTTGGGGATTTTGAGGATGATCTGGGTGTCATCTGCCTAGTTCTAGCAGGTAAGATTGTATGAGAGGATGATTGTGGGCAGGGGTTTTAGGTGGAAAATTAAAATTAGGGGAGATAGGCATGCGCTCCTTGTGGGACACCTTTCATTACTGGTCATGATGTAGAAGTGAACTGGTGGAGGTGCATGATTTGTGATCGATTTGATAAGGAGATCATGAGAGGGGTGAGTTTCTGATTCCTACTGTTTTTAGCCTGTCTAATAGAATAGAGTGATCAACGGTATCAAAGGCACTGTAGAGATTCAGCAGGACAAGTACTGCGCAGCATTCTGCGTCGGCTGTTCCTTTTAGATAGATGGAGACTAGGGAAGATTCTGTTCCCCCCAAGTGGCCTGAAGCCTGATCGGGCAGGGTCCAGGAGGTTTGGTGATTAATTGTGTTTGGCGATAGGGCAGTAGTTCTGGGGGAGGAGTGGGTCGAGTGTCTGTTATTTGGGGATGGGTTCGACATAGGAGGTTTTTAGAGCTTTCGGGAAAGATCCTGATGTGAGTGCATGGTTGAGGATTGTGCGTGCAACGCTACCTGCGCATGTGGAGGCTAGGCTGTTTGAGGAGTGAGCCTGGTCAGGGGGTCCTCAGGTGAGCCTGAATGGCGGCTATCTGCTACGAGCGAGAGGAACTCTGTGTGTGATGGGAGAGAAAGAGTTGAGGCTTTGTATCATGGGGGGTGATTGAAACTTAGGAGGGCGGGTGGGGCATTTTTTTTTATGTTTGGAGATGTTGGCAGAGTGTCGGTCATTAGCAACAGTGTGGAAGTGATGATAAGGAGTCGGAGGGCTTGGGAGATTGGTGGTGGCTGGCTCGTGCATGCAGGATATTTGAATTCCGCTATGATTGTATGTAGTTCCTTGCTCGGGTTACGAGCATTTAGGATTCTGTTCCCATAGACATTTTTCTTGCTTTTTTTGATTTACAGCCTTTATGTTCTGGTTGTTTTTGCTAGGGCTATTTTGTTCTGGGCTTAGGGGTCAGCCCTCCAGGTTTATTCAAGAGGGTGCTTGAGAGTTTTGAGTGATTTTTGTTTGAGTGAGGGGTGTAAGGGCGTTTGTAAGCCAGAGGTCGAGGGATTCGATTGCTGGAGGCCAAGTGAATCGAGAGAGTTGAGGAGTGCGTGTGCTAGATCTGGTGTGATTATGACTTTGTTCCATAGTGGAATGGTAGGGGGGGTGTTTGTGGTGGTCATGAGTGGCCTGGCATGCCGGCCACTGTGTTTAGCGGTATGCAGAAGTTAATTGCTGAGTAATCAGTCCATGATAGGGGTTGTGGGGGGGAGGGGGAGTGTGTAGATATATTTGTGGTGCTGAAAATCGCATCGAGGGTGTGACCTTTCATGTGGGTAGGTGTGGAAATGTATTGTGTCAGGTTGAGTGATTCTAGATTGTGAGTGATCGAGTCATAGGATTTGAGGGTGAGTCGAACCATATGTTGAAATCCCCTAAAACGGTAAGTATAGGATGTAGGATGTCGTCGGTGGCTGCAGTTTTATCACGAGCGATTCATACCTAGTGGTGGTGGTGGTGGTGTTCTTGATCATTAGCTGGAGTTGGCCTTTGTGTAATGTCGCAAGCCACCCCTCCCCTTTTGAGATCTGTTCCGCACAGTGAGGTTGTAGCCAGGAGGGAAAGTCTTGTGTGCGATGGGCTCGTATCGTCGGAAAACCAGGGCTCAGTGATGAATAGGATGTCTGGGTTTTCATCTGTGATTAGGTCATAGATGTGGAATTTGTTTTTGGAAACTGACCTGGCGTTAATGAAGGATCAGGATATTTTGTTAATAGCCCTTGTGGGTGCGGGGCATGATGGGTTAGCAGGGGGTGGAAAGAGGCCGGGCAATGAGTAGAGTGGGTGACGGTGAGGGGTGGTGGCGGGGTGTGGAGAAGGACCAGTGAGTGAGAGGAGAGGGGAAAAAGGGCTAGGACTGGGTTGGGTGCGGGAGGGGAGGTTTGGGTACTATAGTGTGATGGCAGTATTTGCGAGCTGGGTTGGTGGAAAGGTGATGTTAGTAGGGATATGTGGAGCTTTTGGTCTCAGCCTTTCCATGACTTTTGGTTGGTCCTGGGGTGTGAGTGGGAGGGGCTCTGGAGCTTGCGGTTTTGGCCAGAGCTGCTCTTGCTGTGCTAAGGCTTGTGAAATGAGAGTTTGAGGAGCTGTGCGGTAGTATGCGGACGGGGTGAGCAGATGGTGAGTGGTTGGTGGCGAGGGTGGTGCATGTCGGGTGTTTTAAGTGGCTCACTGTGCCTTCAGGTATGTTCCGGGGAACAATGTTCTCCACACCTTGTCGCCACCTTGCAGCTCTTAGTCGTGCAGAGAGGGATCTATGAGGGGGGATAGCGGCTTCGGGTGAGGATGGTTAGTTTGGCGGGGAGGATGGAGAGGTGTGGGGGTGTGCAGATGGAGTGCACAGTGGGGTAGATGGCTGTGTGTTGGGGAGGTAGAGATTGGCTGCGGTGGATGTCATCGGGCCTGTTGGGTAGGATTTTCACAGAGCTGGTAAATCTTCCTGACCTGAGTCAACCCCAGAACTTTGTTTTACTAGTGGGATATTTTTCCTTAATACCTCAGTGAGTGGGAACCTTTTTCCAGAGTCACATAATCTAACTTTTTTTATTGGTGTCATTTTATAGACTCTCCATAGTGTCTTTTTAAAGTTATCCTCTTTAACAACTTATTGGCAATAAGTGCCTGTTGTCGCTAGGTTGACCTAGGGGCTCACCTATTAACTTTCTTGTGCTAACCTTGAGTAAACTACAGTTCCCAAGGGTAGAAAGGTTCTTTTGACCCTTTAACATTTTATTCTGTAAAGCCAGCACACCCCAACTTATGTGGAGTGCTGGGGAGATACAGTTTTAATGTGAAAGGGGATACATTTTAAAAATTCTGTTACAGTGACAAGTTTACCTTCAATGGCTGTTGCCAGTGATACCTTGTATTAATTTGGTGCACCTTTGCCGTGGGCTGTGTTCACAGCTGCAGTAAAGTGACCTAAGGGTGTCCATTTTACCAAAATGGCAAGTCCTCTTTTTTCGCCATTTCAGTGTTGGTCGTTTCTTGTTCCTTCGCCTGACATCCAGGGCGGGAAATTCCTTTGTGTGATTTTTATCTTCGGCCTAGGCTCCAGTCTGTCTGTGAGAGCAGGAAGTGAGGGAGGAGTCCAAAACTCCCCAGCACTTTGTCTTGCTTGAATGGGGACAAATCCCAGTGGGAGGCTGGCTGTCCCGATTGGACAACCAGACCGCCCCTTCTTGTAAAATGCGGGGAGAGAAAGCAGAGGTTGTATTGTAGTTCCTGATAAATACTGCGAACCTGGAAGCTGAAGAAAAGTCGACCACTGGAACCGAAACCGAAGAGGAAGATGAAGGAAACGCAGCTAAATGATTTCCAGCGACCCGAGAGACTGCTGTGTAGCTGGAGCCTGCTGAAGCCCTTCCTGCCAATCAACCCAGACCCAGAGCCTGGTGAGACCCACTAGACTCAAGACCTGCATTTTGAGCCATCCCACGCGTTGCTGCGACTTTGCGTTGTTGCAATACCCCAATACCCTGGGATCTCAAGCCATCATGCAGTGCACGGTCTTCCTAATTCCGAATCTCGCTGAAACTTCCACCAGGATGCCCACGATCTCCAGCGACACGAACAGAGTCCGCAAAGTCCCCTCACCAGAGTGCTGGACCTTGGTAACGATGAGAATTCAAGTGTAATTTTCTGTCTTCTTCTGTGTTCCTTGAAAAGGCGCCAAATCCGCAGAACCACATTCAGCGCGAGGGAAACCTTGCCTAGAGCCTTCTTCCTCGATCCCGGCTGCAAAGTTCCTTCTGAGGTCTTGTTTTCAGTCTCCACGATAAGGAATCCACTGACCGAGTATTTGACTGCAGACCCGAAAGTTCTCCTGCTGCAAAATCTTCTTCAATGCCGTGGTACTGTGTTGGCTTGGGTATGTACTTACCTTAAGCGCGTTAGGATTTCTGTCTAGCTGTGGGTTTTCTGTGATGGGGAGGCCTCTCATCCAGTGCACCCACTCCCACTGCTAGAATCCTGCTAGGGTGTCTTCTGCGAAGCCCCTGGACCCTCTTCTAATGCTAAAGTGAAGTACTCACCTGTTTGCCCAGTTTTCCTAAGGAACTCTGACTTTTGCTACTAAAGGACCTATTCCGACACTGCACGTTGGACACTAGCCCTAGTGACCCCCTGTTACGCTCACCTGGCTCCCACAGAGGCGTCGTTCTGAACTGGACAGCTGCGGTCTCCACCAATGTGACGCTTAGGGCTGAGATGACGGACTGGACTGGCCCACCTAGCTTTATTTGCTTGGCCCGTAAGAATATTCTTCTGCAAATGGAGAAAGGGAATTAACCACCCATGGAGTGCCAATCCCCCCACCCCCGCTGTTCTCCCCACGGATCACCTTTGATGTCCCATCTTATAGTCTCACCTGATGGTTTGAAAAGATGAGCTCTCCATCCTGCATTGAGCGCAGGGGCGCGTTGATAACCAGTTGCTTCACTGGCTCGAAGGAATTGGTGAGTTCCAGAACAATATTGACTCAGAAAAGTATGTAGTTCGTAAGAGTTAAAATGCCTGACTTTCACTCTTGTCCGATTCCTTGCAGATTGCAGCTTGACCCTAGTGAAGAGTCCCTCGTGGCAACCGGTAATATTCTGGTAAGGATTTGTATTTCAAACAAAGTTCAATAAATAACGTCAATATGTAACCTGTTGCTTTCTCCCTTATTCAGGCGCTGAGAGAAAGTATGAAGTCTCGGGGAATAATACCTCCGGCGGTAAATTCAGGTTAAGTCTATTGTTGTGAGGAGGGTTCCCCTTGATAGTCCCTTTGTTTCACCTTGCTGTCCTTTTGTTTCCTCTTAGGGGCCAGGGTTCGGCGAAGATGCAGTGGAAGCTGCGCCGACCCGTGAAGAGGAATAGTACCCCCGGTGGTAAAATCAGGTAAGTCTTATGGGTAACTAACATTCCTCTGTGTGTTCCCTTGGCTCACCTTGCTGTTCTTGTCTACTCCTTAGGTGCCGGAATGCGGCGGGAACATGCAGGAGGCGGCGGTGGAATGTGAAGATGCTGCGAAGGCCGGTGAGTTCGGCGCTGCAGCATGCGAGACAACGCGCATAAAATAACTTCTTTCTTCCAGCTCGAAGGCGCGATGGATCGGGAATTCAGGTAAGGATCAAAGGTATTGCTCTTGTTCTAACCTTTTCTCCTTCTTTCTCCCTTTTTCTAGGAGCTCCAAACTCGAGGCGGGCGTGGCAGAAGACTGGATGCAGACTTGCAGGCATGGTGAGCGTTACGCTGCTGGATGCAGAATAACGCAAAGCGTGTGCTGCTCTTTGGGCGTGGTTTAAATAGCCTCCAAAGTAGTCCCAGGTAAGTATTCCTCCCCAGCCCCGCCCAAGTAAAAAAATAGACCCTAGGTAAAATAGTCCCTTCCAAGCCTCATTTGGCTTGCAGCTCTTGCAGCATGGACTGCATCAGGTAAGTTCTACTCTATGAGCCTGGCGCCTATGGTGCCCGGACTGACTCTCCATTTGAGCCTGGCGTCTTAAGTGCCAGGACCACACTCAAACAGCCCCTAGCAGGGGTTTTTGGGCTTGCTCAAAATAACTTGATGCCGGCTTCCGGGGTTGCTGGACCTGGTCTGGGTCCCCGGGGTAGGCATCATGACACCCCCTCTTCTGCCACTGAGAACACTCATGCTCCAAGAATAAGGGAAAGACTTTCAAGGGATTGTGACTTCTGCCTAGAAAAGAAAATGTTTAAAAGTTACTTAATTGTAAAGAGTTGGTTGGTAACTGTAATTCTCAGAGTGAACAGTTACAAAAGTTCTTACTGATCTTGAATGTGTGATGCACAATTATTAAAAGTATGGTTAACATCTTTTCTTCCTTAGCAACTGTTTTGCCAGTCTAATAGAAAGTAGATGTGAAGGTATTTTACACTCCTGTGATTAGGTTGTGCCTCTTCCCAAAAGTAAAGTGTTGGTATCACCAGATTAGTCCTTTGAGAATGATTGTATGAGTGTCCCCCAACTGGGTCTTGCTTCCCCTGACTTGCTGCTAGTCTGTCCAGAATAAGTCTGTGTTAGGATGTTGCCTACCTAGAATAACTGAGTCATCCAATAAAGTGACACATTGGATTTTACTTTCCCCTTCATTGCGAGGTTAAAAAAGTATGTGGCTTTTACTTACCTTGTGTTAGCTGTGTGCCATCCAAAAATAAGTTACAAGAGTTACTGCTTACCTCAATCTGGGGTTCCCCGATTTCAAAAGCACCTGTAATTGTATATTACATCCTTAGGTTTACTCACCTAGTAGAACTGTGTTATCACAAAAGTAGTGATAGGTTTTTACTGCACTTAGAATAAGTGTTCCACTATTCACCAAAAGTATATTGTCAAGTTGACTGATTAAGTGATTTGTGCTAAGAATCATACAACTGGAAGTGTCTACTACCCTTGGATTACTGAATGTAATTGTAAAAAGTAACCATTGGGTTTTACCCCAAGAATAGGCTTGACCTATACTGAATGTGTATGACAAGGTTTGACTTACCTAGAACTACTGTTCGGTACTTCAAATAAGGTGTATACTTGGGTCTGTGTACTTTCAAGTATAGTGTTGTGTTTTTATACTGTGATTTCATATAATGTTTTAGTGCTTACTTAACCCTAGATTTATCTGGGCCCAAAGTGTTCGTGGACCATTTGTATTACAATTTCATTTGTACTGATTCTACAGCCCTCTCTCCCCTCCTAAGATAAGCCTGGCTGCTCTGTCTACGCTACCATGAACTCAGGTGGTACAGCCTTATAAGAGTGGAGTCTTGTACTGCCTAAGTTGAGTGGTTTTACTAAGCCCTTAACTGGACTTCAGAAAAACTGTGTTAACAGGGCTTACTAGTGCACCTGCGTGCTGCTCAGCTTTGACCAGTGTGTGGCATGCTGTCTGCCTGGTCTATGGTACTTGGTAGGGCAGTCAGTCGAGGTTGGCGGGAAAGGCTAAGTTTCATGGAATGGTACAATTTGGGTAAGGGAGATCAGACCTAGATTTGAGAGGGCAGTGCCGTGTGAGAGACGTCTAGGTTTCAGATACAGTGGGTTTGGTAGTATGGGGTACATAATGGGGGGGGTGCATTTAGATTTGTGGGCCCTGTTTGGTGGGTTGCACTGTATAGTTTAGGTACAGGAGAGACTCACCTAAATTTGAAAGTCCTGTATAGTGGGAGAAAGGCCTAGATTTCGCAATTTATTTAGTATAGGGTGGAACACACCCCGAAAGAGATTCCTGTCTAGAGGGGGAGGAAAGACAACCTAGATTTGAGAGTCCTGTGCAGTGGGAGAGAGGCCTTGGTTTCACAACTCAGTAGGTTTACACAGTATAGAAGTAATGTAATTTCACAGTTCTAGTTCAGTGCGACGCAGGCCAATATTCACACTTCTAGCTCAATGTGGCGAGGCCAATATCCACAGTTCTAGTTCAGTGCGACGCAAGCTAATATTTACATTTCTAGTTCAATGTGGCGAGGCTAATATTCACAGTTCTATCTAGGGTCGTATTAACAGTCTGGCCTTCTAAGTTCTTAGGAAAGGTAGAGTGGCAAAGCTTTACAGAGTACATTGATTGCGCTACTACACACCCAGGTCACACCTACCTTGATGGCCGCTGCTGGTGGACTGCTGGCCCCTTCTGACACCAGCAGACACAGTTTGGAGCTGCAAATGTAGGAGCCACCCTCTGCCTTGGGGCCCTTAGCCTTGGGGCTGCACGGGCAGAGTGCTGCCCTGGAAGGGACTGTTAAAATGAGTGAATTACCCAATCAGGGAAGGGGCTTGGGATGGGAGGAGGGTCAGGGGATGAGGAAAAGGGTCCAGAGAGGGGCAGGGCACAGGGAGCGCTAACGGGTGGGGGGATTATTTAAAAACAAATGTAAACAGGCCCATTAAGTCCCAGGGGTTTTTCCGCTCACCTGCCTTGGCTGGAAAAAAGTTGCGAGCCGGCGAGGGAGCCGGAGGACAGGGCCTAGGCAGGCACCTAAGCAATAGCCAATCAGGGAATGGGGGGCGGGATGGAAGGCGGGAGGAGGGTCAGGGGATAGTAAAAACGTTTGTAACTGATATACTTTTCAGAATGGCAAAACACATTCAAAGGATAGTAAGAACGTTTGTACTGCAATTTTTTTTAGAGGGACAGTTACCAACCAACTCGTCCACAAGTAAGTAACTTAACACAATCTATTTTATTTTTCAAGGCAGAATCCTTTATCCAATCCTTCCCTACTCTATTGCAGGAGTTCTCTCATAGGCAGAAGAGGGACCCCAGTGGTCTAGAGATGCCAGCTGTAGGCAAGTTGAGATAGGGTTCAGTTACAGGAAAAGTCAGAGTTCCCGAGTTAGCCTCTTCAAAACAAGTACGTAGTTCACTTTGGAGCTAGAAAGGGTCCAGGGACTTCAAAGAAGACACCCTAGAGCGATTCCAGTATGGGCCTGGGCGAACTAGATGAGGGGACTCCCAATCACATCAATTGCCCTCCAAAACTTCACAGGAATCACAAAAGGCTTAAGGTAAGTTAAACCCCAGCCAACACAGTACCTCAGCACAGAGGAAGAGTTTGCAGCAGGATGTCTTCAGGATCTGCAGCCGAAAACCCAGTCGATTAATTCCTTGCTATGAAGACTGAAGACAGGACACTGGAAGGGAATTTGCAGCAGGGATCAACTAGCGAGACTCCAGGCAAGGGTGTCTTTGTGGCTGGATGCGTTTCTGTGGTTTTGGTACCCTTTTCAGGAGCCAGAAGACGACTGAATATCATTGGTCCGATTTCTCATCGCTAATCTGGTCCAGCAATCTCAAAGGGATGGACTTCAAGGACACAAATTGTGTGTCTGGAGAGACGGGAGGCCACCAAAGCTTTGGACAGATTTGTACTTTGTAGGACCATGTACCGTACAATTGCTCAGGGTTGCAGGGCATTGGGGTATTGCAGCCCGCAAGGTCGCAGCAGTTGGTGGGATGGCACAAAATGCAGGTCGTCTTGGGTCTAGTGGATCCAACCAAGCTCTGGTTCGGGGTCATCATTGGAAGGAAGGTTTACAGCAGGCTCTGGTTAAATAGCAGGCTCTCCAGTCACTGGAAATCGCTACAGCCGCCTTCTCTTCATCTTCCACTTCGGTTTGAGCTCCAGTGGTCGACTTGTCAGCAGCTTCCAGGTTCGGAGTATTTAACAGAAACTACAGCACAACTTCTGCATTCGGTCCCTGCATTTTTCAGCAAGGGGCGGTATGACTGTCCAATCAGGACAGCCAGACACCCCCCACCATCGGGAGTTGTTTCCTTTCAGGTAAGGTGAAAGACAAAGGGCTGCAAAGACTCCTCCCTTGCTTCCTACCTTCTCAGACACTCTGGATCCTGGGTGAGGAATCCAAAGGATTCCCTCTGAAGACAAATCTTCCACTGAGGTCGTTCCCGCATAGAATGGCAGGGGAAGACATCAGAAACAGAAATGGCAATAAAAGAAGAAGCCCACCGTTTTGGCAAAATGGTGTCCCTTTCTGTGCATTACCGAGGCTGAATTAACAGTCTGTGATTAATAAAGACAAAGTCATAAAGGTAAAACCGCTGCCACCAGCCATTCATGTAAACTCAATTGTAACAAAATGTTACCAGGTTTGTAAGAAAGGGGATCCATTGTCTCCCCTCAGCACTCCACATAAGGTGTGTGTGTGTAGGGGACGGGGGGTGCTGGCTCACTCATACAAAATGTAAAAGGGATGAAAATGCCCCTTTACTACTTGGTAACAATAGTTCACCCAAGTACATGAAAGAAATTATCAGGGTAGCCCAAATGGGTAACCCCGCCTAAGCCCAAACGTTGTAGGAAACTAACTTGAACCATACACTATGGAGACCCAAACCGTCACCCATAAAAGAGTAAAAGGCTGGGTTAGAGGGGGACAAAAGATTCCACTCACCTACGGACAAGGTCAAATAGTTACCAAGTCCAAGCAAAAGGTTCTGGGGTTGATCGAGGTCTGGAAGATTTATTATAATTATGAAAATCTTACCTAACAGTTGGGGAGGAAGCGGTGCATGCTGGGGCATTGACGTCCGCGATAAGCTTGTGGCGTTCCCTATAGACGTTCGGAACGTTGATGATGCTATTCCAGTATAAGGATTTTATTTTGGCCTCGAGTATTTCTGCCCGGTAAACTTTGAGCTGGCGGGTGTATGCTATTCTGTTTGACAGTGAAGGGTCTGTACGGGATCTGCGTGCAAGGATCTGGATCTGTGATTTGAGAGTTTTGAGGGCTGAAGTGAACCATCTGGAAGAGCGACCTCGTCTGCTAGAGAAAGATCTGACTATGGTGAGTGGGCTCAGTGCTTCCAAGAGCAAGAGATGAAAGTGCTGGGTGGACATCTGGAAGGGTTGGAGGTCAGGGAGGCAAATAGGGAATATGCCAGGCCCGGGATTATTTTGACTTTCTTCCAAAGAGGGGAGTGGAAAGGGGTCACTGGGGAGAAAGATGGGTGGAGGTAGGGTCTAAAGTTGCAAGCGTGAAGAGGATGGCCGAGTGGTCCGACCAAACGGCTGGGCGAGGTGTCAGTTGTGATGGGGTCTGCAGAGCTGAAGACTATCTAGGGTGTGGCCTGCAGAATGGGTAGGGCCTGAGACTAGTTGGTGTTAGATGCACACATGGCCAAATAACCTATATTATGGGAAGGTGCCCCCTTGCTCACGGTGCAGAGGAGACTTGCATAGCATTTTGATGCTGGACTGTCTAAGTGAAAATGGATATTTCTCCTCTGTGAAAGGGACAGTGAGCTATAACACGGTTGTAGACCCTCCCGGGTGGGCACCTTCCCGTAGAACAGGCTATTTGGCTGGGTTTGTTCTTGGTGGAGGGGCACCCAGAACTCCTTTTTTTAGTTGTGTTAAACGTAGGATTTCCAGATTGTCCAGCAGGGATTGTTTCATGGTGCTATGTGGGATGTAGAACCAGATGTTGAAGTCACCTAATATTGCGAGGAGTGGGTGAAAGACCAAGATGGCTGCTAAAGAGTCGCTAAGGGTTTCTGCAAAGTATCTATTGTACCCTGGGGGCATATATTTGAGCAGGAAGATGTGTGTGCGCAAGGGGTTGAGCAGCCATTTTACCAGGAGGAATTTGCAGTGCGAGTTGCAGGCTTGTTCCTCCGAGTGTGCAATGGAGATGGAGGATTTGTATAGTATGGCAATGCCACCTGCCCTGCTGGTTCTATTATGCACAATATGAATGTAGCCTGGCAGGAAGGCCTCCTGTGCAATGGGCTGGAAGTCTTGCGAGAACCAGGTTTCGGTAATGAAGAGGATATCAAGGCCTTTAGAGGAAATTAAGGACCCACACGCACAGGGACCCGCATCACTCAATTCAGATTATACAGAATACATGCAAATACACAGAGTGCCCCAAACATATACAAGCTAAGTAAGTAAATCAAAAAGGCTTTGCTTCCCTTCAAAAGTCAGGACACGTTCAAAACAAAAGCAAATAGTTGTGTGCTTCTATTGATATTGATATTTTATTTCTATGGTGCTCGTACACAAGTTTTCGAGCGCGACAAGGCAAGGGAGGGGAAACAGGGAAGAACAAAAACAACAATCTTACTAGGCCCAGTGACATTGAGAACACGCAAGTGCATGGGGCAGGGAAAAGGGGAAAGTGCATGCAAGGGGGGAGAAGTGGAAAGTGCGGAGCATAGGAAAAACAGATAAATAAATAATAAAGGCAACAAACGGTGGTAGTGCAGCCAGCAAGTGGCAAGTTCTGGGTTTAAGGCAGCAGACAGGGTATGTCTGATAAGTACAGGAAGGAAAAAAGTCGCAGGGGGGACTGTATGGGTACAGCTACAGATCCCAGTGCAAGGGGTAGCCCGGAGGCAGTCCGGGTGGATGGCAGGGTGAGCAGGGACCTGGGCCCGGAAGACAGAGGGTAGGCCAGGTGCATGGTGCCCAGAGAGAACAGATCAGCAGAGGAGAGGAGGGACGAAGGCAGAAGCAAAGAGGACAGTCTTGAGGAGCTTCGGGAACCAGAGATATTTCTCATGAAGTTTGAGTGGCAGGGAGGCTGTTCCAGAAGGAGGCCCCAGCCGAGGACAGAGATCTACCCCCAGCTTGTTTCTTTCATAGAGGTCTATGGAGGGAAAGCAGCAAAAGGAAAATAATTTCCAACACCAACCTGCTCCCTTAAACCAATACAGGGCGATACATTCAGAATGGGGCAAAATCGGGATACTTCACAAGCACTCTTGCCCGTAGTCGCCTGAGGGTTGACCCAATACTATATACCTTAAGTGAAGTAAAAAAAATAGTTGCAGGAGCACTTCAGGAGAAGTCCCTTTGGCCATCATAAAGAAGTTAGAGATTCAGAAAAATAAAGGTTAAGAAAAGCTAAATGTTGAAGGGCCCGAATATTCAGACTTCGAATCCCTCAATATAGGAATTCTGTCGTAACAGTCATCGAAGGGTAGGGAAAATACAGGCCAATGTTGCCCAGGTGAAATTTACTCAGGCTAGGAGCAAGTCATTTACAATTTGGCACCTGGCTTTAGTCTGACATTTAAAGTGAATGGAGGAAATCATATCCGGGATTGTCACCTGAAGGTAATCTAGACAATTTCACTTTGCCCTTTACAAACACCCTTTAAGATACATTTCTCGGTCCACCTTTCATGCAGTTCTTGAACATTGTCCACTGTTATCTTCCCAATCATTCTTCAAGATCTGACTTCAAACAGGGCGAATACTTAAGTCAGCAATAGACCCAGAGGGCTCAGAAGAAAAAAGCCTTGCAACTCAGAAGCCATGACTAAATCAAACAAGATGTTTGGCCCGCTTCTGAGTTAAACCAAGGGAAACAACTGTTTTGAGACAAAAACATTATCAAGATTTTTAGAATTGAAAAAAAGGCAAATTCTTAACATGTTTTTGTCAAGGAACGGGCAATACAAAAATATACAAGGTGTCAGGGAGGTTAGATGGTATAAAGTTAAAGCATATTTATTTATTGGCTGCTGAAAAATAATTAGGCAAATTAGGCTAATGTATTAATGGTTTGATTTTTCTTAGGTGTACTCCGAAACAGTGAAAGCTGTACTCTATGCTGGAGCACAGGTAAAAGGTGTGATATCTTCTATTCTACTGCCCCCAGTCCACTCCCTTAACTTTATTTTACTCTTGGTTTTTTCTGCTTATATAAGTGTAAGGTTCCTTCATGTATTAAATTGAATTGTCAGCTATAACAATAGTCTACCTGACACAAACCAAAGATTCTATCAGCTTTACATCCCACTGTCTTGCCAAGTTCACCATTCAATCAACAAAAATGCTTCACCTTGCAGCAGGAGGAGACTTGTAGTTCTTATTGGTATATATTTCTTCCAAACTGAATTCCTTCTTTTTTATCCTGCAATACAAAAGAAAATAAACAAAATTAAAACTGGCAAAATATAAGCTGTTCTGTAGAGACCCTTCCTCTCTCCTCAACCCGGTTCTAAAGAAATTGTTTTAATAGAAGGAGGCGAGAGTTTACCGAAGGTTGTCACCGATTAAGAATTAACGCTTTGGGATCTTCATGGAATTGCAGTCTCTGGTTTTTGGGTATGACTTGAGTAGTGTTTATCATTGTGTGGTAGCTCACTTTGAAAATAATTTCACATTTCCCCTCAAAATATTTAAGGGTGCCAGGCAATATTGCCGGCCCAATCATACTTTGGCCGTCAGTGGGATAAAGGTCTGGCATATTACTCCTCCTCCCCACCATTTAGACCCGGATGTATGCCCACTACTTCCCTGCCAATGTATTTGTTGCAATTTTCTTTGACCAGTGTGGGGGTTATACATTCACTTACAAGTTCCTGTGAGAATTCAAGGGAGTCCTTCAAATTGGATGACTGTTTGGAGAGAAGTGTGGGGTGGAGTTGGAAGACAGCAAGTTAAAATGTGTATAGAAACCCAGGTCATGGTTTGTAGTTCACTACTTGTCCCGCGACTATTCCTGAACATGTTTTGATTTGGTCTTTAACCTTGACCACCACACAAGTAATAAAAAAGTAAAGCTTGCATTTTACTCTTTTTTGAGGCTTCCAAGGTCCCAACCCAAAAAGGACACCCACACCTCTTCATTTGAATGTCCTCAAAGAATTTACAGCTTAAGACCAGCAGTGAACGAGGAGTGAATAAAGTGGGGTTTGATAGTTCAGTCTTTTTTATTAGGGTCTCCGAGGCTATCAAAGGTCTACATGACATGCATTACTTACCGTAAAAGCATTTCTGATGATTGTATCTGCTTAGATACACATAGTGTGCATATGGTCCGACATCCAGTGGTAACCGCAGAGTATTGCATCTTGTCTTTCGGGGACCGAAAGGGGACGTCGGCATAGGCGTGTCTGTAGCACTATCCCCATCGTGACGTGTGTAGTACCCAAAATCCCTCACGCGCCGAGGTCCCTCCTATTGTATTTTTTCTGCCATGAGGGAGCCCAAGGCTATAGTGAGTGAGTACATAAAGAGAAAGTAGTAAGACGTCTATGTTCCTTCCACCACGAGCGGGGAGGCAGGGAGGGCGCATGTGAATCTAAGCAGATACAATCATCAGACATGCATGTCTTCTGATGCTTGTTAATCTGATTAGAATCACATGCTGTGCATAGACTAGCGAGCAGTAGCCGGAGTTGGAGGTGGGTTGTGAGAAGGAACAGTAGAGAAAAGATGTCTTAGTACTGCTTGTCCCACCTGAGAATCAGACCTAGAATGAGTGTCTAGGCAATAATGTTTTGTAAAGGTGTGTACAGAACTACAGGTTGCCGCTTTGCAAATGGACTCTAGGGGAACATTTGCAATGAATGCTATGGATGCCCCAGTGCCTCGAGTAGAGTGCGCTCTAGGCTTTGAGGGCAGTTCTCTCTTAGCAAGAGTGTAACATAGTGTGATGCATTTGACAATCCACCTTGAGATTGCTGATTTAGAGACAGGATCCCCTTCTCTACCAGCTGCCACTGAAAAAGAATTGTTTAGTCTTCCTCAATGGTTTAGTTCTGTCCATGTAAAACATGAATGCCCTGCGCACATCTAGTGTGTGCAGGCTTCTTTTGGCCATGTTAGTAGGTTTCTGGAAGAACGTGGGTAGTTCGATTGGCTGGTTCACATCGAACTTTGAAATAAATTTCGGCGCAACCCTGGGGTGTGTGCGCAGAACTACCTTATCTTTGTGGACTGTAACAAAGGGGTCTAACACAGAAAGAGCCTGTAGTTTGCTAACCCTTCTGATAGAAGTGATAGCCACTTGGAAGGCTGTCTTATAAATCAGATCTTTTAGACTTGCTTTATGCATAGGCTCAAAGGAAGCTCCCCTGAGCCTGGTCAAACCCACATTCAGATCCCACCCAGGGGCTGGATGAGAGATGGGAGGATACATCCTCTTAACCCCTTCCATGAAGGCTTTAATTACTGGTATCTTCCACCACAATACTTTTTGCTGTGATGTGGTGTAGGCTGACCGCGCAGCCAGATGAACCTTTAGGGAATTGAAGACTAACCCAGTGTCCAACAGATGGGTTAGATACAACACAATGTGTGAGGGTGAGCAATCGATGGGATTGACGCCCTTGGAATTGCACCAGATGACAAACCGTTTCCATTTGCTGGCATAGCAATAACGTGTATTAGGCTTTCTTGCTTCCCTGAGTATGTCCATGCAGCTCTGAGGGAGTTGCAGGTGTCCAAACTCTATGATCTCAGGAGCCAGGCTGCTAAGTTCAGAGTTTGTGGGCATGGGTGGAGGGTCTTTCCCCTGACCCGAGACAACATTTTGTACGGGCAAGGCAGCTTGACTGGTGGGGAGAGGGACATCTCCATCAGGTGAGCAAACCAGGGTTGGCGGGCCCACATGGGGGCCACCAGTATCATGGTAACTGGTTCCTGGGACATCTTGTGCACTATCATGTTGAGAAGGGAGGTGGGGTTGGTGGGGAGGGGGAGCGTAGACAAATTTCCCCGACCAAGTTATCCATAGACCGTTCCCCTTGGATCGGTTCTGGGGGTACCTGGAGGCGTAGTCTTGGCATTGGGCGTTCTCCTGAGTAGCGAACAGGTTGATCTCTGGGAAACCCCATTCTTGCGAAGACGTTGGACACAATGTCTTTGTGCAGCCACCATTCGTATTCTTCAGGCAGCGGAAAATCTCTGCTGAGTACGTCTTCCAGAAGATTGAGTTCCCCTGGAACAGGTTGGGACAACAAAAAAATCTTGTGTTTGAGAGCCCATATGCAAATGTTCTGGGACAGCTTGGATAGCCCTGGAGAGTGAGTGCCCCCCTGCTTGTTCAGGTAATACATTCCTGTAGTGCTGTCGGTTAGGATCAGCACTGTCTTCCCCTGCAGTTGCTTCTGAAAGGCTTTCAATGCTTTGAACACCGCTAGTAGCTCCAGTAAGTTTATATGATTGGACGCTACCTGAGGGGACCACACTCCGTGTGCTGTCTGCTGTAGCAGGTGAGCCCCCCCCCCCCACCCCGTGAGAGATGCGTCTGTCGTAAGAGTGGCTTCCACTGCAGGGGTGGTGAAGGTCTTCCACTTCAAGAGGTTTTCTCTTGACCACCACTGCAGAGAGAGAACGAGGGCTGGCGAGATCTTCCCATTGTCCGCTAGCCTAACACCACTGGCTGTTGAGCCACTCTTGCATGGGACGCATGCGCAGCTGCGCGTGGGGAACCAAGTATATGCACGACGCCATCAACCCTAGCAAACGCATGGCTTTGTGTACCGTCACCTCCCGACTGGCTACATATTGAGGAACCTGAGATCATGTTCTGAACCCTCTCGCTGGAGGGGAAGACCAGGCCGTCTTCCGTCGGAATTAGCGCTCCCAGAAATTGTTTTACTTGGCTGGGGACTAGGCTGGATTTCTTTTCGGCTGAAGGAGATCTACTGTTTTTTTGGGTGTTTGAAAAACAAGCATTGAACGAGTCCCCCGTAATGAGGCAGTCGTCGGGGTAAGGGTAAACTGGAACTGATAGTCTGCGCAAGTGTGCTGCTGCCACTGCCAGGACTTTGGTAAACACCCTTGGCGCTGAGGCGATGCCGAAGGGGAGTACTTTGAACTGGTAGTGTTTGTCCTGAATCATGAACCTTAGGTATTTTCTGTGCGCTGGCAACATTGAAATATGAAAGTATGCATCTTTCATATCCAATGTTGCCATGAAGTCCACCCGTTTCAGCAATGGGATCACCTCCTGTAGTGTTACCATGAGAAACTTCTGGGGCTTTATGAACTTGTTTGCTGGGCGCAGGTCTAGAACAGGACGCATGGCGAGATCCTTTTTGGGTACAAGGGAGTACACTGAATAGATACCCTTGTTTACCTGAAGAATCGGGACGGCTTCTATAGTGTCCTTTCCCAGCAGAGCTTCCACCTCTTGGATCAGGATTTGTAGATGGTCCGGTGAAAGGTGTCGTGATCGCGGCGGTCTGAACTGTGGAGGTTGGGCGAATTCCACGCAATAACAGTGTGCGACCGTCTTTAAGACCCACTGGTCTGAAGTTATCCCCTCCCATGCCTTGAAGAAAGAGGTTAATCGCCCCCCCGACCGGGGAGACATAGGAGGGGACCTGGACTTGGTGGTCATTTCTGACCTGTGGCTGAGGCTCCTCTGGGATTGGGGCCTCTGCCTCTACCTTTGCCGCATTTCTGACCCCTTGGGGGGGAAGTAGGTAGGGCTTCCGGATGATTGATTCGTGTTGAAGTTACCTGTGCCGTAGTTGTTCTGACCGGCACGTGCTTGTCCTCCAAAGGACCACAGAGAATTAGTACCCCTCTGGGAGGAGGGTTTCTGTGTAATCTGGTGCAAATAGTCTTGTGCTCTTTTTTGGCCGTCTCCAACACTTCATCAACTGCTTTGCCAAAGAGGTTAGTCACTTCAATGGGTTTGTTAATGAGAGAGGCCTGGGTCTCAGGCCTGAAGCCCGACGTGCGCAGCCATGCGTGTCTTTTTTAGAAGAGTACCTTGTGCAAGAGACCTGCCTGCTGTTTCTGCAGTGTCCAGGGTGTTCTTCACCACATTTTGATTAACCAGTTTTCCCTCTGAAACAATGGCGAGAAGCTTTGTTCTGGCTGGTTCAGGAACCTCCTGGAGGCCTTCTTGGAGCAAGTTCCATTGGGCATCAGCATAGCTTGCTAATAACGAAGTATTATTAGCAACCCGAATGGTGCAAGCAGCTGCTGATGTGACACGTTTGCCCAGGGCATACAACCTTTTAGACTCCTTGTCCGGTGGCGATTCTCCCGTGGCAAGGGGTACCCCTGCCCTCTTTCGAGTGGTAGTCACTACCAGTGAGTCTAGGATTGCGAGCCCCTTGATATATAGAGGGTCGATAGGGGAAGGCCGAAATAGTTTTTTGACTCTTGGGTTCACTGCCCGTGTCTGAGCAGGTGTGACCAAAGATGGAGCTACCCGTCTCCGGACAGAGTTAAGGAGGGGGATGGATTGACTCGCTGGTGGTTTTTCTTTAATAATAAGCTCCAAGAAATCCTGCTCCGGTACCGCTGCTTGAGTGGCAATTTTGAAGAATTCTGCCGCTTTTTTCAACATGGAGTTGGAAGCCATATGGGCATCCACAGGGGAGGCCTGGCAAGCCGGAGTGGACGGAGGAGAATCCAGGACCAAAATATGAGAGTCCTGATCTTGTTGTGTCCAAGGGTTTTCACCTTCCTGCTGGGTCTCCTCCCAGTTGTCTACCGTGTCCTGTTGATCCTCCTCATAGTTTGAGAAAAGACGCTTCCTCTTCCTCGTTATAGATATCTCTAGAAGTATCCATAAGGACCAAGTCTTCTTGTTGGGAAACCCGAGACTGGTCTACTTGAACCTGAGGGTTAGGGTCTACCCGTGCTCTTTTCTGGGGCGGATGATCTGAAGAGGCGATGATCCGCTCCAGCCGATCCATACAACCTTCAAACTTTTCTGTAGTCCATTTAGAGGACCCGAACGGGCCAGCGCGAAGAGAGGTGACATATTCCGCCCTTTGGCATCGTCGGGAACCTCTAAGGGTGTCGGAGAGTGTCTCTTGACTATCTACGTAAGCCCCATCGAAATCGGGAACACAATCAGCTGCAACCTTTACCGCGGATTGACCCATAATCTTTGGCGGGGTCGGGATAAAACCCACTGCCGCCGCGATCCTTCCGATGCTACTTTGAATAGTCGCTGAATCGTCGAGAGACAAAAAGACCATCCATGCCACCAGAAGGTTTAGCGGACGGGTCTCCGGGTAGAGGCCTAGTCTTATCTTTTGGGCCTATAGAGGCCTTGTGACTCGTCGAAACGTCGGGCTCCCGAGGTTCGACCTGTCTAAGATTAGGAGTAGCGCCCTTAGTCTTCTTAGTTTGCCCAGTCATCATGCGCTGCTGCAAATGCGGGGAAGGCCTTGGATCAGAGTGATCCGTGGGAACCGGCGAAGATTGACGGCCCGTTAGCGCTTTCACCTTTTTCGACGCCACCGTCGAAATTGGCGTAGGGGTTGTGTGCTTAGTGTTGAGGTGCGATTGTACGCCCCTGTCGCCGGGTGTGGTCCCTGTAGCAAGACCAGAGTCGAGCCTGGAAGGGTCAGGGATGGTGTGGCGGGCCTAGAAGTGTCCGCCACAAGGTCTATAACATCCGCGTTGGACGTTTGGTCATCCGAAGTACCCCTGTCACTTTCGGCTGGTGTGGCGGTGGGGGAGAGAGGCTCCACATGTGACATGCCGTATGCGGCCCACCGCTTTACACGGCACACCTTAAGGGTCTTGGGCCGAAGGAGTTTGCACGCCGCACACCGCTTCTCGTCGTGCTCTAGGAGGAGACAGGCTTTACACGTCCTGTGCTCGTCCTTCCAAGGATATCCGACCCTACACTTAGGGCAGAATCTAAAGGGAGTCCTTTCCATAGCAAAAGGGAAGGATGACCAGACTAAAAGGGAAAGGAGGGGAAAGGAGGAAAGACGTACTAAAACAATATGGCCACCCCGACCCCCACTCTCCCCACTGTATAGGTAGGCCAGAGGGCCGGACCACGTGGACAATCCGGCCACCGGAACTTAAGCGCCGAAATCCACAGCCGTAGACAATTCCCCCGTAGTCTTCGTCGAAGATGTTCTTATTGGCGAAGTGACTTAACAGGAAATAAACCGACAATTCGGTAAAGATAAACAAAGTCTCTAGTAAGAGCTCCGCTATAGGGCGACCAGTTATCTGGGTGGGAAAAAACAATCTGAGGGACCTCGGCGCGTGAGGGATTTTGGGTACTACACTCGTCAAGATAGGGATAGTGTTACAGACACGCCTATGCCAACGTCCCCTTTTGGTCCCCGAAAGACAAGATGCAATACTCCGCGGTAACCACTGGATGTCGGACCATATGCACAGCATGTGATTCTAAGCAGATTAACACGCATCAGAATGCATTTTACGTTCGATTTTGGGGTTCCAATGGCAGCTAAACTCACGATTTTCAAACTCTGTTTTGGTCTCTAGTACACCAAGAGGGAACATTGGCTTGAGATTAGATATGTACCTTTTTGGTCTGGGAAGACCCATTGGGGTGAGGTTTGAATCCTGCTTCGGAATGGTTTTACGAATTCGAATCTGAGACACTCGTTGTGGTTTCTTTTCTTCCTCAACTTTCTGGAAAAAAAGAAAAATACACAAATCAGATGTTTAATAGTTGTTAATTGTTCCAAGAAGCACTTCAATAGCAGACAGCACAACTTGATTGAAATTGCATTATGATTGATTGCGATAGCACCATATCAGTCTTCACCAGATAGTAAAACACAGGTACACTACAAACATTATGCTGCACTCTGTTGGCATTCGCATGGTTTCTAGGTTCTCTCGTGGACCTGGGAAAGAGGGGGGATGAGGTATGTTAGTGGGTTGAAAGGGAAAATACAATAGGGCTTTGTTGCTGCATGCAGACTACAAGACCCTTGAGCTCTGCGGGTGGGCACGTTTCTACATTTTCTGTGACAAAAGCAGATGCATTTGTGTCCAGAGAAGCCTCGTGTGAAAGTGAAATTTAGATTGCAAAGATGTAGTGTTTCCGTTTGAGATCTTTTGGTAAACATGTTAAATTGCTGTGTGGGACAAGCTTAGTTGGTCCACGTACAGTGTTTGAGCATAGACATTCAGAAGGTTAGTGCAGAGAGATTAATGGAGGGCATGGCGGGCAGTTTGGAGCATCCAGCCGATGTCTCATTTGGACTGCCCATTTCCCTTTGGGTGAAGTCATGGTAGTGGTGCCCTTGGGGTAAAGTATTTGTAAAGAGATGTTAGGAGGAACTGTGGTGTGGGCAGGCATCTGGCTGCACACCATGTGTAGTGATTGACCCTTGATGAGATTAGCGAAAAGGGAAAGCAAAGGTGGCATGCAGCAGTTAATACCAGTAGACAGTGCGTGATAATTCCCAGAGAGGATTTTAGATTATGAAGACCAGAGAGGGCAATCTCGTGGCTTTCTTTCAGTCAGGATTGGTAGAGGTTCAATTCAGTATTCCTGTTGGCTTCCAGACAGTGGTATTAGTGCATAATTTAGTATTCCTATTAATTTTCTACCAGCCAGCAATGGAAGACGTTCTGTATTTCCACATGTCATCACGTACGAGTTCTAACGTTCTTCTCTCCACTTCCTACAGGAGGGCATGTAGGATTCTTCAGTATTTCTGCTTGCACCCAATCAGGAGATAGATGTTGGCTTCAATATTTCAACTTGCTCTCTGGCAGATTAGAAGAGACCTCAGTACTTCAGCCCAACTACCAAAACGCAATTGGTTATTGTCGAATGATTTGTTAATTTCTTTTTCTGTCTGGATGCGAATATTTAGTCGAACTGTGCATTATTCTATCTGTTTTGGGCAAATTATTTCTTGAGCCAGATACTGACGGTATGAATTTTGATTCTATTGTCTGGAGCGATTATCTCAGATACACAGAGCTGTTGTCTGTTGAAACAGTTCTATTTTAATCCGAAGTTGGTAACTTTGAATGCATTTGTAAGAAAAGGTATGAAACCATATTAGGGGCGTTTTCCCTAAGTCCCCTTGAGGCAAGACTTCATAAAACAATCCCAATGGCATGCAGGTCCCCAACTCCTAGTATAAGCTTGTACTACTCAAGGAACCTTGGTAGAGTGGCAGAGCAGTCAAGCTTATCATAGGAGGAAGATGTAAGATGTAGGTAAGTACAGTGAACACAGTTATTAAAGTAGTTCAAAGAAACACCAATAAAGTTAGATTAACATATATATTTATTATAATTACACAAAGAATAACTTAAAATACTTGGATCACTTAAATCAACATACCTAGGAATACTTATGAACACTTTTCAAAGGCCACTGCTTAGTTGGTAGTTGCTTGCGTTACAATGGTTAGTGTTTGACACTAATGAGTTCTACCGTATTATCGGTACGGCTTCGCACAAAGACAAAGATATACATTAATTGTTATTAGCAAAACAAAATAAGATAATGTCTTTTAGGAAGGAAAAGGGTTGGTTAGTCATACAGTAGCAGAGCTTAACGTTCTAGAGGTTGTTTCTTAGCAAACTAAAGCTTTTAAAGTCTGATCTCTAACTTTATGCAAAAGTCAGTTTGGAGAGGGCTCAAAGTCTTTTAAAGCAGCAGAACAGCAAAGGTTCCCGAGGATACTTTCAGTCTCTAGGAAAAGATACTAGAAGAAAAAAAAAACAATGTTTGACACCCTGTTTAAGAACTCTCAAAAGGGACACAAGCCGGCAGCTTGGGTCAGAGGTAAGAGTGGACACCCTGGACACCTCTTCGTGCACTCCAACAGATTGGAGTGACTTCTTGGTTTAAGGTAAGCAATACCTTTTTACCCCCGAGTACCTTAGGTTAGAAGAAATGTTCGTGGCTGGATTCTCCTGTGTAGCGACGGACCCTGTCTCCGTATTTCTCGGTCTGGTAAGAAGAGGAGGGTCTTTGATGGAGAGGTCTCAGCAGCAGTCTAGAGAGAGGGCCCTTGGCGCAGATTTCTTCAGCTTCTCTGGTCAATCTGTGATTTTGGCGCATTTTCTGCAGCACCAACAAATGACGGTATTCGCCCGGTCAATCTTCGATTCCCAGTCCTGAACTCTGGCGAGGGGACTTTGAGACAGACCGCATCTCTAGAAGGTCACCTGATGCTCAGCAAAGACTTGGATGGATTTGGCCTCTCAAAGACCATGCACTGCAATTGGGTCGGAGGTTTCCTGGTATTCACGGTCTGAAGCTCTGGAAAAGCACAGCATCTCGGTAGATGGCTCAAATTCTAGTTAGTCTAACGGCTGGTTAGTCCCACCAGCCAAAGGGAAGGAGTTGTCGTTAGGAGTGTTTTCCCCAAGGTGCTCTGGAAGGTAGGACTTCACAAAAACTATCCCAATGGTTTGTAGATCCCCAACTTTTAGTATCAGCCTGTTCTACTCATGGAACCTTGGTAGAGTGGCAGAGCAGTGAGGCTCATCTTAAGAGGAAGGTGTGAGCAGTAGTTAAGTACACTGAGCCTGGTTAGTAATGCAGATCAAAGAAACACTTAATAAATGTATAGTAAAATATATGTTCCATTTACACAAGAATCACTTTTAAATACTCAACACATTAAACCAAAACACTTCACAACCCTCGCTAAAGGCAGATCAGAGAGGGCTCAACGTCTTGACAAGCAGCAGAACAACGAAAACTCCAATGGATATTTTCTAGTCTCTAAAATGCAATAGGATACAACCAACGTTGGAGACCCTGCTAAAGGACTTGCTAAAGGGACGCAAGCACAGCTTGGGTTGGAGGTAATAGGGGGTTGCTCTGGACACCTCTAAGTGCACTCCAACACTCTATATCGACATTTCGGATGAAGGTAAGTAATACCATTTCCCACATAGTACCGTTGTTTTGAAGAAATGTTCTTTGCTGGATTCTCCTTGATGCCACAGTGCTGGACCCAACCTCTGGATCCCTTGGTCTGCTGATGAAAGGCGGGACAATGGATGGGATCTCAGCAGCAGTCTCGAGGGAGGACCTCTGGCACAGATTTCAGCAACTTCTATTGTCACTCTGTGGTTTTGGTGCCTTTTCGGCAGCACCAACAAAGGACGTGATTCGCCCCCAGTCAAACATTTTCGGTTCCTGAAGTCCTACACTCTGGTGAGGGGGACTTGGACGGGTCAGATTGTGTCTGGATGTTGACCTGGAGCTCAACAAAGACTTGGATGGAGTCAGCCTTTCCTGTATTGGGGTTCCGCAGCTCTGTAAAGTCAGAGGACCTCAGGAGATGGCTCTGATTAAAGTTAGTCTTGGGACTGGTTGTTCCCATCAGTCTAAGCAAAGGAGGAGTTCTCTTCGGAGTTCCTGTGTCGGACACAGAAAACGGGTCCCAGACAGCATTGGTCACTTCACAGTGTTGCAAAGGGTCTGCAGGCGTCTCTGGCCGTCTTCTCAGGTTACTTCAGTTTCCAGTGGTCGACTTGCCTTTCACCTCAGGAACCTCACCTTAGCTGTCCAATCGGGACAGCCAGACCCCCAGTGGGCACTGGTTCCATTCAGGCACTCAGGTAGACAAAGGGCAGGGGAGTGAAAAACTCCTCCCCCACCTTCTGCCTCCCAAGAAACAATGGAGCCTAGGCGGGAACACCCAACGATTCCTGCCAAAAGCAAAACACATACACAGACTTCCCTCTCCCAGAATGGTAGAAGGGCCAACAAAGAAGACACCATAGAAATGGCAAACAAAGAAAGGTGCCACCATGTTAGAAGATAGGTGACCCTGCACAACCAAGGCTGAATAGAGTTTGCAGTAGAAAATAGCACAATAGTTGGTAGAACACATCCAGTGCAACCAGCCATGACCAAAGGGTTGTCTATGTGACTAAAATGTCACAGGAGCAGAGAGAAGGGGGATACTAGGTATCCCCTTAGCACTTCACATAAGGTGGTGTGTGCTAATATCTCACAGACTAACTTTTTAGGAGGGACACACACTATCCCTATATCCTCAAGAACTGTAGTTAATAAGGATAAAGAAAGAATCTCAAAGGAGAACCTAAAGGATTCCCAGCAACACAGCCCATAAGGAGCTGTGTGCTGCAAAAGTTACACAGATGCCTTTAAAGTGATACAAAGTAAAACACAGAACAGAGTTCCAAAAGCCAGAGCAAATAGGAATAAATACATGTAAAATGTCCCCACTCATTCAGGAAAGAAATACAAATGTCCAGAAGTCCAGCAAAAAGTGCTGGGGGTTTCACTAGCAGAGGAGATGAAGTCACTTCTGCCCACCTATTCAGTTTGTGTTTTTTGTCTTGGTCGCTCCGTGTGCGACCTGAGGCCCTTCAGTGAGCTGGCAAGTTATTAAAAATTAAAATAAATAAATAATGATACATCTCCCTAACAAGCCATTTTTCACAATCATTGGAAATAAAAGAAAATACTAAATACACAACTTTGTGCCTTTGGACAAATATATAAAAAATTAGTTCAACAGTATAAGAATGTCATAAATGAGTTTAAAAAGAATTTTGATACTGGTTGTACTGACAACGCTAAATCAAGCTCAAAAGAATTATTTAAAATTCTTACAGACTTTGAAAAACACACCTCTTCTTTTCCGCCAATTGTAAAGGACTCTGTTTGGTGTCAACAAATTCAGCATGAATTTACGCACAAAATTGCTGGGCACAGTGTAGCTAATGCCAATCAATTGACCAATCTTGATGTCAAGAATGACGGTTTTATGTTAATCATCAAGATGACATCTCTTGTGTTCATCTTCCTAAATTTGAATTTTCTGCCGGCTCTGAACAAGATATTAAGGAGATAATAAATAATATGAAAACTACTTACATCAGATCAGACGATATCTTACTCTCTCAAACACATCTCTCGTGGCTTCCTCATTAATAAATTCAGGATTGGGTTACTGTAACAGTTTAATGATTAGGACATCTCAAGGATATCTGAAACGGCTACAAACTGTTCAGAATGGAGCCGTGCGGACGGTCTTTGGTCTGGCCAGACGGGACCATGTTACTGCCTTCAGGAAGAAACGTCACTGGCTTCCAGTGAGGCAGAGAATTATGCACACAATTCTGTCTCTCACCTATAAATGCCAGAAAGGTGAAGAAAACATCATGCAGAGTGTTCCGTTCATCTGATACTCTTCAGCTTATCACGCCAAGAACTCACTTAAAAAGTTTTGGTGATTGCAGTTATGAACTTAATCCTCCAATTGAATAGAACAACTTGCCTATGAAAATCAAAACATCTCAATCCATTTCTGTCTTTAAGTAATATGTGAAGACTTTGCTCTTCAATCTACCCGAATAGATTTTAACTCATTTTCTACAGTATCTCTTTCATTCTTCCCTTGGAGGCCTACGGGCATGCAGCACCTTATAAGAATTTAAATAAATAAATTGTATTTGGAGCAGTTTTTGTTTTGTAAATAAAATCAGCCATTTAAATCATATCCTCAACATTAAGGTACAGTTAAAATGACTTGGTTATTACTGTTGTGTCAAGAACACAGGTATCGTTCCAGTTTGAAAACATACACCACTTAATGGGTAAATAGAAAACTGTTCATGCAGGTGCTGCGTTTTATGTATTTTTAGGTCTGACTTTGAGCATGCTTTGCAGCACACAGCACTCTGTGCAGTGTTGCTGGGAGCCCTTTGGTCTTCCCTTTTTATTTTCTGTTATTTCCCTTGTGGGAACACATGTTCCCAAAGGCAGGGAGATATTTAGTATCCTTCCTATCTTTTCTATTGTGCGATCAGTACACCCCACCTTATGTGGAGTGGCGAGGGGATACACAGTATCCCCTTTCTCACTGCTCCTGTAACATTTGGGTTACAGTGACAAGCTAATCTGAATGGCGGGTGGCAGTGGCTTTATCCTACGTACTTTTGTGCAATTTTTACTCCCAGGCTGTACTCACAGGCGCGGTGCACAGAAGGGTCACCATTGACCCAAAATGATAAGTGTTCTCCACACCCCCCTTCCCCCAAATTCAAGGTGGCTCATCCTTTTTTGGTCCTTTTGCCGTGGAGGGTGGGGAGGTCCCGATTTGACTTTTGAGTTCGGCGGTATCCCTTTGAGAAGCCCGCCAAGGCGTCAGTGTGTCCGAGCACAGGAAACCGGGGTGGGCTCAAACTCTTCTGTTTTTTGTTTTCTGCTGTACATGCCTGGAACCAGTTCCAACTTCCAAAGCTTCAATGGTGCATGGGTGCAGATTGGCTGGGTTCCTGCATAGGAGGCATGGATGCTGAGACTGAAAACAAGTTGACCACTGGAACTGAAAAAATGACAGAGGAAGAGGAGAGATGTACACAGCCGCTTAGAGACAACCGGAGATACCTTCCAAGTCATTGCTGCTGTCCGACCCTTCTTCCAAGCATCAAGAGAGCCTCTAAAAGGACTCCTCTCCCTTAGACTGGTGGGTCCAAGCCATTTGAAGACAACCTATATTTCGAGCCATCCCACAACGAGCTGTGACCTTCACGGGCTGCATACTGCCAATGCCCTGGGTCCTGTGGCAATTGTGCAGTGCATCGCTTTCTGAAGGTCGAATCCTCCCGCAACTTTGGTGGACTCCTTACAGACCTCCAGAGGCAAAGTTCCACTCCTTGCAGTCCCCTCATCTGAGTGCTGGACTGAGGAAATGACTGGCAGCAATAGTTCTTCACTGGTGCTTTGAAAAGGACACCAAAATCACAGAACCACGAATAATCTGTTGTGTAGAACCTCTTCACTCGGCTGCTGCGAGATCCATTCCAGTTCCCCTTCTTTCGTCTGCTTGACCAAGAATCTGGTGACCGGGCCTGCTGCATTGTGGGGGGATCATGCTACATCCTCTTCTTTACTTGAAAGGTTATGTGAGGCTCTTGGTAGAACTTACCTAGAGTTGCTTTGCTGCTCATGTGTTGGAGTGCTGATTCGTGTGTTTGGGAGTTTGCCCATACACGTTCACCCAGACCTAATGCCTGTGTGCCTGTAGGGAGCCTTATCCGAAGTCCCTAAACCTCTTCCCCCAACAAAGAGTGTTACTTACTTGCAACTGAAGACTTCCTATGGAACTTTTGAACTTGTACAGCTTTTGCCATGCTTGTTTGACCCTCCAATCGGACCCAGACACTGCCATAACTAGATGGGGAAGGACTCCTAAAGCCCAAGGCCTCTGTGAAATTATTTAATAGTATTTACCTGCTTCGTTGGTCTGATTTAATGAAACAGTCATTACAAAAGTATTCTACTTACCTGTTGAATTGCATACTGCCATTCTCAAAGTTTTCCAAATGCGTTTTACTTACTGTAAATGTTCGCATTGGTTTTTCTATGTTACTTACCTTTCTGAAGAATCAGCTTTACCTTAGTAAAAAGAAGCCATTATTTTTATATAACCAACTGCGTGTTGCGTGAGCATAGTACTGTGTTCCTGTGTTGCAGAGGAACGGAGGGGCAGTGGTGGTTTCGTCATTTTGTTAGTTATTTTATCTTTTCTTTCCATCAAATTCCGTTCCTGGATGGAAAAGAAGGCCGACTGTTATGGCTCCGGATGATCATGGAATTGTGACTTTCAATAAGAGTGCTTCGTCATTGGAAAGGGCCCATCTGAATGTGCACCGAGCTGGGGGTATTTGGGGCGCTGTCGCCTTAACCATTTCAACCGATTGAGCTTGGGACTCATCTAATCGGATTGGTGAACAAAGCTGTTGGAAGGCCTAACACTCTTTAAGTGTGTTCTAAGTGCAATACCCTTCAGAGACGCATAATGGCAAGCAGACTATGGAATCAGCTAATGGAACGGTAGCTGGTTCCAATCCGCCCGTGGTTCTATCTGCCGATAACTCAAATACTGCGGTATCAACAACTAGCAAAGGTATAATAACGAAATGTTCAGGCAAAAGCCTTGAGAACAAGTAATGTAGAGATAAAGTCCATCAAAGCACCGACAGCCAAAATTGACACCAATGCTTTATCGTGCCACATGCAGCAGGGAAGTTCCAACTTCAGTGGTATCAGCAATAATTCTTTGTTGGATCTCTGTTACTCCCTTCAAGCCAGTATTGCTGCAGTAGCCAATGCGCCAGTGATTTTTAATGCATCCTTATCACTAGCTACGGTAATGGTTGAAAGGGGGGAGGGGGATTGGGAATTGATCAAAGATACAGATTGTCTCCAAAAAACATTCTGCAGATGAACTACAGTGAAGTGTAGACATCCAGTAGTCAAACAGTAATGCATTCTTTCATGTCAACTGTTCAGTTTGCCTTGAAAATTATTTTACATCTGTGTGGCAAGATAAATGACAACAAATATGATTCCCCCAATCAATCTGACACTCAAGCCACACCTAAAAGAGCAGGAAAAAACTAAAAATGTTGTAGAGTGTAGGCCATCAATGAGTGGAGGGGTGGTGGGGACTCTGTGCAGGCATGTGAAATTTAGTCGAGTCATGAAATGCAAGCGGAGGATGACTCCCCCTGCTTCATCTGAGATTTTCCTAACTAGAAAGAAAAAGGAGGGCTATGCGTAAACAGCCATGGGCCAGTAAAACCAGAACCTGTTTGGAGCCCCCCATAGAGAGCGCCACCAGCGACAGAAGCACAAACTAAAAAAGCTAGGGAAAAACGGGCCAGGAAATTAAGACTGAAAACCAAAAAAAGATGGCACTTTAACTAGCTGGTTGATAAATGGAGGAGGTGAGGGGGGCAGGCGAGACCCGGAGGATAATAATAACTAGAGGTTGGATGTCTCCGTTAGTGATGGGGCTCCAGGTCTTCAGCCATAAGTGGGTTTTGAAGTCAGTTCTACGCCAGAGAGATCTGTGGTAGTGCTCCAGTGCATGATAATGCTTTGGAGAGTGTTGGGAGCGCCTTGATAAGAACATAATAATGATCAAACGTTGCCACCAAAAAGTGAGAGGTAAATGGGTCAAAAGGCCCATGCTCTTAATTATTATGAAGCAGATTCCACTGCTGCGGGTTCAGGTATCAGAAGACTTGTATTTCTTTGAATCTCTTAAGTGTACCAATCCGAATATCACCAGGATTCACTGTAGAAATAGTGAATTTTTTTTATTTTTTTTATTTTATTTATATTTATATAGCGCGCAAGAAGCCCAGGGGCATTGAGGCGCTGTTACTTGCAATAACTTAGTTACATGGTACAGGCATGAAAGCGATTGTTAACATATTATGAATACTACAAGATATCGTACTGTTGTTACAGATATTGCATTGGGACGTATATTACAACATATATGATAAGTATTCGTGCTGGTGTGTCGGGTCTTATGTGAAGAGGGTAGTTTTCAGAGTTTTGCGGAAGGTGGTGAGGGAGGCCTCCCCTCGGATAGTGGGAGGTAGGGCATTCCAGTGAGTGGGCGCGAGATAGGGGAAGCTGGATCAGTATCAATGATGCAGAACTTTAAAGCGCATTTCTGGATAATGGGAGTTGAATTGGATGCAGATCAGGAGTGCCGGGATGCAGAGGTGGGATCTAACTGGCAAAGATATAATTGGTCCATGTTTGCATAATAAGCATAAAATTAGGGCAGAGGAAAATTCTAAATGCGAGGAAATACAGAAAGTCCTGAAATGGTTGGCAGACTCGATACCCACTATTGTAAAAAATACTGAATTATGCTTTAACATTATAAATTGGAATACCCGTGGCTTTAAACATCTTATTGGCCCAAAGGGTTCAGTGCAATTGTTTACATTCATGGTTATAACACTTTTCAAATTTTAGCGAATAGAAGAGCACTGGGTAGACCATATTGTGGGTTGCTGGTCGCAGTAAAACATGTAGGGGCAAGGAGGATACATTTGCAGAAGAACCTGGATCAGGTGTTAGCAGTCGAAGTCTCTGTCTTTGTAACAGATCATTCAAGGTTTATGCTAATTATGAACATTTATGATCCCCCGGGTGGTGGTTGTACATTGGATGTTTTTGAAGCAATAAATGAAGTACTTGTGGGGTGGTCAGGCGATGGTAATAATGACCTTGTAGTGTTAGCGGGTTATTTAAATGTACATTGTGTTTCAGATAAGCAAATTGGCAATAGTATAAATGTAAGAAATGCTAGTGTAATGAAGATGAGAATTCCTAATGACCAGGGGAGACGGATTATCTTGAGGAATGGGACTTGTGCATGTTAAATGGGTGTTGCAGTGGTGATGAGGCGAGGAATTATACCTTGTCCTTAGGCTGCCATGTGGCAATTTTGGATTACCTTTTCATTAACCCGCCCTGCTTGCACCAAATAGAGAAAATGAATATAAAAATTAACTGATACAGTGGCGCTGTTTGCTGGCCATCCACGCTGTCACACGAGCTCGAGACCCGTTTGGACCTGCTTGGACTGCCTGACTTTGCCTGGACTTTGCTGGCCCCGCCCCCCGCTACCGGAAGTGCTTATAATCCTCTTCCGGCGCGCATCTGCGCGCGCGCATCAAGTATGCGCTCTAAGTAGCGCTGTTTGCTGGCCATCCACGCTGTCACACGAGCTCGAGACCCGTTTGGACCTGCTTGGACTGCCTGACTTTGCCTGGACTTTGCTGGCCCCGCCCCCCGCTACCTGAAGTGCTTATAATCCTCTTCCGGCGCGCATCTGCGCGCGCGAATCAAGTACGCGCTCTAAGTAGCGCTGTTTGCTGGCCATCCACGCTGTCACACGAGCTCGAGACCCGTTTGGACCTGCTTGGACTGCCTGACTTTGCCTGGACTTTGGTATATCTCTCTCCTGCACTATCATTGATACTATATTGCTTAACATTAGTACATGTTACTTATATATGTCTACTTTTCTATTATTCTAGCTGGCCCCGCCCCCCGCTACCGGAAGTGCTTATAATCCTCTTCCGGCGCGCATCTGCGCGCGCGCATCAAGTACGCGCTCTAAGTAGCGCTGTTTGCTGGCCATCCACGCTGTCACACGAGCTCGAGACCCGTTTGGACCTGCTTGGACTGCCTGACTTTGCCTGGACTTTGGTATATCTCTCTCCTGCACTATCATTGATACTATATTGCTTAACATTAGTACATGTTACTTATATATGTCTACTTTTCTATTATTCTAGCTGGCCCCGCCCCCCGCTACCGGAAGTGCTTATAATCCTCTTCCGGCGCGCATCTGCGCGCGCGCATCAAGTACGCGCTCTAAGTAGCGCTGTTTGCTGTTCGCTGCTCGGCTGCGGGGTGCGGTCTCCTCCTTAGATTATAGGTTTTCTATCAGCCTCACGGCTCCTTTACACAGTACAATACCCTCTGACTCTCTCAAGTGCTAAATTATTTCGAGCGGACCTAGTCGATTTCACGACTGCTCTTGCCCAAAATAAAAGAGAAAGTCATCCCTTTCCTGTACATTCTTCTCACTCCCTTCCTTTTCGAGGTTGCTTCTGTGAAAATGGCAAATGGCTTGAGAAGCGCCAAGGGCAAATTCATCGCCCCTCCCCCGCTCTCAGCAACAAGCATTGACTCACTGGTATGTCCGGGCACTCCATCTTACACTGAATTATCTGCCCCGGATGTTCGAGCGTCTTTACCAATCCTGGACCTGCCGTGTACACCTTGCCCTGTAGTACATATTGTGCAAATAAACACACCAAAAAACCCTCTACTTCCCCTTCTTTCCTCACCTCCGACCTCTCCGGTGCCTTCAATCTCTTCCCCTTCCATCAGTCCTGAAGTACGCAAGGCTATTGATGACTTCAAAAGTTGCTCTGAATCTCCGTTGGTCACTGATTCTGATCAATGCCAATTTGATTTAACCATGGCGAAAATGGAGGCATTGGACAAGGCGGTCTGCCGCTCAATAGGCACTTTGACACCCATAGTTTTTAATTCTGTATCAAACCGTATGGTTACCCAAGCTCACGCGTTGCACGATCCCAAAACTCTTCTGGATAAGAGCGACAGTTCAACCAATGCCATCAATAAAAAACTCTCCTTTCCGCATTTACTGTTATCTCCTGAACCCATTTCCAAAGCTATTAATGTGGAACATTTGGTACCACCTTCTCATGAATGTCAAATCCAGCACCCTTGTGAGGGGTCTCAATCCCAATACTCCCCAAATTCGTTTCCAGTGATCATCCGTATCCTGGACCTCCTGGATAAAGGTCATGATCTGACCCATCTTGCACTGAGGGAGATCAAGTCAACGCAGTCACTGATCACTGCTAAGATGGATCGGAGGTTTCATTATAGCAGCTGAAATGCTAAAAAATTCCAAAAATGTAGGCCCTACGGTTCATCAATCTGCCCCCATCCAGCCCATGAAAAATAAAAGTATACAGTGCTGCTTGGACCTGACCCCAGAATTGCCTGCCATTCATTCAGTAAAGCCTATAGACTCTACCCCGTGCAAACATTACCATCCCGCTTGCGATTTGAAATCCGCCATTGAAAAAATGAACACATTACTAGCTTTATACCCCCCGGCAATTCCGCCCCCTATGATTGGCCCCGATAGCCCTACTGTTCTTCTTACAGCTCTTGAACATATGCAATCTGCACCTCCGGTTCCTGATTCCGGTGGTAATTATACTGGCTTCATGTCGCGGAAGGCTAAGAAACTCCACCAAAGAGCTGTAAAAAGAAATGCTAAAAGAAAGAAGAATATCGTCCCAAAAGACTTCAATATCTCACCTGGCTCGATTATTAGGATCAACGACAACACACCAATAGATGAGGATCATATTGACCTTAATCAACTCTCGAAAGAAAGCCAAGATGTCTTAACTCCATCCATAATACTAGATCTGCCTGAAAGTGATGCAGCAGTTCGCCCTTGTAAAATTACTGGGCCCCACGCAGCTATACTTCCAACTATTGACTCTAGTTTGACCATTTTGGATATCACTCGAGTCGAGAAACAACAAGCTGACCTCACTGAAACACACACCTTAAAACGAAAAACAAAAAACACTAATGCAACTCTAACCAACCCATCCTCAAACGGACAAGCACCATCACTTTTGACAGGAACCAAATCAAATCTGATTACCTATTTTCCGGTCTGTGGGAGAAACCGTACCACCCGGCTTGCCGAAATGGTAGGGACCGATCCCCCAGCCAATTCCCTCCCCAGAACCGGTACTGAAATATGTACCCCACCCCCTGGAAACAATCTAAATGCTAATATTAGCAATACAATGAACACTGCCTGGGACCAAGCCAATGCACTGATTCCACCTTGCTTGCCCTCTGTGCTTTTAGCACTTCCACGTTCGACTGACGTGCAATCCAGTAACATTATGGGCTCATCATGTGCACTTCCTCATCTGATCAATGATCCCAATTGTTGTACTGCCTTGCACAGCAATGCCGACTTTACTAATTGTATTAGCTCTGTGAGGTCTGGTAACGGACTAGGAAAGGCAGCACTATGGGCCCCTGAATCCACCATGGTACCCTCCACTCCTCCTCCTAACATCATATCCCCCCCTCTTGCTCCGAATTGCACCTCTGACCAGAGCCTTCCAACGGGTGGCTGCACCCTTGATCCCCAAGCTACTACCATGCTATCCCATCATGCAATTCTGGACATTCTGAGGAAGGAACTTGATGAAAGATCATCGAAATCGAACCTTCCTAATGTAATCTCCCATCATGCGGCTTCCACGATCTCCCACCAGGTTCCGTTCTGCGAAATCGCCCCTGATCCCCACTCAAAAGCATTCGACCAACTATCTGTTACGAATGCACCAATTATTCCGGAAAAACACCATTTAATAGGATTTGAGGGGAAAAGTGATCTACTCGGCAGAAATCGAATTAATCGCGCCTTTCTTTTGGCACTATTTGGTCGCATCCCCCAACTACGGATGTTCAAATCGGCCGACATTCTAAGAGTGTCATTAGCTACGGACAATAACTACCGTGCCGCAATTTACTTAGCGTCAGAGACCGTAAAGAAATACTTATGGTCTAACAGGGATGGCATTTATGAAGAAGGCCTCATCCTAACTTCATTGGAAAATGAACAAGAGGCCAACAAATGTATCCAATTTAAGTGCCCCCAGGCTATGAGCCCCGAATTGCTTGTTCCACTACAAGCTATCAACCATCCGGCCGCTAATGATGCAATCTCTGAACTTTTGCTCAAAATAGGCATTTCTTACAACTTGCCTTGGCTTGCCCCTATGCTTAATTCCCTCTCAAAAACTACGGACGGTTTCTCCTCTTCATAGCCATCTTTTAAAGACCGCCTTTCTTTCCAATCGTGGAACTCATGTGGATACCTTAATCTTATGAAATGGCACTCAACTCTCGACCGTCTGAGTCGTCCATCAATATTAATGTTCCAGGAGACCATGAAAACCTCCTCCTTTCTTTTGCCTGATTATGTAACGCATCACATTCCTGCTACACGTGCTCCGGTTGGTCGTCCTTCGGGCGGAATTATGATAGCCATAGACAATGCTCTTATGTTCAATTCAAAAATCGTGTGGCACGCTAATAACTTACTAGCAGTTCTACTGGAAACGAACATCCAGAACTATCCCCATTTAATTATTATGACTATGTATTGGAATCCGTCCACCCTTGAGATTGATGAGATGATTGAGATAGTTGAGAACTGTCTGGAATATGTCACTCACGAATATGAAAAGACTGAAATCATTCTAGGCGGTGACTTTAACTGTGATTGCAGAACCATCAATGAAACCGGAGATCCCCCTAGAAACCTTCTCTCTAAAAATAGAGGCAATATATGGAGGTCCTTTCTGAAAGACTGGGACCTAGATCTTATTCCACCCGCCGACCTGTTGAACTGGACCACATGGTCAAGAGATGGTAAAATGTCAACTCTTGACTTTATATTTGTTAGTCATAACTTGCTTCTACGATCTTCTCCCCTAAGAATCTCCATGTTGCCTTTTAGTGACCATGCTGCGTTACTAGGTAATTTGAAACTTGATTTTTCTATTACCGGAGTTGACCATGCTACTGCATTATGTGAAGTAGATCGGCCTATGACCTCTATCAGATGGTCTACGGCTCTCTGCAAGCAATTTATCCAATTTATAAAGTCAGCCATTGCGCCTTGGCATAACTTGGATTGTATGCCTATGGATGCCCTTGAGCAGCGATATGTTGAAATAACGCACATAGCACTAACATACTTCAACAAAAAGAAAAATACAGATATCAAAGACTGTCATTCTTTTGATCCGCTGTGTAAAGTACAGAAGCGGGAAAAAAACAAGGCTCTTAGGGCCCTGAAAAAACCTCCAGATCTGTAGCAGGAACAATATCTTTCACGGCGCAAATCCATTCTGTCGAATTACAAACATAGCTTGAAGCAGTTAAGGCTCATAAGGCATAACGAAATAAATTGTAAACTCATCAGAGCCATCTCTGTTCATGACACCCGTATTATATGGCGAACGATTAAGAGCAATTCTTCGCAAGTATCACTTTCTATGCCGAATGTCATATCGGAACCTACTTGGTATAAGTATATCTGGCACAAATTCCGGATTCCGGTGCAATTTGCGAATATCTCGACACCGCTAATAAGATATCAAGATCTGCCGCGGTTGGGCTGGTCCATCGCTGACATTAAATGGGCGATTTCCAAACTCAGTTACTCTAAATCATCCGGTCCCGACGGCCTACCTCCATGCCTCTATAAAGAAGATCCGGACCTGTGGGCCTGTATTCTCAATACCAAGTTTCAGTCCATTTTTAACACAGGAATTATTCCAGCTTCGTGGCTAACTGCCAACATCATTCCGATTTTTAAGAAAGGAGATGCTGCGCTGCCACAGAATTACCGTCCCATTGCCTTAATTGACACTGCGGCGAAACTATTCGCCTCTCTTCTTCTTCATGACTTGGAAAAGTACATTGGGGCACTAGGACTATATTCCAAATACCAAACTGGATTTAGAAAAGGCATGTCCACCGCGTTAAATGCTATGGTAATGGCATTCACGATCGCAGAAGCCAAAAAACCAACATCTAACCCGGTCTACATCGCTCTTATCGACATGTCCTCAGCTTTCGACACAGTGATCCGTAATATATTATGGACTAAGTTGACCAACATGGGAATTCCGTCTATTCTCATTTATTGGTTTAAAGCCTTACACACTAACACCTCTTACAGAATCAAGCTTACTTCAGAGGGACGCGTTTCTAAAGATATCAGTACAGAGGTGGGTTTGAAGCAAGGTTGCAATCTTGCTGCTACCTTCTTTAACCTATACCTCTCTGATCTTGATAAAGGTTGGGATGAAAAAAATCTCTTCTCTGCTAAAATCGGCTTGATCCACCTTAAGTGGCTCGCCTTTGCAGACGATATCATCTTATTTGATCCCACCCCGTCAGGCCTCCAACTTAAACTACGTCTATTTGAAGAATTTGCACTAGCACACAACCTGATGCCTAATCCTGCTAAAACAGCAGTAATGCAATTTGGTGTACAGAAACGAACTGGCAAATCACAGTGGCATCTCATGCAGATCCCCATCTCAGTCATTAGAGAAACGATCTACTTGGGATACTACTTAACAGAGAAAAATTCCATCTCAATGTGGCATGATGTTCTCAGTAAAAAGATTAGACCCTTGATATCACAATCCAAAGTAATCTATGCAAAATACTGCAAATTTTCATTAATTCCCCTTATCGAGTTCTTTACTTTGAAAATTGAAAGCGTAATCCTGTATTCTCTTGACATATGTATGGGTGAAATGGGCCCAATTTTGGACCAACTGCAGGGTACTGCCCTGAAACGTGCCATGTCACTTCCGATGTCCCTCCCCAATGCGATCTTGAGGCATGAATTGGGTCTAGTAGCACTGTTTACCCGTTGGAAATGGCGACTCCTAACTAATTTTGCTAAGATCAGGCATCCCACAGCGAACTCCCTATATGCCGAGCTGAATCATACCATTACGCTGTCACCTACGTGTTCCATGGCTCTCTATGTGTCAAAAATGGCTGGTATACTCAAGACGGCTAACATTACCGTGGACGATGTCCATCATAGATCGGCCTATGCTAAAAAAAAACTTTTTGAACTTGATTGGTGCACAACCCTTGATAAAATGGGATCTTACTATCTTTACAAGGAATACCAATTATTTGCACGTAAACGTATCCCTAGACACGACTACATTGTGCTTTTTCCTTGTGACTCCACGCGGAGGACGTATCTCTGGTTCAAACTCAATTTGTTTCATACTAAAGAAAGAGTTGTAAAATGGATCGGTCACAAGCTGTATGCCTCCAGTCCGCACTGCAGATTTCCCATGTGTACCGAACCCACTGAAACATTAAAACATCTGGTTTTAAATTGTCCCCATTTTAGGAATCAAAGATCGTTATTATTGATGGAATTTGTAAACATTAATTTTATTGACTGCCTACCTTTTCTTTGGGACAGAATGATGCGAGGTAACCATAAGCCGTTGATATATGCTGTAACGAAATTATGTAAAGTGATTGCAAGAGAATTGGAAAAAGACTGTTACATGAATATCTCTTGAATCACTTATTTTAACTCTCTTCCCCCTTGTAAATTAGTATGAATTTGAGGATGTATGTACATTTGAGCGTATAGATAACCCCATGGTGTATTCTTTTGTTTTTTATGTGTTTTTCATTATGTTATAGGAATTAATGGCTTTTAAACTTTTACTTGTATGATGTCTTTTTAGGTCTATGCATCGTAAGTCTTCACGTTTGTAGGCATTTGCTGTAATGCCTTTTTTTTTATTATATCTTCTTTGTAAAGTCTCTCTTACTTGCTAAGAGAGTCAAACACAAATAAAATTTAAAAAAAAAAAAAAAAAAAAGATACAGTGATCATGGTAAAGTTACCATGTTAAATTTCCTTGACATGAATACTGGTGAGAAACAAAGAGTTGGGGTATTGGAAGTGAATCATGCGGGTAATCGCATTAGCTGGACAATCAAAAACAGACCGTGCTTGTAATAACATTAAGGAAGGTCATGACTTGCATTTAAAGTAGTGAGGGTAACAAACATTTTTTTACATGAGTAGGTAGGAAAAGGGGCTACTAAGTAACCCTCAAGCACGCCACATAAAATGGTGTGTGCTGGACCTACAAAGAGAAAAGTTAAGTAAAGTCAATTTCACTATACTATTCTTGGGAACAGTAGTTCACACAAGAAAAGGTATTTAAACCTTATCAGAAATCTAAAGAATTTCTCTGTGACACTGCACTGAAGATGCAGTGTGTCACTATATAAAAAGCAGATGCCTATGGAGTTTGTCAGATTCCAAAAACAGTGAAAACACAAAATGCAAAATCAGGTAAAAAACACATGAGAGGGAGTAAAAGATCTCACTCACTCAGGAGTTCAGAAAAGTCCCAAGTCCAGCAAAAGAGCTGGGGGTCTCAAAGGTTGAAGGGAATTGGCACAGAAATGAAAATCTGTTGATGTTGCATCTGAGAATAGACCAGAGGTTGTTTATGATGAAGTTATAAAAAATAAGAAAAGACTATTGAGAAGGGATATCCGGCGTATAAGGAAGTATGGCTCTGACCCATGTGTAGCTGCTGTGTTGGATAGGAAAATGAAAAATGGGTATAGGAATTGGGTACCTTGGTGCCGTTCCTCGACTACAAATGACAAATGGCAAGGGTTGATGGCAGCTCTGAAATCAAAAAATGTAAGAAATATTTTGACAATTATGAGTAAAGCCAAGGGTGGTAAGAACACGCAGATCATTAACCCAGTGAATGAAGTGCAATGGGTTAAGCGCTTGGGATGAAAGACATTAGATCAGATACAGACTTTGTGGAACTGTGAGCCAGAAGGCTCACCTTAGTATTGATCTTGATGATATAATTTTTGAAAGCTCTGAGAGCTCCGGGTCCCAACAGGCTTTCTAATGCAGTACTGAAGCGGGACCTACAGAGTTGGGCACCAATACTGGGAATCTTGTTTAATAAAGTCTTGGAAACAAATAACATTACTGTTTAGTTAGTTACGTATTTATAACGCGCTTTAATACCCAGAGGTTTATAAGCGTGGACCCAGGGATCGAACCTCTGTTGCTTCGTGTCGTCTTGCTTCCAAGGCGAACACGTTGCGCTGAGCTATCCTCCTTCCTCCGACTTGGAAGATAGCTATACTTGTTTCTGTCTTTAAGAAAGGCACTTGTGATGATCCACGCAATTACACTTATCAATGCTGGACATCAAGGGGGGAAATTATTTCTGACATTTTTGTTCAACGAACTTCAGAAGTGGGTCGAGAATGTGGGCATACTTGACAGCTTCTAAACAAGATTTAGACCTGGTTCTTCAAGTTTGCATAACTTGGGACTCAGACTTATTGGCTGAAGGTGCTAAGAGTAAGAATGAGCTGGGAATATACATTCCTTTTTGTAGGCTTTAAATCAGCATTTGAAACTGTGTAGGCCCAAATTGTGGCAGAAATTGGAAACCCTAGGATGGCCTAGAAACCTACTGTATTATTTTAAACTCTTACACAAGGATAACTCGGTGCAGGTTAGGCTGGATGGCAGGGGAGGGATCACAATCCCGAACTCTGTTACCAAAGGAGTTAAACAGTCTATTGAGGGTAGCAGGTATTTTATTGATTGATTATTTGTATAGCGCCTATAAAAAATGTGTTTCAAAGCGCTTCAGGGAGGGGAGGGAACATTGGAAAAAATACAATGAACATTCATTCCTTGTGAAACAGTCAATGTGAAAAGAACAAAGATCAACCATCATAATCTGCCTGGGTAGGGAGAGTGAAACAGAGAAGCAGCTACATTACTATGCCTGACGGCAATTGTAGTGGTGCCAGAAAGTGCCAGAAAGTAAACATGAGGAGGGTGGGGGGATTGGTAAGAGGGAGAGGAACAAAACAAGCAACAATTTTACTATGTCAGACGACAATTCCGATGGTGCTGGGGGGGTTAGGTGGGAACAAAGGGAGGGGAGCACAAACAAGCTACAACAGATATGTCTGGGGGACATATCTGAGGAGGAGGAGTAAGAGCAAAATAAACAGGGATTTGGAGAAGGGGTGGGAAGGAGAGTGAGACAGACGAGAATTGATTTAGTAACCCTGTGGGAAACTACACAACACTTGTCCTCTTGGTATTAGGTAACCCACCTTTTGGTATAGGTCTGAACTACACAAGTTGGTAGTGTGACTGAGCAGCCAGGCTCATCTGAAGAGGTGTAAATGTGAGCTGTAGCAGTGAAATTCGCAAATACACGTAACACTTACACTCAAGGTTATAGTTATTTATCAGTTTTTAAATAAGCATTCTTTAAAAAGGGCAATATAAGTAACAATCAAATATACTTTAAAATACTTTTCCAGAATCAACACAAAGCTTGTAGATACTCTTTAGAGATGCTTTTTACACACTTCCTACACCCTGAGGTGACTTTACCAACTAGGACGGCAATGGCATTTATATATTACCAGTACACTTTGTAGATTGTCGAAAGGTTAAGGGAAGGAAAAAGGTTAAACAGGTTCTCAAAGCATGTGAGCACTTCTTCCAATGACACCTAGATAAAAACATTTCCCAGCAATACTTGTTTAAAACCAATTAATCACCTCTGAGGGACAGTAAATATCAAAGTCAAGAGTACTAGAAATGTCTGCAGGGAGCCAGGCCAGTCGAAGTCAATTGGAGCACGGTCTTTGGAGCAGAGGCACTTCTTAGATAACTAATTCTTGCACAAAGTTAGAGAGTTTTGTTGAGGAAAATTCACTGTAGGGTCACAAGCTGTTACACCTGTGAAGGGTAAAGCTGAAATCAACTCTAGCAAAGTAGCTACTGCAAGTCTCAACTGAGAAGAGCAAAGCTAAAGACACCAAGGTAAGTACCCCAAGTAAGAATAGTACCTTTAGTTCGAAAAATAGTGGTCCAGCAGGTTGCAGAGATGGAGATCCTGGGTTCCTGGGCCTCAATGTGGAGGACAAGAGGGAGGACATCTGGAGGACTCCTGCAGCAGTAATTTGGAGGTCGGCAGCAGCTACGGGCTCTTTTCAGATCAGCGGCACTCCGTGGATTCAGCGCACGGTAAACAGCAACACCGCGGGTCTTGCACACCGATTGGGCTTCCTTCACTCCTGGAGTCCTGCACTCTGGTGAGGGGACTATCTCTGGTCTTCCTGCTTCTGGAGGGTCCTGGAGACACTCCTGGAGCTTCTGGCCCGTTGCAGACATTGCACTGAACTACGGATTTCTCGACCATTGGCATTCGGTTCCTGCAGCCACAAAGTAGTACAGACAGTCGAGGAAGATGGTTCAGTGGAGTTAGTCTCGGGGTTTAGTTGGTCCCGCTAACCCAAGGGAAGAAGTCATCCCTTTCAGAGCTTCTCTTGTCTATTAGAAGTTTCAGCACAGCAGCAGGGCTTCACTGGACAATTCAAAAGGTCCAGGAGGATTCAGCAAGCTTCGATCACAGTTTCGTCAGGTGTTCTTCCCAGTGGTCAACTCTGCCTCTAGTCCCAAAACCCTCGCCTTTTAAGCAGGTTTCTCCCATTCATGCACAGCTTAGGCTGTCACTCAAACAGCAGGGTGGGTGCCCTGAAAGGACAGCTAGCCAGCCAATCAGGACAGGGTGCATTCAGGCATTCCTAAAGACAAAGGACAGGGGAGAGTAAAACCCAAAAAAGACCTCACAAACAGAACATGGCGAAAAAAGTAGTCAGGGGCCATTTTGACAAAATGATCACCCATGGGTGCTGTACTGCATCCGAGGGTTCAGCTTGCGATATAAAAGCACAACTGTAGGACAATTAAACCACTGCCACCAGCCCTTCCAGACACATTGGCGCCAGAGGCGGGTTTCAGTACTGAAGCCTGCCAAAGGTAAAACGAACTAATGGCTCATACCTGGCTTGGCGCGCAGGGTAAAATCCAAGACAGACCTCACAAACATGAAATGGCGAAAAAAGAAGACTGGCCATTTTGACAAAATTGTCACCCACGGGTGCTATACTGCAGCCGAGGATTCAGCCTGCAATAGAAAAGCACAATGGTAGGAACATTAAGCCACTGCCACCAGCCATTTAAAGTAGTGAGGGTAACATAAAACATGTTACATGAGAAGCTAGGATAAGGGTAAGTAACCCACCAGCCACATAAGATGGTGTGTCCTGGACCTACAAAGAGAAAAGGTAAGTAAACCAATTTCACTTTACTATTCTTGGGAACAGTAGTTCACACAAGAAAAAGTATTTAAACCTTATTTGAAATCTAAAGGATTTCTCCGTGACACTGCACTGAAGGTGCTGTGTGTCACCATACAAAAAGTAGATGCCTATGGCGTTTGTCAGACTCCAACAATCCAAATCAGGTCAAAACACATGTGTGAAAAAGGTCTCAATCGCTCCAGGGCTACAATTAAAAAGTCCAAAAGTCCAGCAAAAGAGCTGGGGGTCTCTAAGATTGAAGGGAATTAGCACAGAAATGAGAATTCTCTCCATCACGGGGTGTCCTCCTAGAGTAGCGGGCAGACAGGCAGTATGTGTTGCATACGCCAATGATGTGGTAATATTGGATCCCACAAATCAGGGCTTAAAAAGGTCAGTCAATGAACTGTGGCGGTATGTGGAAATGAATGAGTTGATAATAAACAAGAGACAAAACCCACCTGTTACTGTTCCATGGTTCAAGAGTGAGTGGGCTTAGACCGTTTATGGCAGGAGGGGAGAGGGATGTAGCTTAGTACAAGGTCACTGTAACATACACATGGTCCAAAGAAACACTGAAACACTATGTATTGTAAAAATAAATGCTTTATTTACATTAAATTAGGCACAGATACATCCTGAGGAAATAAGTACTATCACATATATATAAACAATCGTAAAAAACAACTATTTCAAGGCATCTGTGCTTCAAAACAAAACTCCTGCATACAAGAAATAACTATAGCTGCAAGACAGTGCGGGAATCCAGAGGGAGATGCAAAACCGAATTTAAAAAAGAAATGCCAGCCTGTCTCCACACATGTAAAATGGGCTTTGAAAACTCAAGGAGAGAAAGGCCCGTTTGAAAAGTAAACTTTTGAATAAAAGCCTTGCTGGGGAAAAATACACATGTTTTATTTTATTCAACTGGCTTGTTCAGGACCAAATATAAGAAAGTAAAACTGTTTAACTATATTGGCTGGATTTTGCAAGTTTAAAAAGGAAAATAGTTTTCTGCTTGGGGGGGTGGGGATGCTACTAACAGAAAGGCCTCTCTCAGCAGATACTCGCACTCCAGTGATAATGATTAGGTTGGAAAGAATCTAGTCTAGGCTGAACCCACTGACAATGAAAACTACCAGGACAAGGAAGTGATAAGTGGGAAAGGGGCAATAAACCTTCAATCAAGCTGGAAATCCCCCACCTTGCTCTGAAGAAAATGACAGTTGGTGGCAGCTGAAGAGAAAAAGAATGGTCTAGTGACAAAGGAGTGCCTTTTGCTTCGAGAGACCATTTCATAAAGGAACTTTAAAGACTTATCTCTGCAGCAAGACTTCGTAAAAATGCGAAAATGTTAGTTTAAATTTGATTTTATGGGCTTTCATTGAAGACATGGTAGAATTCACTGACACCTTGGGAATAGAAATGGCAAAGTATTGTGGATTATAAGAAAAGCATCCATGTCGCCAATGCAGAATTTTATAATTGCATCCCTTATGATCATCCACACATGTGCATAAAGGTATGGAATTTTAGGCCGAATCTTTCATACTCAAAATTAATAAAAAGTATTAAACGGACCAAACAATGTCTCACAGATTGCAGGATTGGACTGCTATGCTCTACATAAAATATGTAACCTGATGCCATTTATTAAGGTGCTGCAAATGTACAAATGTGTAAATTCTGTTTTAAAAGATTTTTGGCAAAAAGGTCTGTGGGAAGTCTTTTTACACCATAAAATGCAACCTCCTAAACTGAGTCACATCTTAGGGGAGGCAGCCAACATTGATTGTCCAAGCCAGTTGCTTCGAGGTCTGCTTAGCTAAACCGGCCCAGCAATATAGTTTATGATGTCACCATGCTCTATATAAAGAGTCCCTGACAAGACACGCACACTCTTGCTGATTTTCCTCCGCTGGTGTTCCTGTTCCATTCATCATGCTGAGTCCAGATACCAACTACAAGGCTAAAGCAGGGCCCACTGCAAAACCCAAGCATGGCCCACTGCAAAACCCAAGCAGTGCTGATCCTATTCCCAGCAAGGCCATTGATCCAGAATCAACCCACTAATCTCCCATTAAAAAGGGGAAAGCTGTGGTATTCTTTGGGAAGCATACTGAACCAGCCTGGCTTGCTGTCCACTAACTGCTTGCCCACTAACTGCATCCAGATGTACCTGTGCCATCCAGTGACCAGAATTACCATCCAGTGACCCGACCTGCCCAGCTGTCTTTTGCCCCGCTACCTGTCGTGGTCACAGGACAAGGGCCACTATCTTTATCATCTAAAGGACACAAATGGACCCAAGTCCTGGCGCCAAGTTCATGAGAAAGTGTGATCAGACACTTGGTGTCTGGGGCACGTGTTACTTACTCCCCAGCACGGCTCCCCACGTGCATCCAGGCCAGGCATGGGCATTAGGAAACATTGGGGTGCATGTGGAGCAGTCTCTGGGAGTGGCAAGGTGGGGCCACAAGAAGGAGCCAAAGGGGCATGGCTGGGACCAGGCTATTTAAGCCTGCCCCGCCTGCATGCAAGCGCTTTGCATTAGTCTGCTTCCTGCAGCGTAACGCTTACCGCCCTTATCTGATTCCAGCTCATCATCTCAGCGTGCATCTCACCTGATTCCAGTACATCATCTTCAGCGCGCACCTTACCTGACTCTAGCCATACCATCGCTTGAAGCTCAGTTTACCTGACTCCAGCAACACCATTGCCGGAAGCGCATCTTACCTGTCTCGTGTAATCCCATTGCCTGCAGCGCATCACATCTTACCCGATTCCCATTGTCATCAGAGTTGAGGCGTATCCTCACCTGTTCCGGGCGTCTAGCTACGCAGGAGCTCTTCTCGTCCAGCATCCTCATGGACCCATCGATCCAGTAATTACCGGCAGGTCTTCGGATTGCCGCCAGGCCATCCCTGCAAGAGAAAAGGACACAAGGTTAGAGACCGCATAAATATCTTACACTTGGTCGCGCAACACACAAGCCTTGCGCTCAACCTTCAAACCCAACTTACCTTCTAATTGGGAACCTCGTAATCCCCTCTGGCACCCATTTGGACTCGCTCCCAACACCGCATGGCCATCTTCACACCTATTGGGGAGAGAAAAGACATTACAAGGGTTACGGACAATAATCACGGGAAAGAGACATTGCAAAAGGATACGGACAATAATCATTGTTAAGAACACTTACCTTCAAAGTGGTTCAGCCACAGCTGGTCTGGGCTGCCACGCACACAGCCCAGTGAAGCAACTAGGTCCATCAAAGGCGCCCCTGCTGGGGAGAAGGACGGAGAGCTCATCCTCACAAGAAAACAGGTGAGACTATGGGTAAACGCATGCTCACCTCATTCTGGAACGAAGGGTTCGAGGGAAATCACAGTCCAACCACAGCATTCTCACTGCCTCTCGTATTCTCTCAGGGGCAGTGCCAGCAACCAGAGCAGCCCACACTACAGCAGGTGGGGAAGAGGTTTGATCCAGGGGAGCCAAGTCCAGGGAGGGCTCCAACCGTGCCCCAACACACCCTCAGAGACCAGGTGAGCGTAACACTGTCCTTTGCCAGGCGTGCTGCTGTGTAGTGACAAGAACCTGTTGACTGTCCAAATATCACAAAACTAAAAGTGGACCAAGTATAATAGTCTGCTTTGTCTTGCATTTGTCCTCATCCCACTCTCTAAGCCATCCTATCCTTATCCTGGTAACTTGTAAAACTGTCAGAATTCTCGGTGTTCTTGCCCTTGATCTCCAAGCGTTGCCACTTTTCTCTTCATTCCTGTCTTGCCTAAATCAAAGTCATTAGCGATATTTGGATTCAATTAATTAATTTTCCCTCAAGAAAAGGGGTACACTGCGTGAAGATTTACAACTGCAGCGTAACTGATATTCACGGGTGGCGTTCCTCTTTTCTTAGCCATTAAATCTAGTTGAAGTAAAATTTGCCTTTCACTTTCTTTTTTTCACTGCTATCTTTTCCTAAAAACGAACCTCACTATCGTCCAAATCTCTATTTTCGAATTATATGCTCTTGGTAATCCATTGCTTGTGATTGTTAATGTCTATGCATGGTTGCTTTAGTGAGAAATTGTATTTACCTTAATGTTTTAACCGCACATTAATTATTTGTCCATTTCAGAGTGTCATTGTCAGGTTTCCTTCTCTTATTCAAGTTTCCTTTTCATTATTTATCCTTTTCAGATTAGCTTTGTGTGGGTGGGAAGTTTTCCATTATAGTTGGTTAGGCCTTAACTTAATGATTCAGAATCCTGGTTCTGACCCAAGGCAAGATGGAGCCTCACAGTGACAGCTCTGATTGGCTAGAAGACAATGCTGAACAACAATGAACATTCTAAACTGTCACTCTGTGCCTTTCATCATCAAAACCCCATCTGAGAGGACGTGTTCAGTGGCTGCTCCTGCTTTAGTATTAGGCCTGGTGGATTTTATCCTTCAGATCTCAGCAGTTGAGCGGCTACTTTCTTGGGGGTTCAGGAGAAGTCTTCAGCTGGCAGGAATTCGTTTTGGAAGATAGGAAAAGCAGGAAATCTTTGTGAATTCGCTAAGGAGATAAGTGACTTTATTTCTACTGTAAATCTGTTCATCTTAAATACAGTCTCCTTGGAAATTCGTTAAAAGTAGTGTTTCAACTAAAACTATTGAACTATCGGTGTACGCTTGTGTTTCCAGTGCGGTGTTCCTTAGCGCGAGATTTTGACTGTAACGTGCGTATTCCAGTGAGCGCGTGCTTTCTAGCGTTTGTATTCCGAGCGCGAGCAGAGGTTGGTCTCGTGCCAATTTAAAAGCGCGTGTGTTTTATTGCGCGAGAGATCCTTTTCGCCAAAAGCTATACGCAGCGTGAAAACTACAAAGCGCGTGTGAAATACAAAGCGCGTGTGAAATATAAAGCGCGTGTGAAATACAATGCGCGTGTGATTTTTAGCGCGAGTATACAAAGCGCGTGTGAAGTATAAAGCGCGTGTGAAATACAATGCGCGTGTGATTTTTAGCGCGAGTATACAAAGCGCGTGTGAAATACAATTCGCGTGTGAAATATAAAGCGCGTGTGATTTTTATCGCGTGTGTACAAAGCGCGTGTGAAATACAAAGCGCGTGTGATTTTAAGCGCGAGAATCTGTTCGTCGCGTGCCTTGTGAGTGCGCGTGTGTTTTTTCCATCGCGAGTAATTTTGCGCGTGCCAATCACTTCGTTGCTTTTGAACTCAATAGCGCGGGTGTTCTTATTTCGCGTGTCTCGCAGGAGAATATTATTGCGCGTGTGGACCATTGCGCGTGTGAATTGTTGCGCGTGTGGATTTTTGCGCGTGTGGATTACTTGGATCGCGCGTCTTCATCCGTTTGCGCGTGTTCTTCAACCAGGAAGATTTCTATGTGAAGTTCAACGATTAATGGAAATAACCTGCGTGTGCAGTTAGCACGTTTTTTCCTCTTTCTTCAAGGATTCAAAGACTCAAGATAATTATAAATAGTTTGAAAAGTTTTGATATTACAAGAAAGAATATTTTAAAGACAATCTAATTGAACTACCAGTGCAAGTTGGAAAAAGACAAACAAAGAACTAAAACTTCCAGTTTTGCCTAATGTAAGAAGTTGCTGGGAATTTCTAGTATCGCAAGTAAGAGAGATTTTCAGCTTCTTATCCGCTTCTCTAAGAAATTTCAAGAGAAGAACCAGGTAGGATTCTCAATTATTCGTTAAGGATTAATTACTTCCCATTCATAAGGTTAAGTAAGTGAATTAAGAAAGTGTATATGTTATTCTTTATCCTCTGCAGGTTCAGCACTGATTAGCCTTGACGCAGTCTGCCTGGTGTTGTTTTGTTGTCCCATTCCCCCTTTCCCTTTGGGGTGTAGTTTACAGAGCTGTATTGAAAACTAGTTCTGGGAAATACATCTCAGGGGGATTGTCGGGGGTTCAGCAGCTTCCGCGGATACAGGACCTCTCAGCCTGACAGTCATTTCATAACATTACAAGGGGATTAAAATCTGTTTTCCGCTCTTATTTGGTGAGGGAATGTTGGATTTGGATTCCTTTTTCTGCATCTTATTCCTGATTACCTGCTGTGCCTTTCTATCCATTCAGAATTGATTATCTGTGGGTTGAGGGAACATTGCAGGGCTAAATCCTAACTTGGATGCCATCTTTCCTAAATCAAAAAGTGCTCCTATTCCCTGGTGTTTTGTATATGTTCCACTAGAAGGTTAAACCAAGTGCATTGCTCTTACATCCTCATTGTAATTATCACCCCATTGGTGATTGCTGCCCCATATTAAAAATTGCATGATTTCTTTTGAATTTTAAAATAAATAAATCTATATTGTATTTCACCAACCAGCCTGGTTCATGGTCCATTGTCACCCAGGGTATTTGAAAAGGGGGTGTGATGCGGGTGGTGTACCATCTCAAATTGAATCTGCATAAAATAAGGAGAAAAGCATCTCAGGTGTGCGCTACATACTAGACCGAGACCAAGGTGTGCGTCGCCTGATTGAAATCCTTAACAGCCGACCCTGGACTCCTTCCTGGAATCCCCGTTGACGCAGTAGAATCTAGTGAAGGTGTGCGTAGACCTCCACTGTTAGGCAAGATTGTATGCAGTACCCTGTGGGAGACTGCACCAGCCATGTCCTACTAGCAATAGTTAACCCAATCTTTGATCTAAGCATACACTACACAAGTTGGTAGAGGGACTAAGCAGCCAGGCTTATCTCAAGAGGGGTCAATGTAAGCTGTAGGATTGCAACAGCGGTTCACAGTGACAAATATCCAAATAACACTATTACTCAATGTTTCTTGATTAAATAATTATTTATCAATTTAACCGTCCGTTTGAATAAGCCTCCTTTAGAAGGGAGCAAATATGTAACACTTATATAAACTTCATAAATATACACTCAGGTTCAGTAAAACCGTAAATACCCATTTGGGATGTCACACAGGCACTTCCTACACCCTCAGGTGACTTCAATAGCTAGGACACTGTGGACATCGATATATCACTGGTACATTTAAAGCAATACTGAATTTGGTGTCAAAAGGAAAAGGTTCGGAGAAGAAACAATGGTTAACAAGTTTCTCCCACAGGTAAGCACTTTTAAACCCCCAAATGCAATGTAAATTAAACCTTACCCAGCTATACAAGAATGTATGACGTTTTGGAGGGACAGATCAAAGCACAAAGTCAGAGGTTAGAAGAGTCTTCAGGGAGGCAGGACAGCCAATGTCAATTGAGCAAAGTCTAGGGAGCAGAGGCACTTCTTGAAGGTAAGTAAAAAGTCTTGCACAATGTTATAGGGAGCTTTGTAGAGGAAGAAAACACTGTTGAGCCACAAGCTGAAAGACTTGTGAGCGGCAAAGCTGCAAGCAACTCTGCAAAGGGGCAGACAATGCAAGTCTCAACTGAGAACTAGCACGCTGCACAAAAAGAGGTAAGTACCCCTTGGTTGACAGTACCTTAGCTTTGAAGAAAGTGGTTCCAGCTGGCTTCTGTTCCTGTTGTAGGGCCTGCAGATCCTTTGTTCCTGGGCCTCAGTCATGGGGACAAGCGGGAGGATGTCTAGGGACGCCTGCACTACGATTTGAACGGCGGCAAGAGCAAAGGGCAAAGTTCAGATCAGCTGCACTTCGTGGTTTCAGCTACTCTGCAATAGCACCACCACAGTTCTCAGACACAACATGGACTCTCCTTGCTTCTGAGGTCTAGCACTCTGTTGGGGTGGCTCAGGCTTGGTCAGCCCTGCTTTGAGGGAGTCTGGAAGATCTTCCTGGAGTTCGGGTCCGACTTAAAAACGATGCACTCTATTCTGGTGTTCCTCTCCCTGGCACTCGGTTCCTGCAGCAGCAAATGGAAGTACAGCCAGCTCCGAGAGGATTTCCAGGTGAGTTAGTCTTGGGGTCCATTGGTCCCACCAACCCAATGGGAGAAGTCGTCCTTGCAGGGCTTCTCTAGTCGAGGCGACTTCGGAGCTTCGGCACTGCAGCAGAGCTTCACCGGGCAAACCAACGGTCCAGGAGTTGCAGCAAGCGTCTCTTCCAAGCTCTTCTTTAGATTCCTTCGTCCAGTGGTCAACTCTGCCTTCCAAGCCAAAAAGTATTGCCTTTTATGCAGGTCTCTCCCATTCATTCCAGCCTAGCTGCCAGTCAAACAGCAGGGTGGCAGTCCTTGCCGGACAGCCAGCCGGCCAATCACCTTTGGGTGCATTCCTGTAACCAGGGGGATTAAGCACAGGGAGTTTCGGGCACCTACCTCACTTCCTGCCCCTGCGAGACACTCTGGTGACAGAGGCAGGCTTCACTTGTGAATCCTGCCAAAGACAAAACAAGCAAAGGGACCAAACCTGGTTTGGCGCGCAGAGTTAATCTCAATGAGGACCGTTGCATAAAGAAATGGCGAAAAAAGACGACGGGCCTTTTTGACAGAAATGGCACCAAAGTGTGCTTTACTGTAGCTGCGAACGCAGCCTGCGGTAAAAAATCCCAATGGTAGTTAAAAGTAAACCACTGCCACCAGCCATTCATCGTAGAAAGGGTAACGAAAATGTTACATGAGAAACTAGACAAAGGGGATACTAAGTAACCCCTCCGCACCCGATTGTAACAGTGTGTGCTGGGTCTAGAAAGTTACAAAATGCAAGTAAAGTCAATTTCACTTCACTGCTCTTGGAAACAGTTTATCCAAGAGAAGGTAGTTAAACCTTTAGGACATCTAAAAGACATCCCCGTGCCACTACACTGAAGGTGCTGTGTGTCACATTGTAAAAAGATAATGCCTATGGAGTTTGTCAGACTCCAAAACCAAAAGAAACAGAGTTCAAATCAGATAAAAATACATGAGAGAATGGGGAAAAAGGTCTCACTCTCTTCAGGATAAAAATTAAAAGTCCTAAAGCCCAGCAAAAGAGCTGGGGGTCTCTAAGGTAGAAGGGAATTGACACATTTCTGAGAATTCTCCCTAACAGCGGTTACGGTCACGTGCGGTGGCCCTGCGTAAAAATAAAAGGACAAAGTAATTTTTGATGCTTCAAAAGTGCTCCGGTCCTGTCCCATTGGCCGGAATGTCCCAAACATATGGCGGAAAGGGGACTATGGAATAGGAGTAAGGTAGTCATCATGGCGAGTAGCTTTGTTACTCTCTACAAGAGGAAAATAATATCAAAGAGAAAGACATGAGCCAGAGTTTAGAGGTACTAGTCAATTAAGCTCAAATGCAAAGTCAAGTATACCAAAATAAACTGAACTGTAATTATTCAGGAGGGAAATCCCACCAGAGCAATACATCCTTCCCAGGATACACTGGGATTAATAGCCAAGAACAAGGATCCTATAAGTGATACCCAAAAAAGGATTACCAAAGAGGAGAGCAAACTCAATAGCCCATTTGAAGAACTAAAAAGACTGATCCAAGAAGTCACGAGAGACTATTTGCAGATTATGTATTAAAGAGAATCGTATAGACTGGTACTGGCAGTATCCTCAGGAGAAGGGAGTCATTCTCCTGACCCAAGTTAGTTTTCATAGGTGGTATGGGTCAGTAAGGGTAGTTTTTGGACAGCTGACTTATTTCTTCAAGACTGACCGACGATCACCTTAGTTAATAAAATAGGAGATACACCCATAGTGCATAGTAAAGTTATACTTTAATATTTTACTTTAATAAAATATACGCCAAGTCCCTGTAGTCCGCGTCCTTCTGACTTGCCACCGTGTTGACACCTCGAGTCCTGGTTCTGGCATTTATTACAGTGTATTATGAGTGTCTAGGGAGCTCCTTTTTCTTCCCACTTCATATGTCAGGGCTCCTGACATAAGAAGTGGGCTCCTTTTGTATATATGTAACTGATGTACGTCGCTCATTTGCTTGCGATCCCTGAGGTCTGTTTAGACACAGGTCGCGGGGCGTGAGACCACTTGGCCAATTGGGACTATTTTGTATTGCAATAAACCCTAGATTTTGGGAACGAAACCTCGTGTTTGGCGTATCTATTTGTGTGTGGTGACTTTGCCTTGTTTCCACATTCACTTACCCTTTCTTTTTCACCAGATAGGAGACTTACATTGTAGTGTTAGGAGTGGTTGTTGGGTAAGATTTTCATATTTATGATTAATATTCCTGACCTGTCATTTCAAAGAAGGTAGCAGGCGCTCCTCTCCAGAAAGAACATGGCATGATAACCTGTTCTGAGATGAGAGTTTGCAGCACACGCTTTTTGCTCACTGTACCTTTCACAGATGGGAAATATCCATTTGCATATCAGTCTTTGTCCCGTGTATGGGGTTGCTTCTGGTACTCTTTTTCAGAGAGGAATTGCCATAGCATTTCGGTGCTGGACTGCCCATGTGGGCGGGGCAAAGACTGATATGCAAATGGATATTTCCCATCTGTGAAAGGTACAGTGAGCAAAACGCGTGTGCTGCAAACTCATCTCAGAAAAGGTTATCATGCCATGTTCTTTCTGGAGAGGAGCGCCTGCTACCTTTTTTGAAATCTTCCTGACCTGTGTCAACCCCAGAACTTTTTGATTGGACTTAGTAACAATTTTACCTTGTCCCTAGGTAAACGGGAATCTTTTTCCACTCTCACCTAGTCTCATACTCTTTATGGGTGACTAATTTATGTCTCTCCATAGTGTATGGTTTAAGTCAAGCTTGTCCAACCTTTTTGAATGTGGGTCCGAAGCAATAACGTTTTGTTATCCGGTGGGCCGGTGAGCCAAATAACACCCCCTTACCCAAAGCAGTATATTCAAAATTGATGGTGTGTGACCTTTGAAACAATAGCATCACAGGCAGTGATATCCATGCAGTCCCAAAGATAGCTTTTGGTGTCAGGGACAGTGATCAAAGATTAGTTTCTTGTGATATCTCCCGCCCCCCGCCCCCCCCCCCCCCCAAGATTTATTTTCGAAATATGGGGCTAAAATGGTGCATTTTACAGCAGGGAAACTGGCCAAAAACCCATAACTTTACAATTAGTTCTAAAGGGGAACATGTACATTCCATGTCACCAACAGCAGGCAAGAACATTGTAGAACACAACACATTTTAATGATCAATGTGTCCACAGTGTTTTAAGACAGCACTGTCACTGATGTTACACATTGGCATGCTGGCTGTGCCCAAAATATGCCTCTGTAGCAACATGTCTATGCTGGTTGTTCTCAATTTAGGCCTGCATTGTCCTGTACAAAGCATGATTGATGCTGCCTGAGCATAACATGGCACTCGTGATTAGGTACTTCACTATGCAGATAATAGTTTTGACCAGTGCTGCCAAGTAAATATTCTGTATCTAGGTTGACCATGTCCCCTACTTTTGCCTTTGGCCCCCTCTGTGACCCTCCTAAATTTGATTCCCGATGACACCACTAGATTGACCAACTATGGGGGTTCATGAAGAGCAGGGAGCACAATGAGTGAGCTGCAACTAGATCCATTGCAGCCTGCATGTCTGCTACCATAGGTGATTGGTCCAGGGGGCACAAGAGGCAGCAACAGTTCTCTGCCACGGCCCAGAAATATAATTACTCTGGTCCACGGACCCGACAAACATTGCACACATTTCATACAAGAATGGATCACCATATGTATCATTAATATCTGCGTGTATAGATCCATATTGCCAAGTTACTGTGAATGCAAACAGACGTCCAAGGCCAAATGATAATATGTTATTGTATAGCACTTCCACTAAAGTTCTTTTTTATAGAACAAATATGCATACAATATCACCCAACCTGTGTTGGTACTCATTTATCAACCTAAGAAGGATGAAAGGCTGAGATGGCCTTGCAGGGATTCGAACATGCAGATATCACACACATTGCAGCAGTGAGCGCTCAAACCACTGAGCTATCATATTGGCTATAGTAAAATGAGTCTAAAGATACATCGGGACCGTTACTACCTCTGGTGCCCCCTTGTAAGGGGAACCAGAGACAGTAACAGGCCACGGCCTGGTTTATTTATTAATTTGTTCATTGTTTGTCCGGTCCGTGGACCCGATTAATTTATTTATTTCCGCAATGTTGGTCGAGCCCAACACTGCAGAAATAAATAAATTAATCGGGTCCACGGACCCGACAAACCTCAAACAAATAAACCAGGCCGTGGCCTGTTACTGTCTCTGGTTCCCCCTACAAGGGGGCACCAGAGGCAGTTACAGTCCCCCACCACGGTCCAGAATACCCGACAAACATTCATTATAAAAAAAAAAAAATGCACCGGGGCTGTAACTGCCTTACACGTGTCTGTTCAGCCTCGCGAGCCACATGAAATGGCTCGGAGGGCCACATTGTGACCCGCGGGCCGTATTTTGGACAACCTTGGTTTAAGTTATAGTTTCCTACAACTTTTTGGCTTTGGCTGGGTTGCCCCTTTGGGCTCCCCTGTTAATTTCTCTTTCATGTACTTGGGTGAACTACTGTTCTCAAGTAGTAAAGAGGGATTTTCATCCCTTTTACATTTTGTATGAGTGAGCCAGCACACCCCACCTTATGTGGAGCGCTGGGGGGATACAATAATCCCCTTTATTACTTATCTGGTAACATTTTTGTTAGAATGGCAAGTTGACATCAATGGCTGGTGGCATTGGTTTTACCTTTGACTTTTAGTCATTTTTACCCGAGGAAGTTTGGTTTATGGCGGGAATCCTTTGCATTCCCCACCCAGGCTCCAGACTGTCCGAGAAGGCTAGAAGCGAGGGAGGAGTCCAAAACTATGCAGCCCTCTGTCTTTCACCTTGCCTGAAAGGAACCAACTCCCAGTGGGGAGACGTCAGTCCTGATTATGTTGTAGTTCCTTTTAAAAGCTCTGAACCTGCAAGCTGCTGTCAAGGCGACCACTGGAGCTGAAACCGAAGAGGAAGAGTCCTCCAGGCGGCCTCCCTCTTATCCCAATGACTGAGGCCCAGTAACACAGGATCTGCAGAGCTACCCAGGAACAGACTCCAGTTGGAACCATTTCTTCTAACCAAAGGTACTGTACAGTTTAAGAGAACTTACCTCTTGTTGTGTAACCTTAATTGATCTCAGTTGAGACTTGTCTTGGTTGCTTCTGCAGAGTTGCTAACAGCCTCTTTACCTCACAAGTCTAAACAGCTTGTGGCTTTACTTTGATTTCTTCTTTTCTACAACGACTTCTAAAACATTGTGCAAGACTTTTACCCACCTGCAAGAAGTGCTTCAGCTCACCTAGACTTTTGCCAAATTGACATTGGCCTGGCCTGACTCCCTGAATGACTCTTCTTCCCTCTGACTTGTTGTTTGGTCTTCCTTCCAGGAAGGGGTTAACTGACTTTGCAGTGGGGGTTTCAAAAAGTACTTACCTGCTTCAGAATATTGTGTAATCTCTTGTATTATTCTAATAACAGGTTTCTTTGACACTCTTCTCAGTATTGCTCTGAATGTACCAATAATCTATTAAAAGTCCACAGTGTCCTAGCTATTTAAGTCACCCGAGGGTGTAGGAAGTGTCTGTGTGCCACCCTCAATGGTTAATTGCAGATTTATAGAAACTAAGAGTGTGTATTTTGGAGGTATTTGTGTGTTGCTATTTTATTGCTCCCTTCTGAGGAAGGCTTATTCAAACTGACTTTTAAATAAATTAATCATTTTTTAATCAAGAAACCTCAAGTATAAGTGTTCATTTAGAAACTTGTAACTCAGTAACTACCCTGTAGCTCACACTGACCCCTCTTGAGATAAGCCTGGCTGCTCAACTACACAACCAACCTGTGGAGTACAGACTTATACCAAAGGTTGAGTTCCAGGAGGTCAAGGTTTTTGTAGTGCAACCAAAGGGTACTGCTCAAAATCTTGCCTAACAGTCACCCTTCCTGAGCTCCACCCCACGCATCACCCTTAAGTCTTTTTCTATCACCAAAGTCGAACGACCATCAGCAAAATAGAGGCTACTTTTTAGAGGGGACGGCGGGCGCATGTAGGAAAAGGGGACTATGGACTAGGAGTAAGGTAGTCACTATGGCGAGTAACTTTGTTATACTCCTACACCCCGTCTCCTTTCCTCCATACTTTTGGGAGATTCTCAAGCACTGACCAAAGAAACTGGAGGATGGAAATTTCTCTTACTGGAACAGGTTCTTAAGAACTGCCTGGCCAAAACTGGGCATCAGCCCAGGAGCTCAGGTCAAGATAATAGTGTCTGCAGAAAGCCGAAGGAGAAGCCCACATAGCTGCCTTGGCTATGGACTCCCAAGGAACATATTTCTGGAAGGCAACAGCAGCCACTTTGCCAAGGACCAAATGTGCATGAACGCCACTTGGGGGCTGAAGGTCTTGAATTGTATAATCCTCTGAGATGCATGAAGCGATCCAGCGTGAGAAGACGCTTTTGAAGCCTGTTTACCCTTTGGGTCCCCGAAAGTAATAAAGAGTTGTGAGGAGCTTCTAAGTTCACATGTTCTGTCAAGGTAAAACTTAAGAGCTCTTCTGACATCCAGGTTATGTAGAACCCTTTCTGAATCCGGAACCGGAGTCGGAAAGAAAACCGGTAGGGATATGAACTGGTTTATGTGGAACTTGGACAATGTTTGGAAGGAAAGAAGGAGGAGTGCGAAGCACAACATTATCCTTGTGAAAGGTCAAGAACGGGTGTTCGACAGAGAGCATGAAACTCGCTTATTCTTCTTGCAGATGTTACTGCATTCAAGAAGGCCACTTTCCAGGGGAGAAACTTGAGCTCCGTAGTGGCCATTAGTTCAAATGCCTTGCGACACAAAGCGGTAAGGACCACGTTTCGTTCCCATTTTCTATGAGGAGGCCCGACGGCAGAAAGGGTGCGAAATGCCACTTGATTACTGGGTTTGTCAGAGAAAAAGAGCAATTATCTGTAGAAAGATAAGCTGCAGTGGTTGACAGATGTGTTCTGCACGATAAAATGTGGATGCCGAAGGATGCAATGTACGATACAAAAGACAAGACAGTCAACAGAAAGCCATTTACTTTTGTACTGCCCTCTTGTAGAAGGCTTACGTGCCTCCTGCATTATGACTATCATGACTGCGTGTATTGAACCGCTATTTTGTCACCACCTGAACAGATCTACGTCACAGGTTTTAGTGAGGCCTTTGTTACCAGAGGGATTGTAGGGCCCTTGTAATACATTTTAGCCCTCTGAAAGGGAACCGCAGCAGAGCCAGTACTAGCAGATCTGAGCCGCTTTTCAAGCCCTTTAGTTTCTGCAGAAGAAATACCCCTAAATGAGGGAACCTTGGCAGGACCGGTGCTTGAAGACTTGGGGCCCTTGCCCTCCTCCTTTGCCCCCTCCCCAGAGGACCGGTAAAACCACAAGATTGTTTGTGGGAAAGCTTAGGGTCACATCCGGAAGCCAAAGCCCCTAAATGGGGCCCTACGATCCTGCTGGCTTTGATTATAGCCCCTGTTTGGGGATCCTCAGGATGAGTTCTGGTAGCTTTAGTCACTTTACAGGAAAACTTGAGACTAGGCTCGGTACATTTAGACCCAGACTGGGAAACCTCAGGAATAACCCTGGTTAAAGCAGCCCCATACATTGTGTTGGACTGCCCAATTCCAAATATGGATAGCTAGATCCACCAGAGGTGGTGCCCTGGTGCCCCCTGTTTGTTGACGTAGAACAAATCTACTGAATTGTCTGTGCCAATTCGCACCACTCTGTTGATAATAGAAGGCTGGAAAGCTTTCAATGCCAGATAAACTGCCAGGAGTACTAGGTAGTTGATATGAGATATTCTGTCCTGGGGGGTCCACAGATTGTACACCTCGAGGACACCCAACATCGCTCAACACCCTAGGAGGGAGGAGTCTGTTGTAACCATAATCTGTGGGAAGGGCTCCTGGAAGGAGTTTCCCACTGAAAGGATGCTGAAGGTTAACCACCACTGTTATGAAGGATGGTATCGGAATACTTTTTAAGTCTGGGTCCAAAGCTTGGGACCAGCAGCTCTGCAGCACGAGCTATGTGCACCTCATCTTCAGTCCTGCAAAAGGTAAGGCTAGAACACATGAAGCCATCAGGCCCAGGAGTCTCTGAAACCACCATGCTGACCTGAGGGAGGAGTTCAGGAAAAGAAATCATGTGGTTGATGAATCTGCAATTCTGTTCTCCACTAGGAAAATTCTGGCATTTACCCCAAGGATAGGCCTCTCTGTACCGGCCACGCTTCAGACCACGTGGGTGAAATGCCAATTTGTCACTGCCCAAAGTGAATGCGTCACAGATTTTAGTGAGGCCATTGTCTCTACAGGGACTGTAGGGGCTTTTGGATCGGTTTTAGCCCTGACAGGGAACCTTGGCAGAGCCAGTACTAGCAGGCCTGGAACACTTTTTAGCATTTTTGGTTTCTGCAGAAGAATTAGCCCGCAGTGAGGGAACCTCGGCAGGGCCGGTGCTTGAAGAGTTATGGCCTAAATCACGAAGCGTTTACCAATAGAGCTTTGCCATTATAAAACGCTCTTGTGAATTAGGCCGTTATGGCCTTTGCCCCCCTCAGCAGGACCGGTACGACCACAATATTGTTTGTGGTAAAGCTTAGGCCACACCCGGTAGCCAGAGCTCCTAAACAGAACTCTTCGATGCTGCTGGTCTTTGAAAAAGCCCCTGATTGGGATACTCTGGGTTTTACCCCAATACCTTTAGTCACTTGACAGGAAACCTCGAGGCTAGGCTTGTTACGTTTAGTCCCAGACTGATGAACCTCAGGAAGCACCCCAGTTGAAGCAGCCCCAGAAGCATTGGGCATAGTCTTAGCCCCCAGATGGGGTACCTCAGAGGAAAATCTAGTATGCCACACCTCCAGATTGAGAAATACATCCTCCCACCAGAATCTCGTGTGACAGATGGATAACAATTTGAATGATTTATTGGGGGCGAGATCAACTGTTGCCAAAGAGGAGACTGATAACCGAGAGAAAAACCGGTCACTTTGCCTTTGCTGCTTGCGCCGAGGTGCACCAGAGGAGCTTTCTGTCCGGAATGCTTGATGCTCTTGAACCCTCTGGACCCTGAAAGGACCTTGTCTGGGGTCCCTGACCTCTGCGTATAGGCTGCTTTAGCGGGGGGTTGGCAAGGAGCGACAAAGAATTAGCCGTTTGCGTGCTCACCTTCGTTTCATTGAGTTCCTCATCGGTGGAGGAGTGGAACAGCGCTTTACCTTTGAAGGGAAGATTAAGTACTTTGTCCTGAACATCACGCTTGGCAGGAGAGGTCTACGTCAACCATAATGCCCCAAGCAGAAGTGTCTACATGATAGGTGGAGGCATCCACCAGGTCCCGGAGGCAGAACTCTGGCATGGAATAGGCCCTCTTTAAAATCTTGCAGCCTGTCCGGAGGGTTACATTCCTGAAATTAGGAAAGCTCCTTCCACATCTTGAGATTTGCCGTTGCAAAGATGACTTCGGTATTCGGCTGGCGCAGCTGAAGAACAGAATTGGAAAATACTTTTTCCCCAATGGCGTCTAGAAGCTTGTCCTCTTTGGACAGGACCGGAGAGGCAAAACGTAGAGAATGTTGAGGATGGCTTACTGGAGCGCAGCTTCTGCCACCACCGCTGAGTGGACATTCAGTCAAGGGTAGGTCTTCTGGCGCTTGTAGCGAGCGTAAATTTTCCTATCTATGTGCTGCCCGGAAGGAGCTTCACCCTCCCCCCCCCGAGACCTTGCGGCCACAGCAAGCACATCCTTTGAGGGAAAAGGCCTGTGCGCTTCTGTGTCATAAGAGTTAAGGCTCCTGAAAGTACACCTTGTGGTGCCGAAGGCTCGGGTATTGGAATATCTAGCAATGCCATCATATCCACAACCCGGGCATGAAAGGCTCCGAGAGTGGGGCGGGTCATTGCTAGCCTGTTCCTCTATGATCCGCAGCACGTGGTACCTCAGACCCGTGGGCATACTTGTCTGCACAATTGGTGTCTTAAACACTAGTCAAAGTGGAGTAAGTGGTGGCAGTGTAGGAGGAGGGGCACCTCCGGATGAGGAGGGGGCGGCACTACTAAAACCTGCTGAAGGGTAGTAGGAGCAGGGTGCGGCTCGTGAGGCTTAGGATACATTTCTTTGAATAGATCCTTAGTAAGCCTTCATCAGGACAGAGTGCATAAGGGCCTGAAATTGCCAAAGAACGCGTGCTCAGAGGAAGGTCTAGGCAGAGGAGTGGGTAGAGGCCCCTTTGCAGAGGCATACCCCTAGGATTGTAATGAGGCTGGTTGCCAGGATGGCCCCTCACTAACTGGATCCACAAACTAAGGGAGCGGTTGCAAGAGGAAGCGAGACTGTGTGGCAGCAGAAACCGAGCACGCTAATCCATAGGTGGGCGGAAAAGATTTCTATGGTCCACATTCTGTGGAAAATGCTGCTTGGCCACAAAAATAAGCCCCTCTGCACCAGCCATTGAACACATTGGTGTGAAAGAGCTCATCAAAATGGCTGCCTCAGACTGCGTGGGTTAAACCGCCATCCTGTCACTACCTGAGGTGATCTGTGTGTCAGGTTTCAGTGAGGCCACCGTTACCACAGGTGTTTCAGGGGCTTTTTCTATCAATTTTAGCCTTGTGACAGGGAACCTCTGCAGAGCTGATACTAGCAGATCTAGGGCGCTTTTCAGCCCCTTAGGATTCTGTGGAAGAATTAGCCCTCGGTGAGAGAACCTCGGCAGACTTGGGGCCTTTGCCCTCCTCATTTGACCCCTCAGCAGGATTGGTTTGACAACAAGATTGTTTGTGGGAAGGCTAAGCTTCACACCCCATAGACAGAGCCCCTAAAGGAGGCCCCTCGAACTTGCTGGTTTTAAATATAGCCCCTAATCGGGGATCCTCTGGGATAACCCCGGTACCTTAAGTCACGCCACAGGAAACCTCGAGACAAGGCTTGGTACGTTTAGTTCCAGACCTGAAAACCTCGGGAATAACCCCGGTCAAAACAGCCTCAGAAATGCTTGGTTTAGATTTTAACCCCCAGGTGGGGAACCTCGGATGAATATCCGGTCCAGACAGGCCCTTGACAGGGGGCCTCGGAGCTAACTCCGGAATCCAGTTTAAATCCCTTTCGGGACACCTCTGGGCAAACCCTGGTACCAGAGCCACTTGGGACCCTCCCAGAACCAGAAGACCCCAGGAAGGAGTCCCCTGGCCAGGGTGCCCTAAAAAGGAAGAAATTTAACAGATGCTTCCTTTTTTCGTCGATGAACTGCTGTAATTGCGGAGGAGGAGGCCGTTGGAACACCTCCTCCCACTGACGAGCCTACGCTGGAGTGCCCAGACAGAGAGGGAGTCGCAGCAGAAGCAAGAGTCCCACCGATGTTCCAGCCCAAGCACTCCAGAGAGAATGGGGTTCCACCCTCGCCAAACGACGTTCACAGGAAGAACAGGACACAAATCCCAAACGCTCTGGCATAGGCAGAGGAAAGACGACCGTGGAACCGGAGCAGGAAGTTGAAGGACAAGGGAACAAAAGAAATTCCCTATGATGTAAGTGTGTCCGACACTAACCGCACTGAGAAAAGGACTGAAGGGTGATGCGTGGGGTAGGAGTTCAGGAAGGCGGGGCTACGGTCACAGGCAGTGGCCCAGTGTAAAAATAAAAGGACAAAAAGCTATTTTTGATGCTTCAAAAGTCCTCCGGTCCCGTCCCGATGGGATGCAATGTCCCAAAAGTATGGAAGAAAGGGGACGGGACATAGGAGTATATCAAGTTACTTTCCCCTTTTCCCAGGGTATTATTAGGCACTGGTCATCCGTTTCATTCAGCTTTTCTGTATTTTGTTCTCTTTAATGACATTTGGAGTTCATTTGTATCCAGGTTAGCTCTGTTTTATAGATTCTAAGACATGATGCTTGTGCAGTATAATCATTCCCTTGGGGCCTCCTGTGCTTCCCGTTCTCCCAGTTACCTTCGTTCTTGAAGGAGAATGTCTTCAGGAGCCTTCCTCCTTAGGGAACTTCTACTCTTTGGCCTCTCCCTCCTTGCATTCTCGTTTTCTCTTGGTGTTGTGGTGTTTCACTCCCTGTGCGCTTCTATTGCCGGTAGCATCTGCGATGGTTTGCAGTCCCGCTGTCCACCACGGATTCTCCTTTGTGCTCTGGACACCACCTTTTCCTGGGCTCCTGTCCAGTTGGTTTTTCGCACTTCGGGTTCGCCGTAGCGATGGAGTCCCGTTTTACAATATCGAGCGAGTTTAAAACATAGGATTCCTGGTTTCCGTCTTCTCCAGGTGTTATGATGCAGCTTGGGGCCTTTCGAGGCTTGTGTCTGCATTCCTTGATCTCTTCTCCCTCATCTCTCTGAGTGTACGCGCATCAGCGTACAAGTCCCAGTGGATCGGATATTCTGATTTAAAGGGACATTCCCCCCCATTCCTCCCAGAGAAAACATCTATTAGAAGTTTCTTCGTCCCAGTCTTGGTACTTCACAGTTTGAGGTATTTTAAAGCATCCCATGTAGGCCACAGTATGTGCAGCTTTAGGAAGCTCCTCACGGGCATGGGAATCCTTGTCCCCTAAGGGGGAGTCTCTCCCGGTGAGGTCCCACTTGCCTCTACCCCCTAAAGAGGGTATTGCGGAGCAGGCTCACCTCCCTAACGTTATGCGGGCCGCTCACCCTTGGGGAGAAGGGACGAATTCCCTCCATTCGTCACAACACTTAAAATAGTCCCAGTGTTAGGGAGATTTATCATTTTTGTGCTTCATCACCCTTTCCTAGCGAGACCCCTAGCACTTTTTTCTGGACTTCTGGACCTTTTTCTTCTAACTCTGAATGAGTGGAGACTATTACCACTCATTCATTCTTGTGGGCTCTGTCTTTTGAAACTCTATTCTTTGTATTCTACCTGTACTATGGAGACTGGCTGCTCCATAGGTCTTATAGGCATCAGTGTTTTACTACTGCAGCACACAGCTCCTTATGGGCAGTGTTGCTGGGGATCCTTGGGCCCTCCAAGATTCTTTTTCTATATCCTCAAGTAACTACAGTTGTTAAGGAGAAACTTAATATCTCTCCCAAAAACTCTATAGTCAGAGATTGGCACACACCACCTTCAGTGGAGTGCCAAAGGGATACATAGTATCCCCCTTCTCTCTGCTCCTGAGACTTTTAAAAAAAAAAAATTTCTTTTTATTAAACAGAAACAAGTCACAATAGCAAATCAAGCAGTAAGCATTAGTACGGTGAGGTAACCTTACCAGCAATGATACATCATGGTATTGGGGTGACCGGGAGGGGCATATTAACAGGGGTTTGGGGAGGCACATGTCTGTGGCCAAGAGCGGGTCTGCAGAGGGGGGATGGGGGGCCGGAGGGAGCAAGGGAAGGTTGTCAATCGCCATTACTTCATTCAGGAGAGGATCCATGTAGCGATGTCGTGTAGACCATGGGGTTATTACGTTATATGTTCTCAATCCATTTCCCCCAAACTTTCAGATGTTTCCCAGGACAATCTTTAGCAGTGTCTATCCGCTTCTCCAGTGATGCACATCGGTCCCTTTCATTAACCCATCGGTTTAGGCTTAGTCCGCCAGGGGCTCCCCATGTGGAGGCGATGAGTCTTTTCCCAAGTCCGAGCACCACAAAAAGAAAGGTTTTTTCACATTTGGTGTAGCCCACTTCCCCCCAGATACCAAGTATCACCATTTTAGGGTACAGTGCGACCGGAGATCCCAGAACCGTATTGATTTTGTGGATGCATTGGCTCCAGAAATCATAGACGACGGCACAATCCCAAAGCATGTGGAAAAAGGTACCTTCCGCCAGCGGCACCTTAGGCAATACCCATCTTCTATCAGCCTCACTTCATCATTGAGGCCCTGGAGTAATACACTTGATGCAATATTTTAAATTGTATTAGGCAGAGTTTGGAGTCTATGCCCATCTCTCGCGGGGACATCATTGCCTCGACCCATTCCTCAGATTCTAGCCTGCCTACCACCCGTTCCCATTTCTCACAGAGCCCAGTGAGCTCCGAAGGCGGAGATCACCTGGTAAAGTGTAGATATGACCTTAGCCGGGATCCCGGTGTGAACCATGTTTGCCTCTAGGCGGGCACATTTTGGGATATCTGCCAGCGCTGGGAATTGGGTCCGGAGGGCGTGTGTGATCTGCATGTGTCTGAATCGCTACCCAGGGGGCAATGCAAACCTATCTGGCAGGACATTAAATGGTGTTATGGGCCCCATCTGTCACAACCTCTGCCATGGTCCGACTTGCCATTTCCTCCAACTTAATAAAGTGTCCTATCTTAAGTATTTCAGGGATGTCTGCATTGTTACAGAGGGGTTGGTCCAGTGTGGGTCTGCCTGCCCAGCCCATATGTAGGGTAGCTTCATCCCAGACCTTACGGATCGGTCTTGTCATTGCAGACAGGCTAGTCACATCCCAATCTATGTCATATAGCACTCGAAGGGGTGTGATCGTTCCCCAACTTCTAATTTCCCCTCCTATATTTCGGAAGCCCCCGGACCCCATGGAGCCAGTCATTCACCACACCCAGCTGTGCAGCCCAATAGTAAGCCCAGAGGCATGGCAGTCCTATACCTCCCTCCCAGACTTCGTGTTGTAGGATTTTTAGCGCTATTCAGGGTTGTTTCCCTCCCCAGATGAGTCTCCATAGGGCTGTCTGTAGTCGCGAAGATTGTGTGAGGGATTATGGAGGGGGCACTCTGAAGAACATACAGAAAACATGGGAGCGAGAGCATTTTAAAGAGGGCCACTCAGGAGTGGGAGTGAATGCCAATGGCCGAAATCTGCCACAAATCTGTCGACCACCAGCTGTAGGTTGAGACGTGTGAAATCTTCGGGGTTGTGGCCAACAGTGATGGCTAGGTACACAAAGTTTTGAATGGCGATCGAATAAGGACAATGGTGCGGAATCACGTCAACTCCGCCCTGGAGCGGGAAAAGGACAGTTTTGTGTGCGTTTACGTTCAGGCCACAGAAGGATTGGTATTCTGTAAGGATATTCGTGATAACCGGGCACGAGGTCTTGGGTTTGCTCATTTAGACGAGCAGGTCGTCTGTATAGAGAGATTCAGTCTTCCCCGCCCCATGGCCAAACAAAACCAGACCATTCCATTGTTGACCGGAGCCTGATTGCGAGCAATTCTAACAGTAAGGGGGAAAGGGACAGCCCTGCCTGGTGCCTCGCCCCAGATGAAAGGACCTGGAGGTGGTCCCATTGACCCTCACCACGGCTTCGGGGGAGTCGTATAAACACCTGACCCATGTCATAGTTGCGGCCAAATCCCATCTTGTCCATAATAGCCCACAGGGCGGACCACCCCACCGTGCATGGCGAGTGGGTCGCTAATCTTATCAGCTTGGACTATGGCAAATTGCACCCTTCTGAGAATCATCCGGGTGGACCTGGAGGGCATGAATCCACATTGGTCAGGGTGGCCCCTTGTAGTTGGTTGGCAAGGACGCGGGCGAGGACCTTGGCCTCCCCATTGATGAGTGATTTTGGTTTATATGAGGCAGAGTTCTGGCGGTTTACCAGGGTTGGGAATCGCCACAATGGCCGCCTGCTGAAGATCTCGGGGAGCCGCCCTTCCTCTCGAGAGCGCACCAGCATGCGGTGCATATGGCCGATGACTGATCCTCCTACCCTCTTCCACGTTTCCATCGGGAAGCCTTTGGGGCCTGGGGCTTTCCCAGATTGAAGTTGGGTTAGGGCCTCCGCTACCACCTCCTCTGTGATTTCGGCTTCTAATGTGTCTACCTGGTGTTCTGAAAACGTGGGGAGAATGATGGAATCAAGGAAATGTGCGTCATCTAGTCTCGGTGGTGGTGTTCGGGGGGAGTAGAGGTGTTCGTAGAATGTGGTGAAAGCCTCTGCAATCTCAGCGTTTTCAGAATAATTCCCCCGTGGGTCCCCATATAGCACGCACATACCTTTTATGGCATTCCAACCATGCCATTGTCTTGCCGGCCTTATCCCCGGATTCGTAAATCTGGCTGCGCATAACCTAGTGGGCAGTCCTGGCATTGTCTAGAGCCAGGTTGCGAAGGGCCTCCTGGTCCGTCGCTAGTGAGTCTTTTGCGGCCTCCGTCCCTGCCACAAGACATTCTTCTTCTGCCCTAGTTGAGTTTTCCTCCGCCTTGACAATTTCTCGGTCGTGCGTCACCCGTCAGGCAGATACCAAGGAGATCGTCTCTCCCTGGAGTATCGCTTTGTAGCCTTCCCATACTGTGACGGGGCTCTCAACCGAGCCCTCGTTCAGCGAAAAGAAGTCTTTTGGGTAAGTACCCCCCCCCCCCCATAACCGCTGGGATTCCTAGGTAGTATAAGTTGAGACGCCAGGTGGAGTTAAGTGCTTTTGGGCCTTGTTTAATAGACATCATCAGCGGGGAATGATCAGAGATGCCCCTGACCAGGTGTGTGGCCGTCTGGAGCCGGAGTATCATGTTGCATGGGACAAAGAAGTAGTCTATGCGTTAAAGGGACTTGTGTGCACTCGAGAAGGAGGAACCGGGATCTGTGGGGTGTAGAGCTCGCCAGGGGTCGGCCCATCCAATTGCCCTTGCAAATGAGTTTAGCTTGTTCGGGTGGTCGGGGTTCCTGGAGCCCATATGCGTTCTGTCTAGGACCACGTCCATCACCTTGTTAAAATCCCCACCCAGTACCCAGTGATCTGCGTGTTCGTCTAGCATTAGTGTTTGGAGATCCATCAACAGATCCTGCATGAGCTGAGGGGTGCACATGGGGCTATTAAACCCCAGGAATTGCCCATTAGGTCCCCGGTTACCATCACAAAACGACCCCTCTGGTCAGTCTGAACTCTGCCCACCAGAAATGGGACCCTTTTATGTACGAGGATCATTGTACCAAGTGACCCGCTACAGAAGCCAGCAAGGAAGGTGGTCGCACAGTTGGATCGGTACTTATAGTACCAACTTATAACACGCAGAAAAATAGGTACACTAGCACTTGCTATACATTGTAAGCAAGCATTCTTCATAGGCAATAAATACATTGAAAATCAGTGGTGCTTGCTAAAATTCTCATCTTTGGCCTAAAACTCAATGGACCCCATGAGAACCAAAGAAAAATTCCAGAAACCAGAGCCAAGAGTACGAGACAAGACCAGCCAGTATGGCCGAAACGGATCTCAAAATTGCAGTAACTTCCTACAACCTTCCAGGAAAAAAATCCATCCTAGATATACATATGCACTAATGGCCTGTCCTAAAAGTCCGCCCCCTAATAGCACACCAGGGTACATAAACAGATTTGAGCAGCTACCCAATCAGGTTGGCCCAAATGTACGGGTTGGCTCCCAAAACTGCCAAACAGGTTCACCCGCAGAGGCTATGTAATGGTAACTAAAGAGCTGGGGACTGATCAGGGACTGATCAAACCCAGTCCAAACCACAATGGATGAGGCGGGACTGAGCTTAGAGTAAGGCCATATGGGAGCAACGGTTATTTTAGTCCATTGTTTCCCAAAACAAAGATTGCCCTAGAGCAAAATGGCTGAGAGCAGGGCTTAAACTATATTAGTGCCCCCAAAGACTACCAATAAGGAAGGTAAACAGGCCTACTGATAAAGTAAAATCAGAGTGCACTCCTGATGGAGCCAACACTAAATGACAGCTGACACTAGCCTACTCCTTAAAACCAATGTAGGGTGGAAATCCCTTTGGGGGCGGGGGGGCGGGGAGAAAAGTGAGATTCTCAAAACCCAGGCAACTCTATACATGGCATTTCAAAAAGAATTTGGGTGAGAAGCGAAGATGTGTGCGTAGCACCACCTTGTCCTTCTGTATTACTGCAAGTGCACTAACCCTTCTGATAGAAGTTTTGGCTATTAGGAAGGCTGTCTTGTATGGAAGGTGCTTAAGACTGGCTATGTGCACAGGGGAAAGTTATTTGACGCCCTTCATGAAATCCTTAACTACGGAAACCTTCCACCACAAGATTTATTTCTAGGATGTGGTGGAAGCGTAGAGAGCCGCTAGTGAGTTAAAGACTAATCCCGAGTCAAGTAGGTAGTGGACTATATTGGTTGGTGAATAGTCAGTCGGACTCAGACCGTTTTGGGCATCACAACTTAAAGCGGTTCCATTTGGTAAAATCACAGAGTTGTGCGTTAGGCTTGCGTGCATCCTTGAGTATTTCCATGCACCTATTGGCTAGGATAAGGTGACCAAATTCTATGCCCTCACGAGTTGATCTTCTGAGGGCATGGATGCAACATTGTTCCCTGATCTTGGGTCCACAGGTTGTCCATGCAGGGTAGTTTTATGGGAGGACACAGGGACATCATCTGTAGGTGTGAGATCCAGGTCTGGCAGGCCCACATTGGAGCCATCAGAATTAGAGTTACTTGTTCCTGAGGTAGCTTGTGGACTATTCTGTTGAGAAGGGGCGTTTGGGGAAAGGCGTATGCGAATTTCCCTGACCAATTCATTAGTAGTTCGTTCCTCTTGGATCCTTTCTGCGGAAACCAAGACGTGTAATCTTGGCATTGTGCGTTTTCTTGGGTCACGAAAAGGGTCAATTTCTGGAAACACCCAGTTTGTGTTTTATTGCTATTCGTGCTCGGAGGGTAGCATTGTACTCCTGCTTAGCACATCTGCCAGAGAATTGAGTTCCCCTGGAACATGTTGAGCCACTAGGAACATGTGATTTAGTGCCCACCGCAGATGCTCTGGGATAGTTTGGACTGCCCTGGAGAGCGTGTTCCCCCCTGTTTAGGTAAAACATGGCTGTGGTGCTGTCTGTGAGGAGTACGACTGTTTTGTAAGCTAGCTAAGTTTTGAAGGCTTGAAGTCTCTTGAGAACTGCTAGAAGTTCCAGAAGGTTGTTGAGTTCCCTGTTCAGTGCTTATGTACACAGGCCGTGAGCTATATGGTGAAGGAAGTGAGCGCCCCACCCTGTCAAAGACGCGTCTGTTGTGAGAGTCGCATGTGTGTGGAAAGGTTGTCCCTTTAGCAGATTTACTGTTCCACCACTATAGCGACTGAACCAGAGGTTGCGAAACAACCACTAGATCGTCCCACAAACCGCTTACCTGTGACCATTGTTTCGCTAGTCACTCCTGCATTGGACGCATGCGCGCCTGGCATGAGGCACTAGGTAGATGCAGGATACGATCATTGCCAGCAGTCGCATTGCCTTCCGTACCGTCACCTGACGACCGGTTACAGACTGAGGTGTTTGAAAAGATATGTTTTGGACCCTCGCCTCGGAGGGGTAAACTAGCCCGATGTCTTGTTTGGATTAGTGCCCCTAAAAATTGTTTTACTTGTATGGGCACTTAGACTGGACTACTTTTTGTTTATGGAGAGGCCCAATTGGAACAGCAGATTGATAGTTTGCTGTATGTTTTGAAGGCACCTCGGGGGAGAATCCCCAGTAATTAGCCAATCATCTATGGAAGGGTACAATGGAATGGACTGTCTTTGCAAGTGTGCAGCCACCACTGCTAGTACATTTGTGAATATCCTGGGGCTGATGCAATGCCTAATGGTAGCACTTTCAAATGGTAGTGCTCGTCTCCCAATTTCAATCAGAGGTATTTTTTGTCCGCCAAAATTGAAATTACATGCATTACTCACGGTAATAGCATTTCTGTATCTGCTTAGATTCACATGCTGTGCATTTAGTCTGACATCTAGTGGAAATCGCAGAGTATTGCATCTTTCTTTCAAAGATCGAAAGGGACGTCGACATGGGCATCACTGTAACACTATCCCTAACGTGACCTGTAGTGTACCCAAAATCCCCCACGTGTTAAGGTGCCACCAGTTTTTTTTCTGCCAAGAGGGAGCATTATAGTCTGCGTGAGCGAGTACCGAAGAGAGAAGGTGTAAGAAGTCTATGTTCCTTCTACTCCACGAGGGGAAGGAAGGGTGGGCGCATGTAAATCTAAGCAGAATCCAAGGGATTTTGGGTACACTACCCGTCACGTTAGGGATAGTGTTACAGTGACGCCCATGTCGATGCAATACTCTGCGATGCCGGACTATATGCAGCGCACGTGATTATAAGCAGATCCACAAGCAACATTTTTAATAGTGGAATGACTTCCTGCAACGTTGTCATCCTGCATTTTTGAGGCTTGACATACATGTTTGCAGGGTGCAGGTCCAGCACTGGGCGCATTGTCAGACCTTTTTTTGGAACAAGGAAGTACCTTGAATTTGCTCGGTAAGGGGCACCAGCCAGAATTTGTATCTCCTTGAGAATGTAGAGGTGAGCGGAGGACATGAGTCCTTCGCGTGGTGGATGATGGAAAGGTGTTTCGAGGAACTCCACCTAGTAGCCCTTGGCCACTGTATCTAGAACCCAGTGGTCTGACATTATTCCCTCCCATTGCTGGGCAAAGAATGTTATGCGACCACCGACTGGACCATTGGAGGGAACGTGGATCAGCACGTAATTTGAAAGCAGGGGCTGCTGCGCCTCTAGAGGGTGCAGCCCTACCTTGTCCTTTCCTGCAGCGAAATCCCCACTACTGGTATTAGTAGGACGACTGAGCGTGTGGGCTATAGGAAGAGGCACCAGACGTGCTTGTTGCGGCTTGGCCTTGATTTCGCAAGCTTTGTGCCTGAAGGTTTCAATGTGTTAAACACTCCGCTGGGGACGAAGGACTTATTGGAAATTTAGCCAAGCGTCTTAATGGTCTCATGTTCCTTTTTTGCCATTTCCAGCTAATCGTTGACTGGCTTAAATCCAGAGTCTCTGAGCCAGGAATGTCTTTTATGAAGGGTATCCTCTGCAATTACTCTTCCTGAGGTGTCTGCAGAGTCCAATACTTTCTTTAGATGTTTTGGGAGACTTGCTTTCCCCTCAGAGGCGATCTTAAGATGAGATCGTGTTGGTTCTGGTACTGAGTCCAGATGTCATGAGACCTCATCCAATTGGGTGCTGCTGTAGCTAGCTAGAAAGCCAGGTGGTATTGTTTGCTATTCTAGTAAGGTATGCAGTGGAGGTCGTGATAAGTCTTCCGATTGTGTACATTCTATAGCACTCCTTGTTGGGCGGTTGCTCGGAGGTTGATAGTGGGACACCAGCTTTCTTCTGTGTAGTGGTCACCACTGAAGAGTCCGGCTTGACGTGTCCCCTGATGTAAAGGGGATCTGAAGGATTGTTCTACCCGTGGGTTGACCGCAATGGAGAAACCCTCTTTGTAATAAACTCCAGAATTATTTTTTACTGTTGAGAATATCCTCAACAAAGTCAGTCCCCACGGGGACGTTTATGCCAAAGTGGTGGGCAGCTTTCTTTAGCAGGTCGTTGTAGAGTGGCTGGTCTGCAATGGGAGAAAAGTGACTGCCCTCCGCTCCCGAAGGGTCAACAGGGTCGACAAAGATGTCTTGGTCGTCCTGGTCATGTAAGTAGGTATCACCACCATCCGGGTCTTCTATCCCGATGTCCTGGTGCGCTTATGTGGACTGAATGTCCCCATAGAGAAACTTGTGAGGACTCCCCAGTTGGCAGGGCTGGGGCAGGAAGAGGAGGTGCCACAGGCACTGTAGGAGGAGCAGGGGGCTGCTCAATAGGCTTTGTCAGACTAGGCAGCTTGCTCATGAAGTCCACAAAGAATGGGATCTTCCCCATGGTGTCCTCAAACTGACAGAATGGAGGATGGTGGCACAGGGTTGACAACTGGCACAGAAGGCGCTTCTTTCTGACAAGAGGGTACTGGGTATGTCCTTGGGACTCTCCCTAGGGTGCTTTTTGTTGAGGGTAGAATCTAGAGGGGAGGAATCTTCTACATATTTTTTAGTGGTCTGAGAGGCTTGTTTCTGGTGAGCAGAGTGCTCCTTAAGTTTTACTGAGTGAGAATGTGATGTCAGTTTTTACAGCGGCTGTTTCAGCGTTTCCGCCTCAGCCGTTGAGCAGTGTTTATGCGCACCCTTTGCGGGATTGAGTGTATGATCGCCATGTGGTAAATGCTTTGGCAGAATCACAGCGGGCGCGTTCAGCATGAGGTCAGTAGATGTCAGACTGTGCACGGCCCTCCGTCTACGGAGTCATCGAGGGACAGCTTGGGGGCGGGGGGCTGCTTACACAGCACAATGGGACTCGAGATAATCACGAGGAAGGCAGTAGTTACAATTCCGTGTTGCACTTCGGGCAAAACCTAAAGGCAGTATACTCCATAATGGAGTGGCAGCAAGATGCAAGTTGTAGGGGCAGGAAATAAGGTTATGCATTAGCCGAAAGTATTAGATCAGTCCCCCCCCCACTCTCCCTACTGGCTTTTGGGCAAAGCCAGGGGTAGGTAACAGCCTATTGGCAGAGCAGAAGTCTGGTTCAGAAGCCAGGATCAGCTGTCAAGAAGCTCTGTGTATCAGCCGTCGAATTATTGCATCAAACGCAAACAACCATAGAAATGTTTGCAGAAATGTAACTGCAAAGTAGCACACAGCTACAGACTCCGCTAATAAACAACTTATCAAGATGCCAGAAAAAGAAATCTGTGGGACCTCGAAGTGTGAGGGATCATGGGTACAGGGTACGTCATACTAGGGATAGTATTACAAGCCACACCCCATCAACATGCCTTTTCAAACTTTGAAAACCTCATGTGCAATACTCTGTGACTTCCACTAGATGTCGGCCTATGCAAAGCATGGGATTCTAAACAGATCCACAACCCAAGAAATATATATAACACCACTGATTACTTACCATAATTGTATTTCTGATGCTTGCATCTGCTTAGATTAACATGCTGTGCATCGACCGATATCTAGTCGTAGTTGCAGAGTATTTCATGACTGGTTTTCGAAATTCAAAAATGGACATCGACTGGGTGTGTTTGTAATACTATCATATTGTGTGAGGTGTACTGTTCCCATGGTCCTTCACAAATCTAGGTCCCTCAGATTGTTTTGTTTCTGACGTGAGGGAGCATGACTGTTTGCGTGAGTACAGGAAGGTCAAGGTAGAAAAAGGTGACACATTTATGCACCTTCAACTCAGAGGAGGAAGGGTGGGCGCATGTGAATCTAAGCAGATACAAACATCAGAAGACATGCATTACTTATCGTAAAAGCATTTCTGATGATTGTATCTGCTTAGATTCACATGCTGTGCATATGGTCTGACATCCAGTGGTAACCGCAGAGTATTGCATCTTGTCTTTCAGGGGACCGAAAGGGGACGTCGGCATAGGCGTGTCTGAAACACTATCCCTATCGTGACGTGTGTAGTACCCAAAATCCCTCACGCGCCGAGGTCCCTCCGATTGTATTTTTTCTGCCATGAGGGAGCACAAGGCTATAGTGAGTGAGTACATGAAGAGAGAAAGTAGTAAGAAGGAACAAGTTACTTACCTGTATCTGTTTTTCTCCAGCATGGATCTGGCATGGATTCACATGCTCATGAATATTCCCCGTCGTCAGGCCGGGGATCCTCGGTATAGAAAAAAATCAATATCAGTTTCGTTTCTGATCTGTCTTTCTTAGTAGTAACCAATAACTGGTCTGTGGGTCATACTGCCCCCAGCCAATGACTGCCCTCTCCCTAAGCCCGCCTCTGGCAGCCATCCTCAGATTTGGTAGCACATAAAGTGGCAGAATGACCAAGTGGAGAGCCGCAGAAGACGGGTAGGCGGGAGGGTTCGCATGTGAATCCATGCCAGACCCATGCTGGAGAACAACAGTTACAGGTAAGTAACTTGTTCCTTCTCCAGCATGGGGTCTGGCATGGATTCACATGCTCATGAATAAGAGAATACATAGCAGTACACACATGCACAACACGGGAGGTGGCGGGAGGTTCAACATTAAGCAATACAACAACTCTACATTAAGCATCTCTTACCTCCTCACCAGGCTCACCTTAAGCGAACAGGTTGCGCAGCACTGCTTGGCCGACCCTGGACTCCTCCCTGGAGTCCCGATCGACGCAGTAGAATCTTGTGAAGGTGTGCGTCGACCTCCACGCCGCAGCCCTGCAGATGTCCAGCAGGGGCACACCAGACAGGAACGCCGTGGTAGCAGCGATCGCTCTGGTCGAATGGGCTCTCGGACGGCCGGCAGCGATTGGTTTGCCAACCGGTGACAGTGCATGATGCAGCAGGAGAGCCATCTGGAAATGGAAGTCTTCGAGAGAGCCTTCCCTTAATTCACAGTCCCAAAGTTCACAAACAGCTGTGATGTCTTCCAAAAACTCTTTGTGCGGTTCACGTAGAACTTCAGTGCTCTAGCTACGTCCAGCAAGTGCAGAGTCCTTTCAGCCGGCGACGAAGGAGACGGGAAGAAAATTGGCAACACCAAGGGTTCGTTGAGGTGGAGGTCCGACGGCACCTTGGGCATGAAGGAGGGGTGCGTCCTCAGCACCACCCTCGTGTCGTGAAACGTCAAGTATGGCGGCTTGCAAGATAGGGCCTGGATCTCTCCCACTCGTCGTGCGGAGGTGATGGCCACGAGAAACGCTGTCTTCCACGACAGAACCTTCAACGGTGCCAAATGCATAGGCTCAAATGGGGCCCCCATGAGCCTCGTCATCACCACGTTGAGCTCCCACGCCAGGGCAGGGGCCTTCACCGGCGGGAATGATCGGAACAATCCTTTCATAAATTCCTTCACCAGTTGATGAGACCACAAGGACGCCCGTCCCATAGTTCTGGTGTATCGTGAGATGGCGGCCAGATGTATCTTGATGGAAGCGTGAGCTAGTCCAGCCCTGGGCAATGACAGTAGGTACGGCAATACTTGAGGGGCCGTAATCCGCAGAGGGTTAATCTTCTGTGCACGGCACCAGACAGAGAACCTCTTCAATTTATGTCCGAAGCACTTGAGTTGAGGACGCCCTGGCCTTTGCAAGAACCTCTGTGCATTTGGCTGGGATGTCGTACCCTCCAAACTCTAGTGCTGCAGGAGCCAGGCCTGCAAGTTCAGCGACTCTGGGTTGTGGTGAAGAATGGCGCCTCCTTCTCTGGAGAGAAGATCTGCGTCCGTCGGCAGCTTGACTGGTGTGGACGTTGACAAGTCCAGAAGGTCCGGGAACCAGATCTGTCTCGGCCACGCCGATGCGACAAGGATCATCCTGCACCGGGACCTCTTGAGCTGGTTGATTAGCCGGAGCAGCAACGGCAGCGGAGGGAACGCATACAGGAACAGGCCGTCCCAGGGGAACGAGAAAGCATCGCCCATGCTCCTCGGCTGGGGGAACCTGCTGGCGAACCTCTGGCACTTGGAATTCGTCGCCGTCGCGAAGAGATTGATCTGGGATTCGCCCCATCGTCGGAAGAGTCGATCCACTTGATCCTGACGTAGTTCCCACTCGTGGAACGAGCGCAGCTCTCTGCTGAGTGAGTCGGCGATGGTGTTTTTAATTCTTGCCAGATGAAAAGGCACCAGAAACATCCCTTGGGCGACGGCCCAATGCCACAGATCCTGGGCTTCCTTGGATAGGGCAGGGGATCTAGTTCCGCCCTGCTTCCGGATGTAGAACATCGTGGTGGTGTTGTCTGTGAAGATCCTCACCACCTTGCCCTTGAGGACGGAAGAAAAGACCTGAGGGCCCAGGCTCCAAGATGCCTTTGGCTCCTCCTCCGGGAGCCAAAGGCCTCTCGTGTGAAGATCTCTAGAGTGCGCTCCCCAACCTTCCAGGGAGGCATCCGTCATCACTGTCACCTGGTGAGCTGGGGTCTGAAAGTTAGGGCCCGCCGACAGATGAGAGCGGGTACCCCACCACCGGATCGCCTGACGGAACGTCTCGTTGAGGGATCATGTCCTCGAAGCTGCCCGTCGACTGGACCCAGCGGGCATCAAGGAACTCTTGTAAGGGGCGCATCCGAAGCCTGCAAAGGCGCACCAGATAAATGCAGGAGGACATCATCCCGAGGAGGGACTTGATAGATCTTACCCTGGCCATGTCCGTGGCCAGCAGACGCTGCACCTTGCCCAGAGTGGTCCTGGTCCTTTCCTCCGACGGCGAGGCCAGCCGCGCCACTGTGTCGAGCTTGGCTCCCAGAAATAGGGCAACTTGCGATGGAACCAGGTGGAATTTTGGAAAGTTGATGGAGAATACCAGGTCCATGAGCAGCTGGACGGTCTTCGCAGTGTGCTCCGCGGCGAGCTCCCTTGTCCTTGCCTGGATGAGCCAGTCGTCCAGGTAGGGGTAGACGTGGATCACCTGTAGGCGCAGCCGCGCCACCACCGGTGCGAGGCACTTGAACAGCCTGGGTGCCGACTTCAATCCGAACTAGAGGGCCTTGAACTGGTAGTGCCGCCCTTGGACCACGAACCTGAGGAACTTTCGGTGTCTTTTTAGAATGGGGATGTGGAAGTATGCATCCTCCAAGTCCAACGACGACAGGAAATCGCCCCCCTCCAGCTGTCCCAGCACGTGCTGGAGGGGGACCATCCGGAACTACAGTGCCTCGATGTACTTGTTAAGTCGTCGCGGGTCCAGGATGGGGCGCCATCCTCTTGTCTTCTTTTTTACGAGGAAGTACCTTGAGTAAGCTACGGAGCCCCGAAGCCTCTTTGGGACGAGCTCCACCTGACTTGCCGCGTCCCCTGTAGGCTTCCTGGGACGAAGATCTTGCCGCTTGGCGGTACGTGGAGGAGCCACTGCCGGATCCCTTGGAGGCACCTTGTCTGCCTCCGGAGCTCCGGAAGGACGGCCATCGTCGTTGGAGCACTCCCAGTGCCCGGGCAGTCTCTGTGTCTGTCTTGATGGCCTGAAGGGACTCATCACCGCCTTCCCAAACAGGTTGTTCCAGATGAAGGGCATGTCCAAAACCTTGGTTTGTACGTCCTGGCGGAAATCCGTCGCCTTGAGCCATCCTCGTCTCAGGCAAACGCCGTTGCCCAACTGACGGAAACCGGTGTCGGCGATGTCCGTTGCCACCGTGATGGCGTGGGCCGAAGCAATCTCACCTTCCTGTAGGATTTCAAGGGCCTCAGCCCTTTTGGCGTCCGAAAGGAAGTCCTACAGAGGGGCAATTTTGAACCAACCCCCCGTCGTAGCGGGCTACGATAGCCAGGGCGTTGGCCGCCTTGATAGTCGTCGCTGCGGATGAGATGACCCGTCCCATCGTGTCCAGCTTCCTGCCCTCGCCGTCCAGCTTCCTGCCCTCGCCGTCCGGCGGGGAAGTTGATGTTGAGGCCGATGCCCCCCCCCCCCCAGCTTTCTTCTTTGCCGCCGCCGAGATGACCGAATCCGGGGTAGGTTGCGCCCGAAGGCACAAGGGGGCAGCGTCGGGGACCTGGTACTACTTCTCGTACCGGTCCCTCTTTGCCGGCGCTGTGGCAGGGTTCTTGAGGATGTCATCAAGAAGTGGTACGGCGAGGACCGTCTTCCTTTTAGCCTTGCACCGTTGGTAAAGGAACCCTTCCTTCTTCTCTTCTGGGCAGAGCTGGAAGAGCTCGGATGCCCTGGAAATCATGGCATGAAAGGATCCAATCTCGTTGGGCGAGGACGTCCCGTCGTCGCCTCCGTCGTCATCTGTACTTGTAGTAGCCGTGTCCGTGCCTGTATTATCCCCACGGTAGAAGACCGGGGGGGAAGGCAGAGCCAGCCGCAGAGGTGGGAGAGGTGGCGTAGGATGCGTCGTCCTCTTATGCGGTGGACTTTCTGAAGGTCCCGGCTCCGGTTCCCCCGTCGGGTCTGGCTCAGGTACCTCCGTCGGGGGGAGGGGAAACCTTGTCCTTACCTCCGAGCATAAAGACTGAATCGCTGACAAAATGGCCGCCGAAGTGTCCTCCGGCACCGGAAACGACGGGCATGAGGGCTCTTGAGAAACCTCGTTGGCGACACCGTCGCTCTCGTCGTCGGGATCCCTCCCGATGGGCTGGGCCTCTTCCACGACTTCGATGAGCTCTTCTTCAGAGGTTGTGTCCGTATCCACGATGGCCACCTGCCCCTCCCCCACCTTTTCAAACGAGGACTTCGTGGGGGTCTTCTCAATGGACCTGAAAGACGACTTCCTCCGCGGTGGCAGGGAGACTCTGGGTCCTGAGGTCGCCTCCACTGGCGTAGCCTCCACAGGCTGAGCCAGGGCCACTGCGACATCCTCAATCGAGGTCTTAGCAGGGTGAATTAAGGCCATCGTCACCTTCTGTACGCCTGGGGCCTTCACCTTGGGGGGAGGGTCTGAGCCTTGCTCCCCCTCTGCCGGAATCTTTGAGATCGACCGGGGCCTCTCCAGAAGCTTTGCCGGGTTCTCGGACTTCCTCTCACCCGAGCCAGAGCGTTGGCTCGTGGTTGATGGCCTTTTGTTGGGCCCCCGTCGCCGGGGCGCCCTCACAGGACTTAGAAGACCGCTCTGACTTCTTTTTCTTCTTCTCGCCTGACGGGCTCTTCCCTTCCAGCCAGTTGGCGAGACGGAGGTGGCGATCCTTCATGGTCCGCTCCGACATGTTTCCACAAAACGCACAGTCCTTCTACGTGTGCGTCTTGTCCTCATGGAGACAGTAGAGGCATAACGAATGCATGTCCTCCTTGAAAACATTCTGGAGCTGGCACCCAGGGCAGGTCCTGAACAGCTTCCCGGGCGTCGAGCTTCCTTTCTCCTGGGCCATGTCTGGGGTAGGCCTCGGAACTTCTGGAATCCTCCAAAAGCGTAACTCGACGAAATCTTCACCCTTGAGGGGCGTGGAAAACTCAGAAACGGATCCCCGTTGATTGGATGTAGAAACGGTGGAGCTTTAGGCTCTATTTAACCGATAAAATGAGAAAAATCTCCTGAAAAAGCACGAAAACGCAGCAAAAGCTCGAGAGCTACAGCACAAGGACTCCCAACACTTGAACGTGTGGTAAAAATCTGAGGATGGCTGCCAGAGGCGGGGCTTAGGGAGAGGGCAGTCATTGGCTGGGGGCAGTATGACCCAGAGACCAGTTATTGGTTACTAAGAAAGACAGATCAGAAACGAAACGGATACTGATTTTTTTCTATACCGAGGATTCCCGGCCGGACGACGGGGAATATTCATGAGCATGTGAATCCATGCCAGACCCCATGCTGGAGAAGTCTATGTTCCTTCCACCCCGAGCGGGGAGGCAGGGAGGGCGCATGTGAATCTAAGCAGATACAATCATCAGAAATGCTTTTACAGTAAGTAATGCATGTCTTCTGATGTTTGTTAATCTGCTTAGAATCACATGCTGTGCATAGACTAGCGAGCAGTACCCGGAGTTGGAGGTGGGTTGTGAGAAGGAACAATAGAGAAAAGATGTCTTAGTACTGCTTGTCCCACCTGAGAATCAGGCCTAAAATGAGTGTCTAGACAATAGTGTTTTGTAAAGGTGTGTACAGAACTCCAGGTTGCCGCTTTCCAAATGGACTCTAGGGGAACATTTTCAATGAATGCTATGGATGCCCCAGTGCCTCGAGTAGAATGTGCTCTAGGCTTGAAGGGCACTTCTCTCTTTGCAAGAGTGTAACATAGTGTGATGCATTTGACAATCCACCTTGATATTGCTGATTTAGACACAGGGTTCCCTTCTCTACGAGCAGCCACTGAAACAAAAAATTGTTTAGTTTTCCTCAGTGGTTTAGTTCTATCCATGTAGAACATGACTGCCCTGCGCACATCTAGTGTGTGATGACTTCTTTCGGCCATGTTAGTAGGTCTCTGGAAGAACGTGGGTAGTTCGTTTGACTGGTTCACCTGGAACTTTGAAATAAATTTTGGCACAAATCTGGGATGAGTGCGCTGAACTAATTTATCTTTGTGGACTGTAACAAAGGGGTCCAAGACCGAGAAGGCCTGTAGTTCGCTAACTCTTCTGATAGAAGTGCTAGCTACTACAAAGGCTGTCTTGTAAGTCAGGTCTTTCAGACCAGCTTTATGCATAGGCTCAAAAGGGGGTCCCATGAGCCTAGTTAAAACCACATTTAGATCCCACCCAGGGGCTGGGTGAGTGGTGGGGGATAGATTCTTTTAACCCCTTCCATAAAGGCTTTAATCACAGGTATTTTCCACCACAACACCTTTTGCTGTGACGTGGTGCAGGCTGACAACGCCGCTAGGTGAACCTTTAAGGAATTGATGACTAACCCAGAGTCCAACAGATGGGTTAGATATAACACAATGTGTGAAGGCGAGCAATCGGTGGGATTGACGCCTTTGGAACTGCACCAAATGACAAAACGTTTCCATTTGCTGGCATAGCAATAACGTGTGTTAGGCTTTCTTGCCTCCCTCAGTATGTCCATGCATCTTTGAGGGAGTTGCAGATGTTCAAACTATGACTTCTGGAGCCAGACTGCTAAATTCAGAGTTTGTGGGCATGGGTGCAGAGTCTCCCCCCTGTCCTGAGACAACATGATGTACGGGCAGGGCAGCTTGACTGGTGGGGAGAGGGAGATTTCCATCAGGTGCGCGAACCAGGGTTGGCGGGCCCACATGGGAGCCACCAGAATCACGATGACTGGTTCCTGGTGCATCTTGTGCACTATCTTGTTCAGAAGGGGAGTCGTCGGGGGGGAGGCAGGGGGGAGGGTTGGGGGAGCATAAACAAATTTCCCCGACCAAGTTATCCAAAGACCGTTCCCCTTGGATCAGTTCTGGGGGTTCCTGGAGGCGTAATCTGGGCATTGGGCGTTCTCCTGAGTAGCGAACAGGTCGATCTCTGGAAACCCCCATTCTGCGAAGACGTTGGATACAATATCTTCGTGCAGATGCCATTCATATTCTTCAGGCAGAGGAAAATCTCTGCTGAGTACGTCTGCCAGAAGATTGAGTTCCCCTGGAACATGTTGGGATATCAGGAACATCTTGTGTTTGAGAGCCCATATCCAGATGTTTTGGGACAGCTTGGATAGCCCTGGAGAGTGAGTGCCCCCCTGCTTGTTCAGATAATACATTGCTGTAGTGCTGTCGGTTAGGACAGCACAGTCTTCCCTTGCAGTTGCTCCCGAAAGGCTTTCAATGCTTTGAACACTGCTAGTAGCTCCAGTAGGTTTATATGGTAGGACGCTACCTGAGGGGACCACACTCCGTGCGCTGTCTGTTGAAGCAGGTGAGGGGGCCCCCCCCCCCATCCTGTGAGAGATGAGTCTGTCGTGAGACTGGCTTCCACTGCAGGGGTGGTGAAGGTTTTCCCCTTCAAGAGGTTCTCCCTCGACCACCACTGCAGAGAGAGAACAAGGGCTGGCGAGACAACTAACAGATCTTCCCATTGTCCACTGGCCTGACACCACTGGCTGTTGAGCCACTCTTGCATGGGACGCATGCACAGCCGCGCGTGGGGGACCAAGTATATGCATGACGCCATCATCCCTAGCAAATGCATAGCTTTGCGTACCGTCACTTCCCGACTGGCTACATACTGAGGAACTTGAGAGAACATGTTCTGAACCCTCTCACTGGAAGGGAAGACTAGACCGTCTTCCGTGCCAATTAGAGCCCCCAGGAACTGTTTTACTTGGCTGGGGTTTAAGCTGGATTTCTTTTCGTTGATAGAAAATCCCAGGCTGAACAGTAGGTCTACTGTCTTTTGGGTGTTTGAAAAACAAACGTCGAACGAGTCCCCCGTGATGAGCCAATCATCGAGGTAAGGGTAAACTGGAAATGAAAGTCTGCGCAGGTGTGCTGCTGCCACTGCCAGGACTTTGGTAAACACCCGTATGCATCTTTCATATCCAATGTTGTCATGAAGTCCCCTTGTTTTAGCAATGGGATCACCTCTTGAAGTGTTACCACGCGAAACTTCTGGGGCTTTATGAACTTGTTCGCTGGGCGCAGGTCTAGAAAAGGACGCATGGTGAGATCCTTTTTGGATACAAGGAAGTATATTGAATAAATACCCTGGTTTACCTGAAGAATCGGGACGGCTTCTATGGCATCCTTTCCCAGCAGCGCTTCCAGCTCTTGGACCAGGATCTGCAGATGTTCCGGTGAAAGGCGTTGATGTTTCGGTGGTCTGAACTGTGGGGGTCAGGCGAATTCCACGCAATAACCATGGGCGACCGTCTTCAATACCCACTGGTCTGAAGTTATCCCCTCCCATGCCTTTAGGAAAGATGTTAATCGCCCCCCGACCAGGGAGACATGGGAGGGGACCTGAACTTGGTGGTCATTTCTGACCAGAGGTTGACGCACCTCTGGAATTGGAGCCTCCGTCTCTATTCTTTCTGCGGTTCTGACCCCTCTGGGGGTAGTAAGTGGGGCTTGCAGCTGGTTGACTTGCGTTGAAGTTGCCCGTGCCGAAATTATTTTGAGCGGCGCGGGCTTGTCCTCGAAAGGACCGCCGAGAATTGTTGCCCCTCTGTGAAGAGGGTTTTGGGAAATCTGGTGCAGCGACTTAATAGTCTCATGCTCCTTCTTGGCTGTCTCCAACGCATCGTCTACCGCCTTCCCGAAGATGTTGGCCTCTTCTATGGGTTTATTGATGATGGATGCCTGGGTCTCAGGCCTGAAACCCGACGTGCGCAGCCACGTGTGTCTCTTTATGAGAGTACCCTGTGCGAGACACCTGCCTGCTGTCTCTGCGGAGCCCAGGGTATTCTTTACAACATTTTGATTTGCAAGTTTGCCCTCCGAGACAATGGTGAGAAGCTTGGCTCTGGTTGGTTCCGGAACCTCCTGGAGGCCTTCCTGGAGTAGGTTCAATTGGGCGTCAATGTAGCTTGCCAGTAACGTCGTGTTATTGGCAATCCGGACGTATAAGCAGCCGCTGACGTGACCCGTTTGCCTAAGGCATACAACCTTTTGGACTCCCTGTCCGGGGGTGACTCTACCGTGGCAAGGGGAACCCCTGCTCTCTTGCGAGTGTTGGTCACCACCAGCGAGTCGGGGATTGCGTGCCCTTTGATATAAAGCGGGTCGGTGGGGGAGGGCCGGAAGAGTTTTTCGACCCTTGGGTTCACAGCCCTATTCTGAGCGGGTGTGAGTAAAGAAGGGGCCAGCCGTCTCTTTACAGAGCTCAAGAGAGGGATAGACTGGCTTGCCGGAGGCTTGTCATTAATAATGTTTTCTGCGAAATCTTGTTCAAGCCATGCCTCAAGCGTGGCAATTTTAAAGAATTCCGCTGCTTTTTTCAACATGTTGTTGAAAGCCATTTGATCATCCACCAGGGGAGCTTGCCGAACCAGTGTGGATGGGGGAGAGTCGAGGCAAACGATATCAGGATTGTGATCGTCCTGCTGGGTGTCCTCCCAGTTATCCGTTGCGCCTTGATCTTTCCCATAATTGTCCAGAAACAAAGTCTCCTCTTCTTCTGTATAGATGTCTCTATACGTGTCCTTCTGGAAATCTTCTTGATAGTCAACATAGTGTTGAACATCTAGGTGTTGGACAACTTGTGTGTGAGGGTTAGGGTCTACCAGAGCTTTTTGCAGCGGAGGTTGATCAAAAGCCCCGAAAACCTGTTCCAGCCGATCCATGTACCCCTCGAATTGCTCCGTGGTCCACTTAGATGACCCAAATGGACCCAGCTGAGCAGGAACCGGGACCTCCGCCCTAAGGCGTTCAGAGGATGATCTCTGGGTGCTTGAGAGGGGTACCTGGCTCTCTTCGTAAGAGTCCTCAGGATCGTCTTCCAAAACCGTGGAAAACCTTTCGGCGGATTGGCCCATAACTGTGGGCGAAACCGGTACTAGACCCACCGCCGTAGCAATCCTATTGATACTCTTACTGATAGTTACTGAATCTTCGGGGGACAACGCCTCCGATGATGGTTTCTCGGGTAGAGGCCTACTCGTAGTTAGAGGCCTAGTCGTAGTTTTCGGGCCTGCACGGGCCTTGGAAACCTTGAAACTCGCCGAAGTTTCTTGTTCATAAACTTCGGCGTGTGTAGTTTGGGGAGTAGCGCCTTTGTTATGTTTATTAAGCCCAGTCATGCGCTGCTGCGGATGCGGGGAAGGCTTCGGATCAGATCGATCCGATGTCGCTCGCACCTTCTTCGACGAGGTTGTCGAGGAGGGCGCTTGGGTTGTGTGTTTTGTGCGGTGTGATTGTAGGCCCCTGTCACCGGGTGTGGTCCCTGTAGCAAGACCGGAGTCGAGCCTGGAAGGGTCGGGGATGGGCGTGGCGGCTCTAGAATCGTCCGCCTCAAGGTCTACAACGTCCGCGTTGGACGTTTGGTCATCCGATGTACCCCCATCAGTCTCGGCTGGACTCGCGGCTGGGGAGGGAGGCTCCACGCGTGACATACCGTACGCGGCCCACCGCTTCAACCGGCGCTCCTTAAGGGATTAGGTTTAGGAGTTTATACGCCGAACACCGCTTTAGTGCTCTAGGGGGAGACAAGCGTACACGTAGTGTGCTCGTCTTTCCACGGATATCTGACCCTTCACAGAGGGCAGAACCTAAATGGAGTCCTTTCCATAGTAGAAGGGAAGGGTGACCAGACCAACAAGGAAAGAAGTGGAAAAGAGGAAAGACATCAGAGCAGTATGGCAAACCCCGAGCCCACTCTCCCTACTGTGTAGGCTGGCCAGAAGGCCCGACCACGTGGAGGACCGAACGCCGGATCTTAGGTGCCGGAATCCACTGCCATAGACGGTTCCCCCGTAGTCTTCGTCGAAGATGTTCTTGATAGACTAAGTGACTTAACGGGGATTAAACCGACAATTCGGTAAGATAAACTCATGAAGAACTCTGCTATAGGGCGACCAGTTATCTGGGTGGAAAAAAACAATCTGAGGGACCTCGGCGCGTGAGGGATTTTGGGTACTACACACGGCACGATAGGGATAGTGTTTCAGACACCCCTATGCCGACGTCCCCTTTCGGTCCCCCGAAAGACGAGATGCAATACTCTGCGATTACCACTGGATGTCGGACCATATGCACAGCATGTGATTCAAAGCAGATTAACAAACATCAGAAATATGATTACGGATAGTAATGTATGCCTACTGAGGCGGGTTAATCTGCTTAGAATCACATGGTCTGCATAGATTAGCGAGTAGTCCCTGGATAAGGAGGTGGGATGTTTGTAGGTACAGCAGCAAATAGAGGCTTGATCCATCTGGGAATCTGCTTTTCAGTGTGAATCTAAGTAGTATTGTTGCGTAAACGTGTGACGGGTACTCCAAGTAGCAGCATTGCAAATTGCATCTAATCGAACATTTGCAACAAAGCTCGGTTATCCTCTGTACCTCTAGTAGAGTGGACTTTTGGTTTGAAAGGTAGTGATTTCTTGGATAGGTAATAGCAAACTTGGATGCATCCAACTATTCACTTCGAGGTTGCGGTCTTAGAGACTCCATCTCCTTCCCCATCAGCTGCCATGCAAACAGTTGATCTGTTTGCCACAGAGGCTTACAGTTTTGTCTAGGTAGTACATGACAGGTTTCCTTACGTCTATACAAATAAAATATAATTTATCTAAAGTATGGGGGCTTTTTCCTGCAGAATTAGTTGGTTTTATGGGGGTGGGGGGAAGCTGGAAGTTCAAGGGATTGATTAACATGGAACTTTGAGATGAATTTAGGTGAAAAACGAGGATGTTTTCTGAGAACCACCTTGTGTTTGTGAATAGTAATTTGAACTTAGAGGGCTTTGTGAAAAATCTGATAGAGTCATCACTCCTGGAGGTGACCTCTCCCCGTGTGGCGAGGGGACGGCAGCCACTATTTAATCATGTCCTTGGGGGGGAGAGGGCGCTCTATGAGGGAGGATCACATGGGGAAGACAACCTGAGGGAGACTATCATGGATGGCACCATCAGAGACATGGCATCACCTTCTTTTGAGGTTACCGCATCCCTGCCTAATGCCTAAATGAATTACGATAATAGCTCCCCTTATCCACTTAGGAAAGATGCTGAAGACTGTCTAAAGGGGAACTGTATGCAAGTCATCACAATCTGATTTAAACTCTAAAAAGTCATCTACCAATGACTTAACTTTTAAGTACAATTACCCAGAATCTCCAGACTTTACCTATTAGAATTCAAGTATGGACTAACATTCCCATAATTACCAAAGAACTGCAACGAGGAAGATGAATGGAGGAATACAGATCGAGGAACACAGGATGCGCTCTAGTCGTGAGTGAATACCTGTGCCCAGGAGATTTAAACCAGAGGAGCAGCTGACGAGAGCTGATGAACAAAGAAAGGAGCCACTCTCTGAACGAGCAGAGAGAATGTGCGGCTGGAGAGGGAGCCGTGGAGCAGACAGACTCTAGATTCGAAAACAGGGAAGTCATGCTGCAGGTATGGCAGGAGTCAAAGGAGGGATCGCCAGCGTTTGGAGGCAGCCTTCGCGAGAGAGACAGAGCGAGAGAGAGGGAGAGGGAGACAGAGAGAGACAGAGAGAGACAGAGAGAGACAGACAGACAGACACAGACAGAGAGACACAGAGACACAGAGACAGAGAGACACACAGAGACACAGACACACAGAGACACAGAGAGAGAGAGACACAGAGAGAGAGAGAGAGAGAGAGAGAGAGAGAGAGAGAGAGAGAGAGAGAGAGAGAGAGAGAGAGAGGGAGAACAAGTTACTTACCTCTGGTAACGTTCCTTCGACTGGCTGTTCCTCCCAAGTATTCCTTTTCTTTTGATATTTCCAATATCCAGCTTAGCTGCTTCGGAAAAAGAAATTCAGCACGGGGTGCTGTGCGTCGATGCCTGTCGACTCGAGGCCTCAGACTCGATATCGACATCACCGAAGGTATAAATTACACGCAGGGCGCGTTGGCTTCAGTTCCGTTTTTATGAAAAAGGATTTATCACATACCTGACAGTTACCCCTCCTAAGAGTGCAGACTGTAATTGCAAGGGAAATTCTACTTCGGGGAAGGTTGGAAGGGGCGATAAGGAATACGTGGGAGGAACATCTGGTCGAAAGAAGGTTACCAGGGGTAAGTAACTTGTTCTTCTAATTTATTGTGTCCTCCCATCTTTTGATACACTCCCAAAGCAGTTTCTAGTTTTACTGGAGGAGGGAGTCAGAATTGTTCATGACAATTTAACAGCTTTCACTGGTGTGTGTGCATGCCATGCAATACTGCTTTACCAAAATCAGTTTCCTGACCCGAAAATTATGTACAGACAATCATGTGGCAGCTGCACACATTACTTTTTTTGGAACACCTCTTCGTAATGCAGAGGAAGTAACCATGCCTCTAGTCGAATGAGCGTGTAGGCCTTCTGGAGGATCTTTTCCAGCCAATCTGTAGCATTCTGATATTGCCAATACAATCCATCTGGACAATGTCTGTTTGATTGTTAGGTAAATGTTTGGGGTAGTACCCTTAGGGTGCACAACAAACTCAGCCTCCTGGCAATAGGGACACAACCTTTGGTAGAAGTCTGAACTACACAGGTTGGTAGTGTGGCTAAGCAGCCAGACATATCTCAAAAGGGGTCAATGTGAGCAGTAGGGCGGTTACAGAGATATTCAGAGTGGCAGGTATTCAAGTAAACACTGATACTGAAGGTTTCTTGATAAAACAATTATTAATTTATCAGTAATTTCAATAAGCCTTCCTTAGAAGGGAGCAAGATAAATGCAACACACAAATACCTTCAAAATACACACTCTTAGTTTCTAAATCAGCAAATACCCATTGGGGATGTTTACACAGACACTTCCTACACCCACCCTCAGGTGACTTAAATAGTGAGGACACTGTGGACATTAATATACTACTGTTGTCATTTAGAATAGTACTGAGATGAGTGCCAAAGAAAAGGTTATTAGAGCAAACAAGAGATCACAAATATTCTTAAGCAGGCAAATACTTTTGGACTCCCCAATGCAGAGTAAGTTACCCCTTTCCTGGAAAGGTCAGTGCAACACAATAACAGAGGAGAGAAGAGTCATTCAGGGAACCAGGCTAAGCCAATGGGCAAAAGTCTAAGTGGACTGGAGCACTTCTTTCAGGCGAGTAAAATTCTTTGCACACTGATTTTGGAAGCCTTTTGGGGAAAAAGAAGAATCAAATGTACCGCCACAAGCCGGGAGACTTGTGAAGTAGAAGAGCAAGCAAATCTACAAAGAGAGGCAAGTTCTCTCAGACTTTACAGTACCTTTAGGTTGAAGAAAAATGCAGCAGATGACTTCAGTTCCTGTGCAGCTCTGCAGATCCTGTTGTTCCTGGTCCTGAGTCGTGGGGAGAAGGAGGACTTCTGGGGACTCCTGCACCACAACGGGACGGTCACTGACGGCAACCGACAATCTTCAAACAAGTGGCACTTCTCCTCGCGTCTACCGCAAACAGCAACACTGCGGTTCATGGCTGTCTAGATGGGCTTTCCTTGCTTCTGGGGTCCAGCACTCTGAGGTGGCTCAGGCTCGGTCAGTCCTGCTTCCTGTGAGTCCGGAGGATGTTCCTGGAGCTCTTGGTCAACTTAAAAGCAACACACATGCTCTGGTGTTCCTCTCCCTGGCTATTCGGTTCCAGCAGCGACTGCAATGGAAATTCAACCAGCTCCGAGAGGATGCCCAGGTGGCTTACTTTGGATTGGTCCCACCAACTCAAAGGGAGAAGTCATCCCTGCAGGGCTTCCTCTGTCGATACGAATTTGGAGCTTCAGCACAGCAGCAGGGCTTCACCGGGCAAACCAACGGCCCAGGAGTTGCAGCAGGCGTCCCTCTTCAAGTTCTTTTTCAGATTCCTTTGTCCAGTGGTCAACTCTACCTTCCAAGCCAAGAAGCCTCACCTTTTATGCAGGTTTCTCCCATTCATTCCAGCCTAGCTGTCAGTCACCCAGCAGGATGGCTATCCTTGCCGGACAGCCAGCTGGCCAATCAACTAAGGGTGCATGCCGGTCTCCTAGGAGACTAAGCACAGGGAGTTTCGGCCCCCACCAAACACCCTGGAGCCATAGGCGTGTTTCACATTTGAAGCCCACCAAAGACAAAACGAACAAAGGGACCAAACCTGGTTTGGCATGCAGAGTAAATCTCAAGGAGGACCTAAACAACAAGAACTAGTGAAAAAAAGAAGCCTGGGGCCTTTTTGACAAAAAAAGGCACCCATGGGTGCTTCACTGTGGCTGTGAACGCAGCCCGCAGTACAAACACAACACAGTAGTAAAAATATAACCACTGCCACCAGCCATTAAATGTGTAAAGGGTAAAATAAAAATGTTACATGAGAAGCTAGACACAGGGGCTACTAAGTAACCCCTCCGGCACCCTATTGTAAGGGTCTGTGCTGGGTCTAGAAGGTTACAATATAAGTAAAGTCAATTTCACTTTCCTGCTCTTGGAAACAGTAGTTGTCCAAGAGAAAGGTAGTTAAACCATGGGAAATCTAAAAGACTTCCATGTGTCACTGCACTGAAGGTGCTGTGTGACACCATGCAAAAAGATGCCAATGGAGTTTGTCAGACTCCAAAACCAAAAGAAACGGAGAGTTAAAAATCACATGAAAATACATGAGTGGGGAAAAAGGGTCTCACTCTCCCCAGGTAAGAATGAGTAAGTCTGAGAGGCGCGCACCCAGAAGTGCCCCATAAGCGTAAGGCTGTTTGGCTGTACACGCTGTGTCTTGGTTCAGCTTCCTCGCCGTTTGCAAGGAGAAGCTCCAGTTACGCTCCTACAACCTTTCATCTAGTGCCCACTGGACATTTTCACTCAATCCCACCCACTTGCACCTCCCGCCCACCACCAGCCCGCCCTAATTTACAGCCTTCACGTGGACCGCGCGCGCACACCCGTAAGTGCCCCGTAAGTGCGAAGCTGTTTGGCTGTACACGGTGTGTCCTGGATCAGCTTCCTCGCCTTCTGCAAGGAGAAGCTCCAGTTACGCCGCCACAACCCTTCATCTAGTGCCCATTGGACATGTTCACTCAAATAATTATAATTACTTGTGACTTAAGCTTGTAGCTTGATTGCACTGCTCTTTGTGTTACTCATACAGTCGCTTCTCTTTCTATTCCCACTGTCCCGCCCACTTGCGCCTCCCGCCCAACACCAGCCCGCCTTCATTAACGATTCGCAGTCTGTTCACGGTGAAGAGCTTGCACCTATATCCAAAACATCCTCAGAATCTATAATTGCTGTTGACTATCGAAAATACCTGATAAAGGCTTGAATGTTTTGGATAATATGCAAATTACAACAGAAACAACAGTCACTTCCATGCCTTATATGAAAACGTTTTCCAACATTCCTATCAATGACAACTCAATACTGGGTGCTTCAATTGAGGAGAGTTTTATTCCAATTTCTGACACGTTCAAAAGCAGGTATGATATCGCTTGGGCCTTCCACGCCAGTTTCTGGCACATCAAGCATCCGTGAATAGGTTCACTTCCATAAGACACAACACGAAGGACCATTTCATAACCGTGACGAGGCGTCAACAAGCATTAACGGCCTCGCTCAGGTGAAGGCCAGTTCACAGTCGGATGTAGCAACCTCTATCCACGAGCCTTCACACATTCACTCTCCAGTATTTTCTCATGCCCTTAATCACGCTGGATTGCCTGTATTGGAATCACGTCAGCCCCAGTCGTCTCTTCCCTTTTATCCACTTGAGGAATCTCTTATTGATCTAAACTAGCAAGAAGAGCAAGTTACTTTCTTACCTGGTAAAGTTAGTTCGATGGGATGTTCCTCTGACGTATTCCACATCTATGACAGTAATCACCACAGCTGTGCTGCTTCGGATAAATTTTCAACGTCGATACGCTGTCCCTCGAGGGCCTCCGTCGAGAGCCGATGTCACCGGATGTTATATGTAGGACGCACAACGCCCGTAGCCTCATTTGTAGTTTGTTCCCAGAACGTGTGGCACCAATCTTCTTCCAGTATGACTATAGAAAGCCTTGCGGAAACGTAAGCTGCAATCGCATAAGAAATTCTGTAGAGGGGCAGGCGGGGAGGGTGGATCTGGAATACGTCGGAGGAACATCCCATCAAAAGATAACCAGGTAAGAAAGTAACTTGTTCTTCGAGGGCATTGGGTCTTCCGACGTATTCCACATCTATGACGGACTCCCAAAGCAGTACCAACGTATGGAGGTGGGAAAAGAATTTAGAATTTTAGAATGCCAAATCAAACTGCTTGATAGAGGACCGCCCTACCAAAGGCAAAATCTTGCCCATGGATAGAATCCAGGGAGTAGTGTTTTACAAAAGTATGGACAGAGGCCCATGTGGCTGCTTCACAAATATTACGAATGGGAACACCCCTCTGCAGAGCAGTAGAGGCAGCCACACCCCTTGTAGAACGGGCCCGTAAGCCTACCGGAGGGTCCTTACCCACCAGACGGTAGCATTCAGAGATTGTTGAGAGAATCCATCTGGACAAGGTCTCCTTAGAAACAGCTTGACCTAAACGCCTTCCAGCGTATCCAACAAAGAGCTGATCGTCCACTCTGACCTGGGACATCCGTGAGATGTAGAAACTTAAAGCTCTCCTAGGATGCAACCTATGGAGCCTCTCCTCTTCCTTACCAGGATGCGGAGGAGGATAAAACGCCGGAAGAATTACCTTCTGGCTCAAATGAAATTCCGACACAACCTTCGGAAGAAAAGAAGGACGAACCCTAGGGACAACCCTGTCCTTATGGAACACTTTGAATGGTGGCTTGGCGGAAAGTGCCTGCAACTCATTCACTCTGCGAGCGGAAGTAACCGCAACTAAAAATACAGTCTTAAAGGACAACAGTCTCAATGGACAAGAATGTAAGGGCTCAAACGGAGCTCCCATTAGGAACTTTAGAACTAAGTTCAAATCCCATCCCGGCACCTGGAAAGGTTGGTGGAAACAGAAACTGAGAAATCAAAGGAATCGTAAAATAAGAACACTCCTCAGACGAGCGCTTAAATATGGACAGTGCCGCCAGGTAACCCTTAATGGTACTGACTTGCAGGCCCTTGTGGGCTAACGAAAGCAAAAAAGACAGAACCACAGAAATGGCACATGAAAAAGGATCCACATTCTTTACCCTACACCAGTCGCAGAACTTTCTCCAACGGCAACGGTACAGGGACTTGTGCCTTCTGGCCGAAAGCAACACCTCCATCATGTCTTCAGGGAGGTCCAAATCCTAATACCTCAACCTTTCAGAGACCAAGCATGAAGGCTGAGAGACTTGACCTCCGGATGGAGAACCCAACGCCCCTCCCATGAGAGCAGATCGTCTCAATAGGGAAGACGGCGTGGAGGGCAGATAGACATGTCGAGAAGGTCCGGGTACCATGCTCTCCTGGCCCATGCCAGAGCAATGAGGATCATTCGGGAACCGAACCTCTGCAACACTTGCGGAATGACGGGGACTAGAGGAAACGCGTAGAGCAGTGGGAAGGACCACTCCACTACGAACGCGTCCCCCAAGGCTCCTCTTGGAGGAAATTCCCGCAAGCAGAATCTTTCGCACTTCCGGTTGACACTAGTGGTGAAGTGATCCACTTGTGGGGTCCCCCAAAGGGCGAAGATCTCCAAGAGAACTTCCTGAGCCAGCCCCCACTCGTGAGAGACCGTGCTCTGCCTGCTCAGAGCGTCCGCCGCCTCGTTTTCGTCTCCAGCCAGATGAACTGCCGAGATCGAAAGTTCCTGCTTGATGGCCCAGAACCAGAGCTGCATCGCCTCTCTGCACAGTGGGAGAGACCCCGGCCCCCCCCTTTTTGTTGAGGTCGTGCATGGCCACTGTATTGTCCGTCAGAATCAGGACATTCTTCCCGCGCACAGACAGCAGAAAAGCCTTCAGGGCTAGCCTGACGGCCCTCAGCTCCAACAGATTGATATGGAGTCTGGACTCTGACGGAGACCAACGACCACCGACTGTCAACTCGTTGGCATGAGCTCCCCATCCCGTCAGGGATGCGTCCATCACGATCGTTACCTCTGGCAAGGGTAGCCAAAATGGAGCCCCCTTCATCAGATTGCCTTTGACGGCCCACCACAGAAAATCCTAGGCGACCGAGGGAGGCACCTGAACGGGATCCATCATCCTGCCGGAGGACTGCGACCACTGCATCTTGAGAGCCCACTGCAGAGATCTCATCCGCAGCCTGGCCTCTGGCACCAGTAGAATGCAGGATGCCATGAGGCCGAGCAACCTCAAGAACTCAAACGCCGGGAGACTCATGGCATGTTGAAATTTGTCCACCATCTGCAGAATGTGATGAGCCCTCACCTGGGGAGGCGAACACTGCCCCAGGGATGTGTCAAGCACTGCTCCGATGTACTGGAGCCGCTGGTTAGGAGTCAAGTGGGTCTTCTTTAAGTTGAGGGAGAAGCCCAGCTTGTGAAGGGAGTGGCAGGTGACTTGACAGATGATCCAGGACTTGCTCTGGAGAGCGCTCCCTGATCAACCAATCATCCAGGTAGGGGTAGACGTGAATCCCTGCTTTCCCAAGATATGCCGCCGCCACCACCACCACCATCACCACCATTAGCTTGGTGAAGACCCTTGGGGCAGAGGTCAATCCGAATGGCAGGACCCGAAACTGAAAATGTGAGCCGCCAACCGCAAAACTCAGGTACTTCCTGTGCTTGGGATGAATCGGCACATGAAAGTAAGGATCCTTGAGGTCAAGGAACACCAACCAGTCCTGAAGTTGAAGGTCCCGGAGGACTTGAGAGAGAGTAACCACCTTGAACTTGTCCTTCCTGAGGCGCTTGTTCAAACCACACATGTCCATGATGGGTCTCAATCCCCCGTCTTTTTTCAGGATCAAAAAATATGGGGAATACCATCCCTTGTTCCTTTCCGCTACAGGCACCAGTTCTATGGCGCCTTTCTCCAGCAGGGATAGGATATCCTGCACAAGGAGCGGATCCGGACGCTTCAAAGAGCTTCCCCAGTGGATTGTCGCGAGGCCTCTGCCAGAAAGGAAGACAGTAGCCGTGGGCTATGATCTCCAGAACCCAAACATCTGAAGTAATGGCACGCCATTCTACAAGATGCTGCGCCAGCCTTCCCCCAACCGTCGAACTATGGGACATAGCCTCATGACCGAGCTGAAGCGGCTGCGGCAGTGCCTCAGGGCAAAGAGACAACTGCCTTAGCAGCTTTGGCACCTCAAGTACCTTGTTTTCCACCTCTGGTACTCCTACGTTGGCCCCTTTGACTGGCAGCTCCCCTCGATCTACCAAAGGAAGGGTAGTATCAAAAGGAACCTCCCCTCCATTGCTGTCCCCTAGGACGAAAAGGCAGAGGTTTATGTATTGCAGCTCTCAACAACTTCGCTGCAGCTTTGGAGGTCTGCAACCTCTCAAGGCTCTCGTCAGCCTTGCTGCCAAAAAGATGGTCACCATCAAAGTGCATGTTGAGAAGCCGGGACTGTACATCAGGAGCAAACCCAGACTTCCGCAACCACGCAAACCTGCGCATCACGGTGCTCGCCGCCATGGACCGGCTGACAGTTTGCCACGTCCAGACACCACTGAACGGATTCACACATGGCATCCTTGCCATCCTGAACCATCCCTTTCCTCCCCTTCAGGAATATGTTCAGCTGCCAAAGATACACAATTCCACAGAGTGTGAGTGAATCTTGCCAAGGCACAAACGGAGTTGGTTGCCTTTAAAGCCATACCCCCAGATGAAAACACTTTCTTTGCCCAACCGTCAAAGCCCTTGTCGTCCCTATCTGCAGGGATGGTAGGGTACGCAGCCTGCTTTGCTGGGGCCATAGCCGCCTGCACCACCAAACTCTTCGGAGTGGGGTGCGTAGACAAGTAGCAGGGGTCGCCACTGGCTGGACGGTATTTTTTCGGTAGCGACTTATTCACTGCCGGGAGACTCTCCGGAGCAGTCCAAGCTGCCGCCACCCTTCTTTGTAAGGCCATATGAAATGGCAGCACCGGGTCAGTGGGTGGACTTTGGTCCAAAATATCTGTCAGGTCATCCTGCAGAAAATCCACAGGTGGAGCAGACCACCCCAAGTACTCCGTCACCCTCGACATGAGACGCCTGTATGAAGACTCAGCGTGTGTATAAGGTTCAGGCCTGCCAAACCCAACCTCCAGGGAGGTGTCTATACAACTGGCGTCATGTAAGGATTGACGCAGGTCTTCCATCTGGCTATGACCAGACAATAGGTCATCAGGTACCTCAGTAGGCACCAGCCCCTCCTCATCTGACCCTTCATCCACCTCTGAGATGTAATCCAAAGGCTGGAATAAATCTCTGGATGAGTGCACAGAAAAAGACTCAAACACAGGCCTCACTGATTTACTCAGGGCCTTCCTCGGAGTTTCCACCGACCTCCGGGACACCTCCGGCAAAGTCTCCTCAAAAGGAGTCAAGGGCGTCGATGTCGAGCGAGGCGCCGACGACTTCGACAACGGCTTCGAGGCCGGAGCCCCGAGCGTGTCCTTAGACGGCCTTGATGCCGATGACTTCCTCGGTGCCAGAGCCTCAAGAGAGTCCCTCGATGGACATGGCGCTGACGTAGTCGATGCCTTCTTAGAGAGCGTTGAGGACCCAGACCTGGCACGGCTATGGCGATCAACCTTTTCCGATAGGGACTTCGACAACTCCCGATGATCGCGCCGACCGCCCAAGATCATTCCTTGCCGGCTTCTCGCGAAGGCGCAGACAGAACGGTGCCCTGCGATTCAAAAATCGCCATCATCTCCTGCCAAAATGAATCCGATTCGGCAGGAGTGGAGTGCTTGTTGGGACAAGCAACCCGCCGATGGGCGGAGTCCTCGGACGAGAAAGGCGACTGGTGCCTGCGCTTCTGTGAATGCTTCGAAGAAGCAGAGGAATAGCGGGACCTACTCCGGGACCGAGAGACCCCTGGACCGACGACGATGCAGAGAGTCGCCCCTCAAATCGACAGTCGAAAGCCCAGTGGATCTCTACTTCCTAGGCTTGGCCACCTTACCAACAGAAAGCTTCTTCTTATGCTCCCCCAAGGCCTTCGACGTACGCGACTGGCAGTCTACACAATCATCCGTGTCGTGATCCTCACTGAGGCACCAGAGGCAGGCGTCGTGCAAGTCCGTCAATGACATCTTGGACCCGCAGTCCCGACACTTCTTAAAACCCGGCCGAGGGTAGAAGATGAAGAAATCATGGATCTTCACAAACGAACAGGTTCGAGGAACCGAAAGAACAGAAACCAGAAGAACCAAGGTGCGTCGAGATCTCCGAAGCGAACACGTTCACTGAAAAAACAGAACCGAGGCTACGGGCGTTGTGCATCCTAATTATAACATCCGGTGACGTCAGCTTGATGGAGGCCCTCGAGGACAGTATCGACGTCATCTACGCAGGACGCAGAAAGATTTTCAAGCAGCACAGCTGTGGTGATTACTGTCAGATATGGAATACGGCGGAGGACCCAATCCCCTCGATGAATGCTTGTTGGGCCAAGCCACCCACCGTCTGGCAGAGTCCTCACATGAGGATGGCGACCAGTGACGGCGCTTCTGAGAGTGCCTAGAAGAGGCAGAGGAATGGCAGGAACCACTCCGAGAACGAGACCCCCTGGACTTACGCTGACGCGAAGTCGCCCCTCAAATTGTCGGTCGAAAGCCCAGCGGATTTCGACTTACAGGGTTTGGAAACCCTACCTACAGACAAGTTCTTGCGCTCCCGCAAGGCCTTCAACGTTGTTAGGCAGAAACCTGTGCAGTTCCCTCTGGGACCACTGCAAATGATTTAGGACTACAGGTGTTTGGCAGTAAACCCACTTGTTAGAAGTCTGTACCACACAGATTCACTTGTTAGCTGTGGCTGAGCAGTCAGACTTCCCTCAAGAAGAGTTAGGCAGTATACAGAGTATTCACAATAGGTCAAGAGAACACAATAGAACAAGTAAACACTGACCAGGGCTTGGTGTAAAAGAGACAATTATTTATTTAAAACCACATCTAGAAAAACACATAGGCACTAATAGTAAGCAATCCAAAAACACGGTCACTAAAAGATATACACTCCCTTAAAAGAATATTAGACAAGTCTTAAGTAAAGCCCCACTTATTTTCAGACAGCGGTGAGCGCTTAACGTAGATGGCACTCTAATCATTTGTTTTAAAAAGGGAGAGAAAAGCAGAGAATAAATTGAAACAGATCCCAACACTTTTTCACGAACACAACAAGAGAGGAAGGCAAAGTAACACCGTGAATTTAGAGTCAGTAGGCCGAATCCGCTTTAAGAGGATCAAAACGAAATGTGTCCAAGGTCACACGGTTGCAGTGCACAAAAGTCTTGTAACGGTTCAAAAAGGAGTTGGACCAAAGAAAGGGACCAGTTAGAGGGTCAAGGCGGCCAGCCCAGTCCAGAAGGTTAAGGGGTTATTATTACCTTGTAGCAATCTTTAGAAAGGGTGGCCTGGCGGACACGGTACCTTAAAGTGGTGAGAATACTCCAGCGGGGGCAGTTGTTCCTGGCAGCGGATGCAAGTCGGTGCTTCGTCCGGGGGAAGACAGGATCTCGTCAGGGAGGAAGACAGGAGTCCGTTGCACTGCCAGGGAAGAAACCAGCCACAGAGTTTCTCAGGTACAAGGAGCGATCCGTTGATTCGCGGTCCAGTGGTAAGTGGCTATCCGGCTGCCGGGGTGCTTGGCACGGGCAATTTGACCACAAACCGGTCTGGGGTGCGAAGAGAAGGTAAACTGGTTGTGCCCACCAGTCAAGGGAAGAAGCCTCTCCAGCCGGGAGATCTTCTCTGTCGTCGGGAAGTGGCGAGTCGGATCCGCAGGGCTCCACCGGTGGTGTCGTCATGGTAGGCCGGATCAGCTTCTTCCTCGTCGGATTCCCAGGTCCTGTGGCAACTTCTGAAGTTCCAGTCCCCAAAGCCCTGCTTTTATGCAGCATACCCCCATTCACTCAGCCTAGCTGTCAATCAAACATGCTAAGTGGTGAGCCGGCCAATCCCACAAGAGTGCGACCTGAGTTACCAAGGTACCAAGGTAACTCAGTCCAGGGTGCCTAAACCCCATCCCAAACCCCCTGTGGTACCCAGACAGAGTGGCACCACTTTTGGAGGCTTCTGTGGAGAAGCCTGCCAAAAAGTGGAACAAAGGGCTCGACTTGGGTTGGAGTCACAGAAGAGAACACAAACGCCATTTTAGAATCGAGTCCTGGCAAAGAATACCAACCGGCGAATTAATATTAAATAAACCGGCGGTATGTTCGAGGCTATGAGAATTAAATAATTAAAGTTGGTAGCCTCGAACAATGGGAAAATCCCATAGGGATATATTTGCGGTTGAATATAAAAAGTATCCACTGCCACCAGCCAAAACTTGATCAGGGGGGATGGAGACATGCCCCCTCAACTAACAGACCCCGGGGCAATCAAATTGCCCCGACCAGTACGTCCACAATATGATGGTTTGTACCTGTTTCTGTTAATAATTTGGGACTAGTAAAGCCAATGGTGACTTTACATGCCCTGGGAGACAGTAGTCAGTCCCAGGGTATGAAGTCGATGGTGGGGTGTCACTATGACACCCCTGTGTCACTGCACGGAGGGTGCTGTGTAACACACATAGTAAAAACACATGAGACCCTATGGAGTAAAGGACCCCATAGCCCATAAAACACATTAACAATCAAAGGAACACCATAAATCATGTCCAAGAGTGGGAGAAAAAGTATCTCACTCTTGGCAGGAGAAAAAAACAAACTCCAGAAATCCAGCAAAGCTGCTGGGGTCTCACTAGGTTAGGAAATTCAGCCTAAAGAGGGAATTCTCCCTAACAGACGTCAAGGACTGGCATTCATCGCAGTCATTGATGGCATGGCTCTCGCCGAGGCACCACAAGCAGACATCGTGCAGGTCCGTAAGCGACATCTTGGAACCGCAGCCCTGGCACTTCTTGAAGCCCGACCTCAGGGTAGAAAAAGGACAAAGACATATTCACAATTATCCAAGTTCGAAGAACCGATTTAACAGGAGAAGAACCGAGGCGCGCCGAGATTCCGAAGCGAAACATTTGCGGAAAAAACGGAACTGAGCCTATGGGCGGCGTGCGTCCTACATATAACATCCGGTGACGTCAGCTCTCGAGGGACAGCGTATTGATGTCATCGACGTAGGACACACGTGGAAAAAATTTCCGAAGCAGCACAGCTATGGGGATTACTGTCAGATGTAGAATACGTCAGAGGACACAATTCCCTCGAACTGCAACATTTTACGGTACTCACACAAATACTTAATCTCTTGGACAAGGGACATGAGTACACTCATCTTGCTATTAATGCACTCAAATTATCTACATCTGATATTCTTGTTAAATTAAGCAAAATAGAGGGATTTATGCTGGCATGAGAAAATTGTCGTTCTTTTTGGGCTATGCATGCTGCCAAGGCACCCGAACCCTATCAAATTGAATGTGCGATTACATCTAAAACTACCTTGTCGCAGAACACCCAAACACTCAACTGGATAGATTACTCTGCTATAGCCACTAAAACGTTTGCTCAGGCACTCCAGCAGCAACATCTTCAGTCATCAGGCTCCAAGGATATCTTGCAGCCTGATTACATGGAGGTGGCCAAATTACAACATGAAAGAATTTTGGTCATTGAAAATAGATTGCTCAATGCCAATTTGGTCCCGTTGGACCAACTGTACCCCGCCCTCACAACAAATGTAGTAATATCTCATAATGAAGTTCCACAAGACTCTCCTGACAGTCCGTCAGCATTAACTGATCTTTTAGATCACAATGTTGATATGGTCGGTGAACTCTCGACGTCTACCGAGGAGGTTAAAAGCCAGATTGAGTCACAACAAAATTAGCAATTCATGTCCTGCAAAGAAAAAAGACTTTTCTTGAGAGCCCACAAAAGACATGGCTTGGCTAAATCCGCCTATTTGAACATGGCTACCTTAGTTTCCTCTCAACCCAAGTCCAAAAATGTGCCAGCTAAAAGGGCACAATTCGACCATTAAAAAAAACTAACATCTTGCACGATGACGTTATAATTGATCTGAACCAGCTTGACTCTGAAAGTCAAATCCACTTGCAATTAAAGAAGCATGAGGAAAGGGCACCATCTACGGCACCCACTGTATCGCCGCTCATTTCCTTGCATCATCCAAACGAATCCAAAAATGTTGGTAATCGAAAAACCCTTTGTACTGCGGGTACATTGCTAGAAAGTGTAGATCATGCTTCCACACTCACAAACCCAACCGTCTACTTCTTTCAAACAACCGAAAACAAAAAACCTCGGTCAAGGCACAGTCGAGTCGACTATTACTAGCAACGCTCATATCAGTCCGGCAACGTTGAATCTAGCTGCAAGTGTCATTCCTAATCAGATTTCTATTCCCCATATTGTCGCTACGGCTCTTGGGTCTATACCTGTCAACATCTTGGCTTCATCTCCTCCTAAAACAGTCTCTGTTCCAGCACCCATAATTGTGCAAGATACTTCAACCTTACACATCATAGGGAACTCTGTAAAGCAGGTAGACAGCAATATGGGAAATGTCACGGATTCGGTTAATGGTACGCATACTTCTCTAACAACATTTGTAGAGGTTTTATCTGATATAAAACTTCTGCTAGGCTGGCGCATGAATACATCCAAAAATGCATAACCCAGTTTAAACCGTTCCTCCCTCAGGAAATTATTTAATCAAATTCCAGCTTTGCGTAACCTTCTCTCCGACAACGTGGAATGGATCAAACTTCCACTTTGTGATAACAATCTTATGATTTGCAAACTCTACTAACATATAATAGCAAAGCTATTATGGGATCACCAAACTGATCTTCAATTACTTGGAGTTGAGCTATATGCATGTCGGACAATGGACGAAACATTTATTGCGTTCCACCCTCTTCCGGTTGTTTCAACGCCTTTATCAAATACATCTGACCAACAACTCCAGGTCTTGAATATCACAATGAAGGAACAATTTGGATCCTTTACACACATTCTAAAGGGTCTTGCTTGGCTGGAACCTTTAATCCAATCTCTATCCAATGCAAATATGCAGGCAGACAAATCATAAAACTCATCTTTGTCCATCTGCTCGTGAAATTGTGGTTTTAAAAACGTGTATGCGTGGCACAAATCTCTAGTCGTATTGGAGCCTCCTTCGATGGTTCTTTTACAAGAAACTATGTCGCTAGATGACAGCCATCTAGATGGTTTTATCTCGTACCCGCATCAAGCAAAAAGAGGCATCAATGGTCGACCTTTTGGCGGTCTGGCAATTCTAAACAATTTAAAATGTACCTCCTAGTACATTTATTAATCGTCAGAGTTTATGATCATAGAAATATTACTCGAAGTCTTTCCGTTTTGTAACATTCTGGTTATATCATTATACTGGAATCCTAGCGCATTACGTCTTGAAAATGCAATACAAAAGTTAAATCTACTACTTACGGAGACTTTTATTAATAAACCAAATTATGTAATTATATTCGGAAGTGACTTCAAATCGACCTTGGTGCCACATTCTAATACCACTCTTGATGCACACTATAATGCATACACAGCGCACTCTTGAAAGAAGACTTATGGCCTCTCTTCCTCAATGAATGGGACATCCACATAGCTCGCTAACATCAATCTTCACAGGCCACATGGCATCATGGTAATAGTAGTTTGTGCATTGACTACATTGCACTCTTGCGTGCTTTGACAGCAAAATCTAGCCCACTGACCCTACACAGTTCCACCTCAAGCGACCACCAAATTCTAAAATGCACCATACTAATTCCAACTCCATGTCCCTCTGCTAGTTCTATCTTAGCACTTCCTTTAATGGACAGGCACACACTTTCCATTCGATGGAGTTCCTTGCACTGTACACGGCTGAACAATCTTGTAAATCGTGACCTTTGGATTGTAACGGAGTCATGTGCACTGGGAGTTGGGAACATCGATGTGGACGCATGGAACGCTTGGATGATACATAATCATCTTAGTACCCAGGAGCAAACTAGGAAGGCCTCACTGACTCCAAATACCTTCAATCCAGTAATGAATACAAAATATACTCAAACGACTTAAAAACGGTGCAATTAGACGCTTAAAAAAGTCTGGGGTCTCCAATGCCACATTCATCTGTTTAAAAAAGAAATATATAAGGAAATACAAAAGTGAGGTGAAAAACATCAAATTTGAATATCAATTTGGGCTACCTCGATGAACCCACTGGGCCGACAAACTGCAGTCTTTCAAGCTGCAATCTCTGCCAACGGCTGGAAAGACTATTATAAGAGCAAATATAGTTTACCCCAGGGTTTTCCTCTTTTTGACATACAAGCACTTATTAATTCATGCCCCCAACTTGCCCTTGGGCAGTTGTGGATGTGGAATGGGCAATCAAGAAACTTAAAGATTCCAAAGCAGCGGGCCGGATGGTCTTCCGCCCTGCATTTTGAAAGATGATCCACACTTCTGGGCACCCATTCTAAAGCGTCGCAATGACACCATATTTCAAACAAGGGCTATTCCAGTATCATGGCTCACATCAATAATCATTCCTTTGCACAAGAAAGGCTCCATTACAATTCCCTCTAATTTTTTACCAACTGCGTTGAAAGATGTCACCGCAAAGTTATTTGACTCCCTAATACTAAACGATCTAAACAGATTTATTTCAAATCATGTATTATTACGCTTTCAAACTGGTTTTAGAAAATTGATGGGAAGTCAATTAAATGCCACCATTTTATCTCATTCTCGCATCCTCTCAGCAATCTAAAAATGGGCCTATTTACATGGCACTGTTAGATTGGTCATCCGCTTTTGACAGTGTTATTAGAAGCGTATTGTGGATAAAAATGCAATGATTTAACATTCCATCATATATCATCGCCACCATGGCTCTTTTGCATGAGCAAGCTACAGAATTCGTATAGACCAGACTGGGCTATTAACAGAAAAAAATCCCCACAGAAATTGGAGTAAGGCAAGGATGCAACCTTGCATCTATTTTATTTACCCTTTACCTGTCTGACATCGACACTCTATGGGGTAACTCTAATACTTTCCCCCTGTAAAGTTAGGAGATCTGCAACTTAATTGGCTCGCATTCGCTGATGATGTGAACTTATTTGACCGCACCCCTTTCGGCCTATAGAAGAAACTTTTGTTCGTATTGCACCCAACATAATCTGGTCACTAATTCGGCAGAATCTAACATTATGGTCTTCACCAAAAAAAAAAGTGGCACATTTTCATTGGAGCCTAGATAACAACCCAATTCAGCGCACAATGGGAACAACGTATTTGGCTATAGTTTGACAAATACCAACTCTCTTGTACAACTCCATAACTATCAAAATTGCTCCCTTATTGGCTCAAATGAAAATTATTTTTCACAAACATTGTACATTTTCGCTTGTGCCACTTATCGACTTCTACCTGTTAAAAGTAGAGGCGACCATTCTATATGGTTTAGATCTTTTTTTATTAGAAATTGGTGACCATCTTAATAAAATCCAAGGCTTAATCTGGAACAACGTTCTAGGTCTCCCGAAAAGCCTGCCTAATGTTATTCTTATCCATGAGTTGGGATTGTTTTCGTTGGCTTCAAGGTTCCAATGGAGAAGGCTCAACAACTTTGGTAAAATGATTAATGCATCGCCAAACTCACTATATGAGGATTTGGCAGCAATGATTGCAAAGGAGTCACCACCCTCAATCTCGCTTTTTAACGATCGAATGCAAACGGCACTTGCCACTATTGCTCTGGAACCTGTGGATCTTATTATACGCCCTGTGATCGTGAAGAAAAATCTACTATAACACGATTGGGCTTGTACTTCTGATCACATCGCTAGATATCAGTTATATTCCGAATATGCAAAATGTAGGCACAAACAAATGCCTCGATTGCCATATCCCATTGCCTTTCCATGTAGTCAAGCTAGGAGGATTTATATGAGATTCAGACTAAACTTATTTCACAACAACGCACGAACAAAATATTGAAAAAATATAACTACTACAAATGATGGACTATGTTGATTCTGCTGTAGCATGCATGAGATGTAAACTTTGAAGCATTTGATTATACATTGTAGCCATTTTGAAAGGCAAAGGGTTCCGATACTGGGCAAATATCACATTTATAATACACCCTTTTCTCTTGAACTATTTTGGGTGTTGTGTATGTGGGGATGAATTAACTTGCTAATCTGGTCACTGGTACGTCTACTAAGGATTATTGAGGCAAACTCATGGAATTGGAGGTCTAAATGAACCAATGTATTGTGCATTGTATTTGGTCATTATAGGATGCTCAGTGTATATTATTCATTCTAAATCATGAATTTTATGAAAGTCATTTGACGTAATTTTGCTTATAGAAGTACACCCTATACTTCGATATAGAGCTCGGTTGTTTTGTAAAAGTTTTATATGATATTGTATTTTCTATGTTGGCAATGTTGTTTTAAATGTTAATTTTATGTTTACAAGTCTTTGCATAAGTTGCATATAATTATACTACACTGTACATTAAATACAAATTAAAAAAAAGTCCTAGAGTCTAGCAAACGTGCTGGGGGTCTCTAAGGTAGAGAGGAATCAGTACATTTCTGAGAATTCTCCCTAACATTGGTGATAGCCATAACCAATTTGTGGCCTGAATAGCCGATGAATAATTGATCATCCTGTCTTAACTTTGCCATTCTATCGATCTAGAAGCTTAGCCTGTGAAGCCTCTACTCTTCCTTCCCAGGGTTCCCAGGGTGAGAAGGGGGGCAAAAAGATGGCAAAGTTATCTTCTTTGTGAGATGAAATTCAGAGACAGTTTTAGGTAGAAAGGTAGGTTTTACCTTCAGCCCTACCCACCCTTATAAAAAATAGTGTAAGAAGGCTTGCAGGATAAAGCCTGAAGTTTACTCGGCCTTCGGGCAGATGTAATAGCTACTAAAAAGATAGTTTTCAGGGTTAGTAGCCTCAAAGGACAGGAGTGTAAAGGATCAAAAGGAGCACACATCACAAACGTAAACACCAAGTTGAGATCCCAAAACAGGACTTGAAAGGGGGTTGCAGGGAAAACATTGTTCAATCCCTTTAGACATTGGACTATTAGAGGTATTTTAAAGTAAAAAACTTCTTCTGAAGCGCGCTTAAATATAGAAAGCGCCGCCAGATATCTCTTAATGGTACCAATCTGGAGCCCCAGATTAGCTAGATGTAACAAAAAAGTTAACACCATCGGTATATTACATGTAAATGGGTCAACCTTCTTATCTTTACACCAGCTGTCGAATTTGTTCCAATGACAGCAGTACCAAGACTTTGTTGTGGGCCTTCTGGCCGAAAGCGAAATCTCTATTACGTCATCCGGCAGGTCCCAATCCTTGTATCTCAGCCTTTCAGAAACCATGCGTGAATGCTGAGCGTCCTGATATCCGGATGAGAACCCGACCCTCCTCTTGCGAGAGAAGGTCCTCTCTTTGTGAAGACGTATTGAAGGGCAGATGGACATGACCAGAAGTTCAGGGTACCACCTCATCCTGACCCAATCGGGGCAATTAGGATCATGGATTTCCTGAACTTTCTCAACCTCCTGATCATGTGAGGAAGGACAGGGACTAGAGGAAACTCATACAGGAGTGGACATTTCTAGTCCACCACAAACGCGTCTTCTAGAGTTCCTCTTGGGGGAAATTCCCTTGAGGAGTACTGCCCGTACTTCCGGTTGACACCGGTCGCGAACAGATCCACCTGAGGGGTTCCCCCAAAGGGTGAAGATCTCCTGAAGAATTTCCTGAGCTAGTTCCCACTTGCTTGGAGACTGCTCTTCCTGCTCAGAGCATCCGCTGCTGTATTCTCCACTCGGCTAGGTGAACTGCTGATAGGGAAATTCCTTCTTGTATCGCCCAGAACCAGAGCTTCATTGCTTCTCTGCACAGTGGTAGTGACCCTACATCTCCTTTTTTGTTGAGATAGTAGTGTGTAGTCCGTCATTAGGACATTCTTTCCCCGTACAGATGGCATTAAGGCCTTCAGCGCTAGTCTGATTGCCCTCAGCTCTAAAAGCTTGATGTGTAGTTTGGACTCCGATGGAGACCAACGACCGCCGATTGTCAGATCGTTGGTGTGGGCTCCCCGCCCTGTGAGTGAGGCGTCCATCACTACTGTCATCTCTGGCCATGGTTGCCAAAAAGATTCACCTTTCAAGATGTTCTCCCGGCAGGCCCACCACCGAAGGTCCTGTGAGTCGGTGTTCGGAATTTGAAGGAGGTCCGACATCCTTCCTGAGAATTGGGACCACTGAGTCCTGAGAGCCCATTGGAGAGATCTCATTCTCAGGTGAACCTCTGGCACCAGAAAAATGCAGGATGCCATGAGGCCGAGCAACCTCAAATAATCGAAGGCTGGTAGATGCTGGGCATTCTGGAATTTGGTTACCATCTGCAGAAAGTCACCTCTGGTGGAGAGGCTTTTCCCCAGGGATGCATCCAGGATTACTCCAATGAATTTGAGTCTTTGAGATGGTATCATGCAAGACTTCTTGGAAGTTGAGGGAGAAGCCCAATCTGAAGGAAGTGACAGGTGGCGCGAGATATTCCAGAGCCTGTTTGGGAGAACTGGCCCTCATCAGCCAATCGGCCAGATAGGGGTAAACGTGAATTCCCCCTCTCCTGAGACTCGCTGCAACAACCGCCATCAACTTGGTGAAAACCCTTGGGGCGGAGGTCAGCCCAAATGGCAGAACACAAAACTGATAATGAGAACCGCCAACGGCGAACCTCAGGTACTGGCTGTGCTTAAGTAAGCATCCTGAAGGTCCAATGATACCATCCAATCCTGAAGCTGGAGGGCCTGAATGATATGAGAAAGTTACCCTCTTGTACTTGTCCTTCCTGAGGAACTTGTTCAAGTCTCTTAAGTCCAAGATGGATCACAATCCTCCATCATATTTTTGGAATTAGAAAGTACGTGGAGTATCAACCCTTGTTCCTCTCTGCTACATTTACTGGTTCTCTAGCACCTTTCTCTAGCAGGGTTAGTACTTCCTGCATAAGGAGCGGATCTGGAACTTTGCCAGAGCTGTTCCCCGGTGGATGACTCAGCATTTTTTAGAAAGGGAAGGCAGTACCCTTGGGCCACTGCTTCCAATGCCCATGCATCTGAAGTAATAGCCTGCCATTCTGTCAGATGCTTTGACAACCTGCCTCCCACTGGGGTCTTGTGAAGTAAGCCCTCAGAGGTTTTGGAGCGGCTGACACAGTAGCTGATGGTAAAGTAGATGCTGCTGCTGCAGTCTTAGTACCCCGTCCACCACGGGGGAATCGCCTTTGGTCTCTTTAAACTTGTTGTCCTCTGCCCCTTCCAAATGTGGACTAGTAACGAAAGGACCTACCCCTCCTGGGCATACATGTGGGGCGGCTTGGAGGTTGTCTGATCGCAACACCAAGTGATTTGGCTGCTGCCGTTAAAGTTTGTAGTTTCTCCAAGCTCTCATCAGCCTGGCTTCCAAATAAATGAGTACCGTCAGAAGGCATGTTAAGCAATCTGGATTATACGTCTGGAGCAAGTCCTGACATTCTCAACCAGGCAAACCTGCGCATAACTGTGCTAGACGCCATAGCTCTGCGGATACTGTGAGCAGAGTCGAGACCAGTCTGGAGGGATTCGCACATTTCATCTTTCCAATCCTTGATTATGTTTCAAATGATTTCAGGGCCATACTTCCAGCCGAAAAAACATTTTGGGCTAGGGCTTCTTAACGCTTGTCGTCCCTGTCGGGTGCGATAGTAGGGTAGGCATTTTGTCTATTTGTTGAGGTGGCAGCTTGAACCACCAGACTTTCTGATTTTGGGTGTTTTGATAGATAAAATGGGTCACTGCTTGATACCCTGTATTTTGAGGTCAACTTCTTGTTGATAGATGGACTAAGTTCAGGTGCCTCCGAATTAGTAGCCACTCACTTTTGCAGAGCTGCATGGAACTGCACAATAGGGTCTTCTTGAGGTCCCTTGTCCAACATGTCGGTCAAGTCATCTTGTTCAAAAACTGGTCTTGGTCTAGCCCAACCCATATACTCTACAACCCTTGAAATTAACTGTCAGTAGGTAACCTCTGCATGATCACCAGAATCTGACCTAGCTAACTACCTCTGGTGAGGTGTCTAACCCACTGACATCCTGCAGGCACTCTTGTAGAATTTTTATTCTTGACTCTTTAGAAATGAATGCGTCAGGGACTGATGGCGTACCATACTAGAGGCCAAAAGGCCTAGATTCATCTAAAGAAGGTTCTGCATCCCCAAATAGAGGAGAGGGACTTAAAATATTCAGCCCTAGGCAAAAGGTATGGTGTTGTTTATTTATATAGCGCCTATACACAGGCAAGTGTTTCAAAGCACTCAAGGAGGGTGGGAACAAGGGGGTTGGGGGGACAGTTGCTCAGAGCCCATGAAATTATGAGACAATAACACTCTGCACAGGCAGAGTAAGTAAGCAGAAAATACATTTAACAGTTTGGGAGATAGCAAATGGGCCTGGCAGCGATTCTGCAGTTTTAACAGTGCAATTAAGGGGTGAAGACAAGGGAGAACAGACATACGATCTTCAGGTGTGGTGCGTACGGATCGAGCAAGTGCACAGAGTGTCACCTCGTGGGAGGATCAAGTGCTACCGGTCGGTTGTGAGTGCAGAGAGAGCCACTCTCTAAGGTAAAATTCTCTAGTGCATGGAGTGTGGGTGCGGTGTAGGGCCCTGAGGCAAGTGTGAAAGAAGACTGGCGGGGGTGCTGGGGACCAGTGAGACTGAATAACACCCGATAGCCAGTCAGTGTGCTGTAAGGAAGAGGAGGGAGAGGGAGAGAGGGAAAACGGAACAGCTTAGCAGGGTAGAGGGGAAGAGGAAAGTCTTGCGGAATTTTGGGAATTTAAGGAGATCCGGCTCCAGACGAAGGGCAGCAGGGGCTATTCCAGGGGGAGGCACCTGCTGAGGATGAGGATCTCCCTCCAAATCTCTGCTTGGAGAACCGGCTCACTCGCAGAAAGGTGGAGGTAGATGAGTGGAGGGCTCGTGAGTGACATTATTAAGGTAGGTAGAGTTGCAGGTAGGTCCCAGGCCCCAGAAAGCCTTGTGAACAATGCAAAGGGTCTTGAATTTGATCCTTGCAGCCATGGGGAGCCAGTGGAGGGATTTCAGCGCCGGAGAGATGCGGTCCCTGGGCTTCAGACCAAGGATAAGTCTTGTGGTTCTGTTCTGGATGAGTTGCAGAGGGCACATGGCAGAAGAAGGGGGGGGGCAAGGAAGAGGCAGTAGCAACAGTCCAACCTGGAGAGAACCAGGGCTCTGGAGACAGTGAGCCTCTGGGGGAAAAGTGAGAAAAGGTAGAGTACCCCTGAGGAGGTGAAGCTGATTATTTTTTTTAGGGATATCTGAAATGTGAGAGCAGAAGGAGTGTGTGGAGTCAAAGACGACCCCCAGGGGTATAAGTCTTCTCCATGGTACTCGATGGAGTCATGTTTGTCGACAAAGGAGCCGAAATCGTAGAGACTGTCGACGTCTTCGATGGTTGCATCAACGTCTTCGACACCTGTGGCATTGAAGAACTCGACTCTCGAAGCGTGGATGAGTTTTCACAACTTTTCAGCGCCGATTACGCATCTTTCGACCCCAAAGGCGTCTATGTAGTCTCTCTTGGCGCCGAAGGCGTCAACGACTCAGTCCTCGAAGGGACTTTTCCTCGACGAGAGGGATCTTTAGATCGCTCTCGAGGATTTTTGCCCGCTGGGCCCAAAGGTGCACAGCTTTTATGCTAATGAGGTCTTTCGACCGGACCATGGCTTTTGGGTGTAGTCGAGGGGGTCAAGGCCGCATTCTCGAACACCTTCAACATTTTAAGCCTAATCTTTTCCCATTGAGAAGGCAAAGCATTCTTAGTCGGGCATACGACCCGTTCCGGGGAGGAACTGGAAGACGAGGAAGATGGCAATCTATGGCGCTGTTTCTTTCCATGTCTCGACAATGACGAGTGGTGTGAACCACTGCGCGATCGAGATAGTTTATTTTTCTTACGGCTCGGAGAAACAGTTCTCGACTTGTCCGAAGTTTGTTTTTTCAATGGAGTCAAAAGGGATTAATGTGTCCTACCTGCTGCAAGCTTCCCTCTGCGCTCTCTGAGGGTATTCAACGTCATGGACAGGCAGCCCTCACACTCTGATGAAGGATGAGTGGATCCCAGACATCACAAACATATTCAGTGGGGGTCCTTGACAGACATTTTTGAACCGCAGTCACAGAATTTCTTGAAACCCGACTTGGGAGTGGAAGCCGCCAAAGACAGTCATTCTTTCCTATGTGCTTGAAGCTTTTCAACAATTTTGCGAAGATTTCTCTTCACAAGGAACGAAGCGTACCATATCCGAAGCGATAGCGTGGAAAAACAGAAATGAAACCAACGGGCACTGCATGTGTTATATATACACCTTCGGTGACGTCGACATACAGACGGAAGCCTCAGCGGGACATCGAGTCGACAGGCATTGACGCACAGAGCCCCCTGCAGAAAAAGAACAATTCCAAAGCAGCCAAGCTGGATATCGGAAACATCAAAAGATAAGGAATACACGGGAGGACACAATCCATTCGGAGATTAGTTCTTGCAAAGAGGGAACAGAAAGAAAACAGAGCTTTCAAGTTTGGGAGTGTATTAGATACATATGGAAAAGAAGCCCTGGCAGGATAAAATACCAGCCAAATAGACAATTAGAAAAGGCAGGAACAAGAGACTATCCACTTTGCAGAGGCAGGCATAGCCCACCTGAGACAAGCCCAGGCAGGGAAATATGCTAGGCAAGTTTAAAGTATAAGGAGCATATATAATAAAGTCCTGGCAGCAGAGTAAACCAGGCAGTTGCAAGTGTGTGTATAAAAGGAAGCCCTGGTAGGGAGGTGAACCAGGCAAGGATGGGTTGAACATTGTATAGGGATTATATGTAGTAAAGAGACCCTGAGAAAAGCAAATCTGGATTAGTGAAAAGGCTGTCCTGATCACTCGAGGAGGAGTGGAAACCTGGCAGGGGAGTACACCACGTATCCCAACAAGACAAAGAGGAACAGACATTGTTCAATAAACAACCAAGCGAAGAGAAATCCAGGGGAAGGGAACCACCCTCTGGAACAAGGAACTCTATCCTGTTGGCACTTTTAGGCATTTTCCTTTTTGAACATTTATTAACCAGTCAAGGCCAAAGACATTACCCATTGCACTTTAGAATTTTGTTTATTAGGATGAGATGGCCAGACTATTACTTTACAGGGGCTATCAAATCAATGACTTATAAAGCAGGAGGCTATTCTGTCGGAACCATCATTAAGTTATATTACAGCAGGATTCTTCCTACTATACTGTATGAGATAGAATTATGGGTATTAAAATTGGTAGCTAAATTAGCATTATTGGAGAGATGTATCCTGCAGAGGATATTGCGTATAAATAAAAACACTCCGGAAGAATGTATATTGTTGGAATAGGATATAATGAGCATTACCACCAACATTGATAAATGTAGCCTACGCATGTATTGGAAAATAATGAATGCAACTTCTGGTACACTGCAAGGTCTCTCAGAGATGCAGTTATAAGTAGAAATGCCTACATGAAAAGTAGTAACATCTCCATACATGCTGAACGTGCAAGTCGGTGGAATAGGACAACTGGTAATGTTTTGACACTTCCAATAAGATACAAACGCTACTCGCCGAAACAGTAGAGAAAAAAAGAATCTGGTGGACCTTGCAGGCAAACCTATTGCTGAATTATAGGTCACATTATCAGGGGCGTGCTGGTGTTCCTTCTTACGTCAAAATCTTCTTGGTGATCCATCTAATATGGACCCATATTAGAATCAAATGTAATGGTGTATTGGCCCGTGACATGTACTTATAACAAATCTTAGAGCAGGGACAGAGGCATTTCCCCACTCCCTTCTTAATAAAAGTCGTTGACCAAAACTATCAATCCCTTGTGTCCGAGTGTCATTCCTGGCTCCTCAGAGCTTGTAGTTCACTAACCCTTCTGATTGATGTTATGGCTTTAAGAAAAGCAATCTTCTATGTTTAAGACTACCTTTGTGCATTGCTTCAAAAGGCGGGCCCATGAGTTTCGTGAGCACAACATTTAGGTCTCACAGCCAGGAGGTGCATTTGAAATTGGAGGCTATAATCTCGTTACCCACTCCATGAAAGCTTTGATTACAGGAACTTTCCACCATAACACTTTGCTCTGCAAGGTGGTGTATGCATAGAGTGCTGCCAAATGTACTTTAAGGGAATTAAAGACTAATCAAGAGTCTAAAAGGTAAAGCAGATAGTGTACTATATGCAAAGGGGAACAGTCAATTGGAGTGATGTTGCATGATTTGCACCAAATGACAAATAGTTTCCATTTGTTAAAATAGCAGTGTCTTGTGTTGGGTTTTCGAGCCTCCTTAAGGATTACCAGATATCTTTGTAGAAAGTTTAAATGTGCAAACTAAGACTTCAGGAGCCAAGCTGCCAAGTGCAGAGTTTGAGGATATGATGAAATGTTGTTCCCTGGAGTTGGGACAGCACGTTGTATGGGCACGGAGGTTTGATTGGTTTTCACACAGTTTGAGTAGGTGTAGAAACCATGGTTGTCCAGACCACATTGGTGCCATTAGGATCCGAGTGACTTGTTCCTGGTGCGTTTTGTTAACTATTCTGTTGAGGAGAAGTGTTGGAGGGGTCTGGGGGGGTGGGGGGAATGTAAGGAAATTTCCCTGACCAGTTCATCTGCAGGGCGATCCCCCTTGGACTTTGCTTGGGGAAACCTAGATGAAAAGTCTGGACATTGTGCATTTTGCTGAGTTGCAAACCAATCCAAGCCTGGATGCTCCTCGCCCCCCTCTCCCACCCCACAATTGGGTGAAGACATTGGACATTGTGTAAGACATTGTGCAAAATATTTGCGTGAATTTGCCACTCGTGTTCTGCGGGAAGCTGCAGATTTCTGCTTAAGTTGTCTGCTAGTGAATTGTGTTCCCCTGGAACGTGTCGCGATATTAGGAAAATATTATGTTGGAGATCTAAATTGCAAATTCTTTGGGCTAACTTGAAGAGACTTGGATAGTGTGACCTGCCTTGCTTGTTGAGAAAGAACATGGTAGTGGTACTGTCTGTGAGGACTAGAACGGTTTGTCCTGCCAAGAGATGTTGAAAAGCTTGTAGGGCTTTGAGGTCTGCTAGTAATTGTAGTAGGTTGATGTGCTTTTTTGCTGTTGATTGTGTTCACACGCTGTGCAGTCTGATGTAGGTAATGTGCTCTCCACCCCGAGAGTGAAGTGTCTTGTGAGTGGCGTGCAATGATGGGCTGCAAAAGGGTTCCCCATCAAAATACTTTCTCTGGACAGAGCCTGTACTAAGGGCTGTGAAACAACCACTAGATCGTCCCACCAACTGCTTGCTTGAGGCTATTGTTTCGCTACCAATCTTGCATTGTCTTGCGCACGGTTATCTGCTGACCAACGGCACGAGGCATTTGGAACAGCATGTTCTGGACTCTCATTTGAGGGAAAGACTAAGCCATAATGTGTTTTTATTAGTGCTCTCAAGAATTGCTTTACTTGACTGGGGACAAGGCTTGACTTTCTCGTTGACCGAGAACCCCAATTGGAACAATAGATCGATTGTTGCTTGAGTGTTTTTTTGAGATGTGTCTTCCGTTATGAGCCAGTTGTCCAGATAAGGGTACACTGTGATGGATTGCCTTCACAATTGTGCGGTTACCATTGCTAGAACTTAGGTGAACACCCTTGGCATTTATGAGATGCAGAAGGAGAGCACTTTGTACTGATAGTAGGTACTTCCTAATTGGAGGCGCAGGTATTTTCTGTGCGCTGGCAACATTGAAATATGAAAGCATGCATCTTTCATATCCAATGTTGCCATGTAATCCATTTTTTAAGAAAGGAATTACCTTGTGAAGTGTTGACATACAAAATATTTGCGGTTTCACATGTGTTGGCGGACACAGGTCTAACACAGGGCATATAGTTAAATCCTTTATGGCAGCCGGGAGTACACTGAATAAATACCCTTGTTTACATCATGAGATGGAACCAACTATTGCGCCTTTTTTTTAATAGGAAATACGAGTTCTTCCTGCAGGATTTCTTTATGCTGTCTTCCTGTGTCTTGGTGGATGATGTTGGGGTTTCTCTAGGAACTCGATGGAGTAACCCTTTTCCACTATAGATGACACCCACTAATCAGATGAGATTCCCTCGCATTCGTGGGCAAATAGACAAATGCGGCCACAAGCTGGGGAGAAATGGGAGGTAACTTGGACAGGAATGTCATTGCTTGGAGGCTGAGACGCCTCTAGCAGTGGCAGCTCTACCTAGAGTTCTTCTGTAGCTCCTTTGAAAAGTGGACTGATAACAGGTGGATTGACCTTGGGGGGGATAAACCAAGAAGAGGACTGGCCTTGATTGTATCCTGTTTGTGACCAGCGTGGGAAACCCGGTCTGTTAAATGAACATGGTTAAATACCCCCGTTTGTACAAACAGTTTATTTGATATTTGACTTAATGTCTTTAGGGTTTCATGCTCTTCATTTGCACTTTTAGGAGCATCGTCTACTGCTTTGCCGAAGAGAACATGGAGTTCAATGGGCATGTTTAGTAAAGTAGCTTGTCTCTCTAGTTTCAATTCAGATTGGCGTAGCCAAGAGTAGATTTTTAAAAGTGTTCCTTCAGCAATAATGTGGTCAGCGTGGTCTGCTGCGTCTAAATTGTTCTTAAGGATGCAGTTGGCAACCTGTTTGCCCTCAGACACTTATTTGGATTGGGGACTTTAAAGGCACAGGAACTGCATCTAGTTGTTGAAGTACAGTGTCCCATAGGTGGCAGTTATAACTAGCTAACAAGGTAGTATTATTAGTGATACATGCTTGGTACGCCGATTATGTAGCAATCTTTCTGCCTAGGGTACATTGCTTTTGCTCTCCTTTTCAGGAGGTGCCTTTGCAGATACTAACACGGCACCTGCTCTCTTTGTGGTTGTAACAAAGGAATCCGGCTTAAGTTGTCCCTTAATAGAGGGGATCTGTAGGCACAGGTTAAAATGTTTTTTCTATTCATGGGTTTACAGCTCTGGTTAAGGAGGGAGTCAGTAAAGAGGGCTGAATGAGTCTTTGAACTGATTGTAGTAATGGGTTAAACTGTGTTACTGATATTTTTGTCACCTAAAATATCGTCCACAAATTGTGTCTTGTAGGGCTTGTTTTGGTTCAATTTTAAAATGCTCTGCTGCTTTAACGAGCAGGTCATTATATTGCAGCTGGTCATGTATGGGAGAGTTAGCAATGGGCTGATCCTGGTCTTCAGGTTAAGGTAAAATTAATATCTGGATCATCATCCACATGATCAGGATGTGGAAGCTGTGTATTGTATTTATTTTGCCGTGCTGTGAATGGGCGTGGAAAGTAGCTGATTTTACAGGACTACCTTTGGGTTTAGAAACAGTTTTCAAAACGTGTTTCAGATGTATTTGCTTAAGTTTCGACGTACCGTAGACATGCCTTGAGGGTTTAAGTTTCAGCGTTGTTTTTCAGCATGCATAAGGGAAGATTGTTTAGGCAGTGTTTAGTAGTTATTTTGATCTGAACTTGTTCGGGTGTTTGTCATGCGGTTGAGCAAGTAGGCGAATGCCCAGAGGCCAAAGGATACTTCGAGCCTGAAAGGCTTTTATCGCTTTCTTGTGACACAGCGCGGCCGGGTTTGTCGGACAATTTAGTTGACATACAGCTTGGGGTTGTGTGATTCACGCGGTGCGAATGTGTGCCTTCCTCAGCAAGTGCGGTCTCCATCACAGGACGGCGATCCTGCTTATTGGAGGCAGGGACAGGGACTAGGGATTCAGCAGAACCCATGTCTGCAACTAATCCAGAACAGGACTTCGAGACCTGTCCTTGGCCTCAAGCCCTAGGATTGTGTATCTGCAGCTCTGACATCTCTCCATTGGCTCCCAGTGGATGAAAGGATTACATTTAAAACCCTCTGCATTGTCCACAAGGCTTTCTGGGGCCTGGGTCCAATATACCTTCAGCTATTCCTCCGCAAATACCTCCCCTCTCAAGCTCTTCACTCCTCTACCTTTAACTCCCTCAGGGTCAGTCGTTTTTCAAAGAAACAAGCTGGGGGTAGATCTCTGTCTTCCGCTGGGGTCTCCCTCTGGAACAGCCTCCCTGCCACTCTAAAACTTGAGGAGAACCATATCCAGTTCCAGAAGCACCTCAAGACCTTCCTCTTTACATCTGCCTTTGCTCCCCCTCTCCCCTGCTGATCTGCTCTCTCTTGGCACTGTGCACCTGGTCCCTCTGTCCCCTGGGCCCAGGTACCCGCTCACCCTGCCACCCTCCTGCACTGGGGACCATCAGTACCCATACAGCCCCCTAAAACCCCATTTTCTTCCTTTTATGGACTTATCAGACTTAACCCAGTTCTGCTGCCGTAAACACAGCACTTGCCACTTGATGGCTGCACCAACCATGTTTATTGCTCCATTATCTATTTGTATTTATTATTATTTATCGGTTCTCCTCTGCTCCACACCTTCCACTCTCCCCCTTCCATGCACTTTTCCCCTTTCCCCTTTCCCATGCACTTGCACGTTCTCAATGTCATTGGGCCTAGTAAGATCGTTGTTTTGTTCTCCCCTGTCCCCCTCCCTTGCCTTGTCGCGCTCTGAAACACTTGTGTACGTGTGCGATACAAATAAAATATATCATGTCATGTAATGTCGTGTCGTCTCCGCGTCACTGTGCGCTGTAGCTGCCTTGTTCATCCTCAGACTCTTCTGCGCCTGTTGGGACATCAGTAGATGTCTCCGCCTGAATAGTGTGGGCCGCCCAACATTTTGTACACCGGTCCTTTAATGTTTTCAGTTTGAATAATTTATAGGATTTACAGTGCTGGACAGAATGATCTCTGTGGAGGCAATGATTGGGCACACAGTGCATGTCCTTCCAAGGATATTTTCGAATGTATGACGGCAAATGTTAAGGTACATGTTCCATTATGTGTGTAAAAAGGCAGCGGGACGACATGTAAATGGGAGAGGCCAGACATTCCCTGTGTGAATGAAGTATATGAAAACCCCCACTCTCCCTACTAGAACAGGCCGAATCCAACGGGTGGCGTATCGAGGATCTTCCGTGGAAACTTTGGATCTGGAGACATTCGGCGAAAGCCGCTGAAGGAAGGTCGGCGAAACAATGAACAAGAACTGACACAAACAACTAATATAGATCTTTATCATTTTTATAATAAATAGCGTTAGCCAAAGAACTCAGTAAATAGCGACAGATTATGATAGCGGAAAAAAACCTATCTCAGGGACCCGAAGTGTGAAGGACCGGAGGTACAGTATACATCACACAAGGGATAGTATTACAAACACACCCAGTCGATGTCCCTTTTTGAATTTCGAAAACAAGATCAACTTTCCTCCAATTCAAGCCTTCCAACAGCACCCATCACCTGCTGCCCAATGTATGACCTGTACTGGACTTTGCATTTAAAGATGTTGCCACCCCCCTACTTAATTCACCAGGAAGCTTTCACTGCTACACATGCTACCCTGAATGCTATGGTCGGAATTGTGCTAGATTTTACCTGCTCATTACTTCCAGGTTACTCTGTCATAATGTGCCCAATGCTCTGCTGTTCCTCCGGGCTACGGTTTACATTCCAAATAGCAGGAGTAAAATCAAAAAAGAATCCCCAATGAGAAACTTAAAAAAAAAAATAGCACTGTTATTTTCTCCGAAAATCTCAAAATTGCCAGGTGAAAATCATATAGACATTTCTGATCAGAATTAATTTATGCTAACAGAGCTTCTGCTAAGCATCTACTAATCAAACAATTAACACTTACCGATGTTGCTTCGATGTTCTGTATTCGGACACACGACCCTGGAGAAACATCATCAAAAGGATGGACTTGGAGCTGTGATGTGAAATGTTCCAAGGGAGAGCTGGCTAGAGTGGAGATGAAGCCTGGTATTGGCGTGAAGGCAAAGGATGAAGCTTCATGGTGGCTACTTTGTTTTGTAAAAAAGAAAACAAATCACATTACAGCAGATATAACTACAGAGATGGACACTGTAAAGGCTGGACCAAAAAATATTTTTCAACAATGGCAGATAAAGGGAGAAAAAAACAGTGAGATAAAAATAAGACTATAGGTTAGACAAGGGAAGATTGGAAGCTAAGCATGAGAAAAGAACAGAAAGAGGGTTCATAAATTGGTTAAAGACCAATTGGAAGGAAGGACGAGGCAGGAAGAAAAGAGGTTCCAGTGTAAAGGTACATTATTTACCTGTAATGTATCAACTTTAACAAAGCCTTCTAGATGATTTTCCCTGTTACGATTAATACATGCCTGTCAGAGGTGGAATCAGAACAAAAACATAGGAATGCAAGGCCATCACAACAGTTTGAGTGGCTACATTGGCAGCACAGATCTTTCATAATCCTGGTTGTCCTGTCAAGCCAGAAATTAGTGTTGTAAAATATTTCATCTGCCAACATTAAGAGAGTGGAGGACGGAAGAATGAACACACAAAGCTCATGGATGAAGGAATGCCATTTAACCATCACTGTTGTGTGTATGCTCACAGAAAGGTTCCACAATTGTGAATGTGTTCGAAAGCGCCATCAAATTCAAGACTCTGGCAACAGAGGCAAACCTATCTACTTTCAATTTTATCACAATGCCCTAGTTCTTTGTAGATAAACTCAGTTATCACTAAATTAACATATTTAAATAAACAAGCTTATCGTTTTATGAGGCACTGCTATTCTACAGCGAACATATGTGTACCAGCAGCTGCATGCAGATTGCTAGGTTATGTTATTGGCATTCATATAGCGCTTCATTGCTATGACCTCAAAGCGCTGGTAGGTTAAACGCCCTCGGGGAACATAGTCCAGGTCAGTTGAGAGAATAAGGTGTCTTAGGATGCTTGGGTGCACCAGTTCTGTGTGCAGCTGTCGTAATTGCCCGATGCTAGCTGCATCTTAGCAGTAGGTGTGGTTGTATAGATATCAGTTGAATGTCTGCAGTCTGGCAGGTGGACACCAAGACTGGGTTCTGGCTGCGTTAGGTCTGTAGGACGCTTATGTGTGCAGCTAGGCCGGTTTGTCATGGGATATAGGTGTGTTTTATTAGAATGATGACGTGTTCATGGGGTAATGTTCGCATGTGAGCAGCAGGCCGAAATTGATCGAGGGGTGTAGCTGTACTCCAATTGTGTGATGGTGTAGATTAGAGAGTAAGCATAGTTATATGTTTGGGTGGAATTATGATTAAAGGAGATCGATATTCTGGATTTCAGACATGCGGTTGCTTAATAGCGAATTAATAAGCATATTCAGTGGTGAGATTGTTCAGGATTTCATTGAGCATTAGTCTTCGGGTTGCTAGGGTTCAATCGCTTCAGATGGTCGTGGTTGGTATTACGGAGACAGACACGTTTTAGAGCTTTGCAGAACGTTAGTCTTGGGTGTGTCGAATATGAGGGGGAAGCAGGTTCCACAGAATTGGGGCCAAGGCTGAGAAGGTGGATCCTCCGATCCTGACAGAGTTAGAGGCTGGAATTACTAGAAGGAGGGCAGTGCTTGATCTTAGGGTGCGGGATGGGAGGTATGGTTTTATCTTTTCTTGTAGGTATAATGGGCGGGTCTTGTGCACTGCTCGGTGAGTGATGAATAGGGTCTTGAAGGTAGCCCTTCGTCTGACTGGGAGCCTTGGAGAGCTGGTGAGATGTGGTCTCTTTGACCCAAGGCAAGGAGCAGTTTTGCGGCAGCGTTTTGGGCTCTTTGGAGTTTGCGGAGTTGGTATGCCGGGGCTCCTAGGTATAGGGAGTTGGCATAGTCCAGTCTCTACATCACAATAGACATAACTGCAGCAGGTCTGTTCGGGTAGGAGAGGTAGGGAAAAATGTATCTGAGAAGTTTGAGGTGGTAGCAACAGCATTTTGAAACTTTGTTGATCTGACGGGAGAGGGTTAGCCCAGAGTCCATGGTGCAGCCTAGGTTTTTCACTGTATTAGAGTGGGGTGGTGAGGGGGTTGGTCCAAGGGATGGGGGCGGCTGTGGTAGAAGGGCCGTATTACTGCACACCGTGATTTCAGTTTTAGCAGGGTTCAAAAGGAGGTGGTTTGTCATCCATCGATCAATATCGCAAAGACAGGCTTCATGGTCGGGATGAGGGTTGGTGCCTGATTTTGGAATTCTTAGGATAATTTGGGTATCGTCTGTGTAGTTGGAGCAAGAGATGTTGTGCACGCGGATGATTCCTGGTAGAGTGGTCATATAGAGGTTGAACAGGAGAGCAGATAGTCATGTGCCTTGGTGTACTCAAGTATTCACCGAGCAAGCAGTTGAGACAAAAGTGGAGAGGAGGGTTATTTGTTTCCTGTTGCTGAGGAAGGAGAAGATCCATTTGAGAGCAGTGCCACGGATTCCTAGGGAGTGGATGCGGTCAAGGAGGATTGAGTGGTTAACCGTGTCAAAGGCGGCCGGGAGATCGAGGAGAATCAGTGCAGCGCATCCTTCAGAGTCTGCAGTAACCTTGCGATCATCCCAGATCAAGATCAGAGTGGTTTCTGTTGCATGGCGCGGTCTGATGCCCGATTGTGCGGGGTCAGAGATACAGTTGGATTCTACAAAGGCAGCGAGCTGGGAGTATGCTGTCCGGTCGATGAGTTTTGTGAGAAATCTGGTGTTGGAGATCGGTCTGAAGTTTTTGGGGTCGAGGGATGCCTTTTTAAGAAGAGGCTTGACATGCGCCATTTCTCACCATGACAACCATTAGCACATGCCACAAAAGCCCTCAAGATGGCACTCGGTACCCAGATGAATAGATATCTCCTTAGTATTTAAGAATTTGGAGGCATGCTGTGGAGAAGGATACTTACCTTCTACACTACCATCCTATAACCTTGACTGCCTTTAACAAAGCTAGTAGGAGGCATACCAGGCATGAGCCATGGTCATTAAGTAAACCTAAGCATTTAAGTGCAAAGACAAAAAAAAAATATATACCCTATTTCACTCATAACAAAATGTTAGTAAATGGATCAAATTATTGAAATGGGGAAGACTATTCCTTGCAGAGATGCATCAATTTCTTGAGCATTAGAAAAGCCACATATTTCACAGCGTTTGAAGCAGTAGTAGCATGAAGATGAAGTCACAAGGTCCGCTTTATAAAACTGCCATTTTCTGTGTAAACAAGTGATAGTCTGCTGTCTGGAAAGACACTCAAACTCGTTATAAGGTAACCATTTATGCACATTTGCTTATTTCACATAAATATACTTTAATAACTATTTTCTTTAATTATGCTTGTAATATCCTATAACAGCATACTAGACTAGATTCATTAAATCTGCTTCCCATACCCACTTAGAAATTACTATTCGTATTACTCCTTCCTAACTGACCATTCATCCCAAGTCATTTTGGGCACCTTCTCCTCACCAACCTTTTACTGCGTGTGGTGTCCCCCAGAGCTCTAACCGCTCCCCCTGGCTCTTCAACACTTAACTTGCTCAGCTACCACTCCTCCTTTCCTCCTCCTCTGCCAACTTCAAGCTATGCAGATGACAACTATATTTTTTTATTGTGTTCTAGTTTATTGAACTTTTCACAAATTCTTATCAAAACATAGTAAACAGAATTAAGCAACATTACAATTGTAAAATTATGCAGACATCAGCATAGAAAAAGAATATACGTATCACCTTCTACAATGTAAAGGCAGACAGTTAACAAACCTACATTGAAACTAGGCTGCGGTTAAAACAAGAAACCTACAATCCGTAAGCACACCATACAAATCTAGATGTTAACTGTCAGGGGCGGGAGCAGGTCACAAAATATGATCATTAAACCACATGGCCCGATGGTCCGGGTCACCGATATTAAACCCCACTTCACGGTCAAATAGTAACAGACCATATCAACAGGTTATGCTATATATCTAGATCTGTCAGCAATTTAAGCTCATCTTCAAATTTTCTTAGGCGTTCGTTTACCACCTTCCAGATCTGTGTAATAGCAATGACCAGACTCTTATTCATCCCAGAGAGACATAGCTCAGCCAAATGTTCTCACTTACAATCTAGGTCTGATCATACTCAGATTTGGCAAAGTATTTAACATATGTGATACTCCTCTTTTTACAACATGCAAGTACGTACCTTGCGGTTTCCACCTCTATCATCTAGGCAGAGTCTACAAAATCGTATCTGAACTGGGATACCAGTCCAAGCTTCTCGGACCTCTAATACTTTTAGACTATTAAGTCTAGTGTCCAGGAATATTCTTTGATTAGCCTGGCAGGGCATCCATTTTAGATAGTATTGAGGCTTTTTATATAGGAAAGTCATTCTGGCAAACGTACACAGTGAGCTCATAGTCGCTACCTTGTCATGCTGGCAACCCAGTCCCACTTCTCAATAGAATTGTTCAAGGATTTTAATACTGCCCCCTCCCCATGTTCCCATTTCGGAGATCAACCAATTCTGTCAAACAGTTGAAGGTTACTCTTCTGGAATGTGTTCAGGGCATCAATTTTTCCACCCTATAAACCTTCTCGTAGGTATCCTGGCGGGCAAATTTGATTTTTTCATAGAGCTTAGCTCTGTTATGCTCAATCTGTGCAGATAAGGAAATCAGCCCCATTTCAAGTCGGATTGCCTGAACCAAGGTATAGTTGGTAAGTCCTAGCAATCTCCTCCATATCATTCCCTCAGTCACATCTACCCAATCCGAACAGTCTGAGAATGTCTCTAATGCATATAGAAAAATAGCGGCCAGCTTCGATTTGTATATGTTAGTTACTTCCAACAAACTAAAGCCCGCCATTTTTTTAGAAAACGACATTAACTGCTGTTAGAGTGGCCATTACTTTCGATCTTTTACTTTGTTGGACCGTGGGATTTATTTTCCTTCTTTCCCCACAGACCTCATGGCCCAAATACGTATAGCAGTTAACTTTCCTCATCACACCCAGCTGGCAAGGTTTTGCAACAGTTGTGGCCCATCACCATAAATTTGATTTTTGTCTGGTTAATTTTTAGCCCATTGATTTTGGCATATTCACAGTTAGCTCTGGCACTGTTGCAGATTCCAATAGAAGTATTATCAAAAATAATATCTGCTTAACAGGTCCAGCCCACTTTGTGAGAGCCAATTCTGGGGAAGGCGTTCATTTCATCCCCGAAGATTCCACCAAAGTCTATACAACGTGGGTTACACCTTTTTGAATATTGACAGGTTCAGAGAGCGCACCCATGTTGTCTAAGCAGATCCTGGCCACACAATCATCGAATATCATCAGACAGAAATACAGAAGATAGGAGGGCATACCAAAGGATTCCAATTTCGACCATATCCTCTTACGCTCGACCGAGTCGAACGCTGAGGAAAAGTCAACAAATAACATATACAAAGGCAGCTTATCAACCCCATTGGCCTGCTCAATTAAGGTTCACAATAAAGATCTTATCCTTTGTGGAGCAGCCTTTGCGGAAGCCGGTTTGTGTCTTATCCAATATATTTTCGCTACTGATCCATTTGGTTATTTCCTGCAGTATTAGGGTACAAAAGATCTTACTCGTCACATCTGTGAGCGCCAAAAGCCTATAACTCTCCAGAAGATTGCGGGGTCCACTCTTAAAGACTGGGATGATATTTGACATCTTCCAGGAGTTAGGCACTGTGCCCGGATCTATAACCTTTTGGAATAGGACAGACAGTATGTCTACCCAGACTTCAGAATTTTGTTTTATTATGCTATTACAAAGCACATCGGACCAGGTGCTCTGAGATTTATTTCATCATCTTGCATCTTCCATCATCACTGACTGCCTATCTGCCATCCAGTCCTGGTGTACTTCCAATGATCTCTGCCTCAATGCCAGCAAGACTGAGATCCCCCCCCCCCACTCTAACCATCCTCTATGGGCTCTCCCCCTTCTACTTCTTCTGAAGCCAGAAGATAGATATATATTTATATATATATATATATATATATCTCTCTAAGAAGTCCCACTTTCAACTCTTCCTTCTCAAACAAATTCTTCCTCTTCTCACTTTCCACCAGAAGCTCAATGTTACCTGAGCCCTGGTTCTCTCTAGTCTTGACTACTGCAATAGCCTTCTCCTGAATCTACCTTCTTATTGCAGCACAATATTGATTTGAGATTATCTGAGCTATATTAAAAACAAAAAAGTGTTAGAATCGTTTTCAATCAGATATAGTTAATGCAAACATGCTATACAAATATCCTATTTATTTTGCTTTTTTAAATGCTGCATCTGCACTAGCTTTTGCAGAGTATAATCTGTTTCATTATCAGAAACAAGTATCTTATTGAAACCACGCAAATCCTTAATGGAGTGCAGCTTAGGATGGTCTACCAGGCTAGCCTAATGTCTCATACAATCAACAATGTGTTTAAATACACCATGCGCAGATCCCACACTATAACATAGCACCAACAGTCTAGATATTAATGATCAATTACAGATGGTCCTAATAAGACCAGACAAGAAGGGAAATAATTATGTTACACTATTTTAATCAGAGTTTTTCCTTGTAATTTTGTCATAAAATGAACAAGTTACTTAGCCCAGATAAAGTTGTTTCGATTGGATGTTCCTCCCACGTATTCCTCATCTTTAGATATTTTCCTCTTCCAGCTAAGAAAATTCGGCAGAGGGCGTTGTGAGTCAATGCGGACAACTCGTCGTCCCTCGAGGGCCTCCATCTCGAGGTCTATGTCATCACTGGTATAGATTACACCTTCTTACAGAATTACCGGCATCAGACCTAGAAAGAACTTACTGTGTAATGCACACAATCGAATGCGGGAAAGGTTGGGCGGGGCGATGAATAATACGTGGGAGGAACATCCAATCGAAAGAACGTTACCAGGGGTAAGTAACTTGTTCTTCGAATGGATTGTATCCTCCCACGTATTCCTCATCTCTAGATAGACTCCCGAAGCAGTGTCAGTTTTGGAGGAGGGAGTAGGAATTTTTTATATTTGCCCATAAGATTGGTTATGGACAAAATGTAAAACTGCCTTTCCAAAAGCTCCTTCCTAGCCTGAAGATGAATCCAGACAGTAATTTTATAAAAGTGTGGATAGTAGACGATGTGGCTGCTGCACAAATATCATGTATTGAAACCCCTCTTTGTTAAGCAAAAGACGTTGCCATGGCCCTTGTGGAATGGGCCCTAGGGCCTTCTGGAGGATCTTTCCCAGCCAATCTGTAGCATTATATAATGCCCAATATGATCCAACTGGATAATGTTTGTTTTGTGACTGCTAGTCCCAACTTGTGACCCTTGTACCCCATAGAAAGCTGGTAATTTTGACGAATTTCAGCCATTCTTGAGATGTAAAAGCTAAGGATCTAGCCTATGCAGCCTTTCCTCATCCTTGCCAGGATGCGGAGGTGGATAAAATGATGGTAACAATTTCCTGAGATATGTGAAAGTCTGACAATTTTCGGAAGAAAAGTTGCCTCGACTAAGAACTACCTTGTCCTTAAAAAAAAAAAGGTTGTAAACAGTAGTTTACTAGATAAAGGCTGTAGCTCGCTCACCCTGCTGGCTGATGTTAATATGACTAATCAGATGACCTTAAAAGTCAATCTGAACGGACACGAAAGGAGTGGCTTAAAAAGAGCTCACATGAGAAATTTTAGTACAAGATTCAGGTTCCAAACTGAACTTGAAATGGAGAAGGAGGGAACAAGTTAGTGAGCCCCTTTAGCAACTGTATGACCAACGAAAGCGCCGCCAAGTATCCCTTAATGGTTCCAATCTGGAGCCCCAGATTTGCCAAATGTCACAAGAAAGACAAGGTGTACTGCACTGAAAAGGGTCCACATTCTTATCTCTGCACCACCTGCAGAACATATTCCAAGGGCAAAAGGTAATCTCTATCTAGTCATGCGGGAGGTCCGAAGCCTTATATCTCAACCTCTCAGAAACCATGCATGAAGGTGGAGTGTCCTGACCTCTGATTGACCTCTGGAGAACCCGACCCTCCTCTTGCGAGAGAACTCTTTGTGGAAGATGCATTGGAGGGCAGATGGACATGTCCAGAAGGTCTGGGTACCACTTTCTCCTGGACCAATCCATAGCAATTAGGATAATGCATTTCCCAAACTTTCGCAACCTCCTGACCATGTGACAGGGACTATAGGAAACTAGTATAGGAGTGGAAATTTGCAGTCCAGTAAAAATGCGTCCCCTAGAAATTCCCTGCAGTAGAACAGTTAGCAATTCTGGGTGACACTGGTCACGGACAGATCTACTCGAGGGGTTCACTAAAGAGTGAATATCTCTTGAAGGACTACCTGAGCTAGTTCCCACACGTGGGAGACTGCTCTGTCTGCTCAGAGCGTCCACCGCCGTGTTCTCCTCTCCGGCTAGGTGAACTGCCGATAGGGAGATTCCTTCTTGAATTGCCCATAACCAGAGATGCATTGCTTCTTTGCACAGTGGTAGTGACCCTACACCACCTCTCTTGAGGTAGTACATGGGCACTGTATTGTCAGTCATTATCAGGACATTCTTACCACGTACAGAGGGCAGAAAGGCCTTTAGCGCTAGTCTGATTGCCCTCCGCTCCAAAAGGTTGATGTGTAGTTTGGACTCCAATGGAGACCAACAACTGCTGACTGTCAGATCATTGGCGTGTGGCTTCCTCACCCCGTGAGTGAGGCGTCCGTAACTATTCAAATCTCCGGCCATGGTTGCCAAAAAGGTTCTCCCTTCAGAATATTGTCCTTGCAGGTCCACCACAGGAGATCCTCAGACCCTGTTTGGAATCTTAAGAAGGTTTGACATCTTGCCCGAGAACAGAGATCATTGCGTCCTGAGAGCCCATTGGAAGGATCTCATTGTCAAGCGAGCTTCTGGAACCAGGAAAATGCAGGATGCCAAGCAAACTCAAAAAGGATGCTGGGCACTCTAGAATTTGGGGAGTATCTGCAGAATGTGTTGAGCCCTCCTCTCGGATGGCAACGCTTTTTAGAATGATGCATCCAAGACTGCTCCGATGAACTGGAGTCTTTGAGATGGTATCATGTGGGACTTCTTGTAATTGATGGAGAAATTAATTTATATTTTATTTCTATCGCGCTCATACACAAGTGTTTCAGAACCTGACAAGGGAAGGGGAACAGGGGAGAACAAAACAACGTTGTTACTAGGCCCAATGACATTGAGGCCTTGACAATGAGAACGCGCAAGTGCATGAGAGAGGGGGAGGAGGAAAGTGCATGGAAGGGGGAGAAATGGAGAGTACGGAGCAAAGGAAAAACAGATAAATAATAAATGAATAAATAATAAAGGCAACAATGGTAGTGCAGCCAGCAAGTAGCAAGTGCTGGGTTTAAGGCAGCAGACAGGGTAAGTCTGATAAGTGCAGGAAGAAAAAGGGGGTGGGGGTCTGTATGGGTACAGATACAGACCCCAGTGCAAGGGGCGGCCTGCAGGAAGGTGGCCAGGAGCACAGTGCCAAGAGAAAACCGATCAGTAGGGAGAGGCAAAGGCAGAAGCAAAGAGGAAGGTCTTGAGGTGCTTCCGGAACTGGAGATTGTTCTCAAGTTTTAGAGTGGCAGGGAGGCCCCAGCCGAAGACAGAGATCTACCCCCAGCTTGTTTCTTTGAAAAACGACTGACCCTGAGGGAGTTAGAGGTAGAGGAGCGGAGAGCTCGGGAGGGGAGGTATTTGCAGCGGGACAGCTGAAGCTATTTTGGACCCAGGCTCCAGAAAGCCTTGTGGACAATGCAGAGGGTTTTGAATGTAATCCTTGCACCCACTGGGAGCCAATGGAGAGATTTCAGAGCTGGAGAGATACAATCCCAGGGCTTGAGGCCAAGGTCAAGTCTTGCAGTCCTGTTCTGGATTAGTTGCAGAGGCCCAAGGGTAGAGGCAGGTAGATTTAAAAAGAGGCTGTTACAATAGTCCACCCTAGAGAGAACCAGAACTTGGGAGACAGTGAGCTTCTGGGGGAAGGAGAGGAAAGGCTGAGTACCTCTGAGGAGGTGCAGTAGGAAGTTTAACTTTTTAGAGACATAGATGTGGGCGGAGAAGGAAAGTGTGGAGTCAAAGATGACCCTGAGGTTCTTAGCCTCACAGGTGGGGATAGGAGGGCAGCCAAGGGAGGCCAGTCAGAGAGTGAGGGAAAAGGATGGTGATGGTGTGCCAATAAGGAGGATCTCAGTCTTGCTGACAAAGATCATTGGCGGCACACCAATCTTGAATGGCAATTAGGAAATCCGATGAGAGAAGGAGAGGTGTCGTCAGCATAGCACTGTAAATTTGAGCAGAAAATGGCAATGCAGTGGGCGAGAGTTGCCAGGTACTGGTTGAAAAGCCAGGGCGAGAGGTTAGACCCCTGGGGAACACCAGCGGTAGAGAGGAAGATAGATGACAGGAAGGACCCAAGTTGGACCTGGGAGGGTCGATCAGTGAGGAAAGATCAGCCAGGCCAGAGCCTGATCCTGGTTGACTGTGTCGAAGGCAGAGGAGAGATCGAGAAGGATGAGGGAATGTTAGAGTCAAGGTTGGAGAGCAAATGCTCACGGGTGTTCAGGAGAGCAGTTTCCATGCTTCTGCCAGCTCTGAAGCTCGACTGATGGTCATGGAGACAGCCGACAGAATCGGAATCAAGGTTAAGCGGAGAGATGGCCAGCTTTTCCAGGAGTCTTCCCAGAAAGGGAGCAATAGAAATTGGGCGATAGTTGGCCAGACAAGAAGGATCAGCTGGGGGTTTCTTGAGAAGAAGATGCACAAGAGAGTGCTTCAGAGGGGAGGGGAAGGATCCTGGGGCAAAGAGTGGTTGCAAAAAAAGGCAAGGGCCGGAGCAAGGGTATCAATGTGGTCCTTGATGGTTTTAGAGGAACAGGGAGGAACCTGTTTTGACAAGGCTTTCATAGATCAGACTTGTCTAGCGACCTCATCAGGGGAGAAAAGAGGAAAGGACGAGTAGGAGGCTGAATGAGGACCTGCAAGCACAGACGGAGAGGGGAGACAAGAGGGCGTGGAGGAGAGGGTGGACAGGATGTCCTGGGTTTTTGAGATAAAGTGAGAGGCAAGGGCATTGCAGATAGCCTGCGAGGCAAGAGGAGTGGTAGAGACTGCAGCAGGGTTTGCCAGCTCCTTGCAGATTTTAAAGAGTTCGGCCGAGTTGTTGGATGGCGCAGAGACACAGGCTTGAATGTTGGCTCGCTTCTTGGTGTGGACAGAGTTGGTATTGCCTTTGGAGCAGGCGACAGGTCAGTTTGTCAGAGGATGAACAGGAAGCCCTCCATTTCCTCTCAGCCCCCCCAAACACTTATGTTTAAGTGTAGCTAGGTCAGAGTCATACCAGGAAGTGCACTTGCTTTGGGCTTCAAGCGGATCCTCATGACCAGGGCAAGAACATAAGAGTATCAGAAATAGGAGAGTAGAGAAGGGACATAGCTGTTTCAGGGTGTGAATCAGAGGAGTAAGGGGGGTGGAGAGAGAAGGTGGCAGCGAAAGCCTCAACTGACGCACGCTTTACGGGCTGGATGTCCGAGAAGGTAGGTGGCAATGTTGGGGTAGGCTTGGCGGGTGTGGAGGGAGAGATGCGAGAAGCCCAGTCTAGGGAGCGAATGGCCGGTTATGCTGAGATGTTCCAGGGCCTGCTCGGGAGAACAAATCCTGATCAGCCAATCATCCAGATAGGGCTAGACATGAATCCCCCACTCTCCTGAGACTTGCTGCCACTACCGCCATAAACTTGGGGAAAACCCTTGGGGCAGGAGGTCAGCCTGAATGGCAGAACTTAAAACTGATAATGAGAGCCCCCAACAGCAAACCTCAGGTACTTTGTGCTTGTGATGGATTGGCACATGAAAGTAAGCATCCTGAGGTTCCAATGACACCATAAATCCTGGAGGGCCTAAAGGATCTGAGAAAGTGTGACCATCTTGAAATTGTCCTTCCTGAGGAACTTGTTCAAGCATCTCAAGTCCCAGATGGGTCTCAATCCTCAGTCCTTCTTGGGAGTTAGGAAATCAGGAGAGTACCACCCATTGTTCCTCTCCGCTACAGGTAGCGGTTCTATAGCACCTTTATCTAGCAGGCTCAACATTTCCTGCACAATGAACGGATCCGGAACTTTGGACAAGTGACTCCCCGGTGGATGATCCCAAGACCTACTTAAATAAGTGAGGCAGTAATGCTGGGCTACTGTTTGCAATGCCCAAGTAAGTGAAGTAATACCCTGCCATTCTTGCAGATTCCGTGAGTCTGCCTCCCACCAGGGTATTGTGGGTTAAGGCCTCAGAGGTTTTGAGGCGGCTGAAGCAGTGGCTTGGGCAGACTTGGCACCCCTCCTTTGTCCACCACGAGGTAATCTTCTTTGGCCCCTTTGACTAGCCAGCACTCTCGCTCTGCCAACAGAGGAGTATAAACGAAAGCACCCACCCCTCCAAGCTGATCCACTGGGTTGAGATGGTTGTGGCTGCCTGATAGCAGCACCAAGAGATCTGGGTGCCGTCTTAGAGGTATGCAGCTTCTCTAGGCTTTCGTCAGCCTTGCAACCGAACAGCTGAGTGCCGTCAAAGGACATGTTGAGGAGCCTAGACTGCACGTCCGGTGAAAATCCAGACTTCATCAACTACGCAAACCTGTGCATCACTGTGCTCGCCTCCATGGCTCTGCTGATGCGGTCAGCAGAGTCCAGTCCTGACTGAAGAGACTCACAAATAGTAGCTTTTCCGTCTCTTACAATATTCAGGAAGCCGTCTCTTTCTTCCCCCCTCGGGAATGTGCTCAGCCGCCATGGCTATGCAGTCCCACAGGGTGAATATAATTTAGCTAAAGCGCAAGTGACATTTGCTGATTTTTATAGCCATGCTCCCGTCAGAAAACACTTTTTTCGCCACTGCATCGAAACGCTTACCGTCCCTGTCTGGCGGAATGGTTGGATATGCCGCTTGTTTAGATGTCAAATTCTCTGCCTGAACTACCAGGTGCTCTGGAGTAGGAGGTTTTGACAAGTAGTCTGGATCGCTACTTGAAGGCCTGTACTTTTTGGTGAGGTTATTTACCGCAGGACCGGTTTCAGGTGCCTCCCAATTCGTCTTTTCCTTTTTTTTTTTTAATAGGGCGATATGATAAAGGAAGTAGAGGATCCTTCAGAGGACTCTTATCGATTATATCCGTAAGGGCGTCTTGTTCGAATGGAGGAGCAGGCCTGCCCCATCATAAAAAGTCAATTACCCTGGGCATAAGATGCCTACAAGAAGCATCTGCATGCTCTACTGGGGTTCATTTGACAAACTCAAGTACTGGTGATGGGTATATGCCACTTGCCGACTGAAGGCTTTCAAAGAGGTCCTCTAATCGGGACTCCTGCAAGATAATGGCCTCAGGGACATTAGGTGTGCCAAACTCCAAACCAAATGGAGGAGTATCTTGGTCTCGGGGTTCATGTTCCTCATAAATGGAGGATAAAGACTTGAAAAATCCTTCCTTGATAATGGTTTATAGGATTTTTTGATCTTCGGTAAAGGCAACAATGGCTTTGACACCGATTACGTCGATGTTGGAATGATTTTTGGTGTTGACGGGGCTCGACCCCCGACTGTATAAAGTCTTCAACGGTTTATCGTTGAGTCAAGACCTCGACGGTTTGAGGGATTTCAAGCCTGCGTCCCGGGCTCAAGGGTGTGCAGGATTTTGCCTTAGCCCTTTCCTGGTCAGCTTTTGACAGCACGTCAGGAGCATGGCTTTTTGTCTTTTCTTTGAAGCGGGTCGGGCCACCTTCTGGAAAATGTTGAACATTTCTTGTCTGAACACCTCCCATTCGGCAGGAATCGATGACTTGCTTGGGCAGGCTATCTTTCCCTCAGGAGAGGAATCGGAGGAAGTGGAAGGTGACCTGTAGCACCTTTTCTTCATCTTTTTGAATGAAGACTAAGAGTGGTGTGAACCACTCCTAGAACAAAAGAGCTTTTTGGACCTCATCCATCGTGGAGAGTCGCCTCAACTCGGACGAACGCCTTTTCGACAGTGCCATCGAGGGGGATTTTGTAGAGGCCTACACGCTGCTAATTTCCCTTTACACTCTTTCAAAGCCTTACGAGTCACCGACTGACAATACCCACAGTCTGCCGTCCTATGCTCCACGCCAAGGCACCACAGACACTTGATGAAGATCTGTGACACACATCTTGGCGCGGCAAACATGCCATTTTCTGAACCCAGTCTTCAGGGATGATGGTATAGTTACAGTATGTTGCAGTTTGCAGAAAAACCGAAGTGTGCCGTAATTCTCAAAGCGCTAGCTATAAGGGAATAACAGAACTGAAGCCAAGGGGCGCTTTGTGCGCTATGTATACACAAGTGATGATGTCGACCTGGAGATAGAGGCCGTCAAGCGACATTGAGTCGACTGCATCGACGCACAGTGCCGTCTGCTGAAAAGAAAATCTGAAGAGGAAGATATCTAAAGAGGAGGAATACGTGGGAGGACAATCCATTCGAAATAAGTTTCTGATATGACAGTCAACTATAAGACTACTGAGCAATGATTCAAGAGTACAGTATTAAGCTCTGCTTTGTTTTTATCACAAAGTTGGTACACAAGAAAATATTGAATTGTACAAAATGAAATTTGACATACAATTACCAATTCTTCTATGTGAAGATAATCTTGAAAATTGTGGAGAAACTACCTGTAGTGCAAAATTACTTTTACTTTTTGAATGTTAATTTTTCTGAGTGAAGAACTCTAAATTGAATATGGGATACATTACTCACTGTAATCGTATTTCTGATGCTTGTATCTGCTTAGATTCACATGCTGTGCATAGCCTGCCATCTAGTGGAAGCTGCAGAGTATTACAGTTGTTTTCAAAACTCGAAAAAGGGACGTCGACAGCGGATGCCAACAATACTATCGCTAGTGTGACTTCTACTGGACCCATGATCCTTCACCAGTCGGGGTCCCTCAGATTGTATTTTTTCTGACATGAGGTAGCATGAGGTGTAGCGCGAGTACAGCTATATCCAAGCAGATACTTATCAGACAAGCCACCTCTCCGAGGGGAGGCAGGGTGGGTCGCATGTGAATCTAAGCAGATACAAGCATCAGAAATCCGATTACGGTGAGTAATGTATCCCTTCTGAGGCTTGTGGAATCTGCTTAGATCACATGCTGTGCATAGATTAGCAAGCAGTGGAAGAAGGATGTGGGACGTGAGAAGGTTCATGAGCGAATAAGTGTCTTAGAATCGCTTGTCCCACTTGTGTATCTGTCTTGGAATGGGTGTCAGCACAATGCAGTAGTGCTGAGTTAAAGTATATATAGAGCTCCATGTAGCTGCTTTGCAAATACTTTCTAAAGGAACATTTGCAATGAAAGCCAGCGCGGCTCCAGTACCTCTTGTGGAGTGGGCCCTGGGCATAAATGGCAGTGTTTTATTTGAAAGGGAATAGCACCGTTGGAAACATCTGACTATCCACCTTGAGATGGCATTTTTAGAGATGCGATCTCCTTCTCTGCCTGGCGCTATGGAGACAAACAGCTGATCTGTTTTTCATAGCGGTCTGGTTTTGTCTACGTAGTAGAGGACCGGCCTCCTCACATCTTGTGTGTGGAGTTTTACACCTCAGCAGAGCTTTTAGGTTCTTGGAAGAAAGCCGGTAGCTCAATGGACTGGTTAATGTGAAATTTAGAAATGAACTTAGGTGAGAACTTAGGGTGAGTTCGTAAAACCAGTTTGTCCTTATGTATTGTAAAGAAAGGATCCTGCACTGACAGAGCTTGGCTTTCACGGACTCTTCTTATGGAAGTGATGGCTACTAAGAAGGAAGTCTTATAAGTCAAATGTTTGAGACTAGATTTGTGCATGGGGTCAAAGGGGGGGGGCCCATGAGCTTAGTAAGTACCACATTAAGGTCCCAACCTGGTGGTGGGTTAGAAATTGGAGGCTGGAGTGTCTGTACCCCTTCCATAAAAGCCTTGACCACTGGCACTTTCCACCATGACACCTTGTTCTGGGAAGTGGTGTAGGCTGATAAAGCTGCCAGGTGCACTTTAAGTGAGTTGAAACCTAACCCTGCATCCAATAGGTGGAGCATATAGGTGACGACATTAGGAGGAGTACAATCAACTGGATTGAATTGCTTATTCTGGCACCAAATAACAAATCGTTTCCATTTGTCATAGTAACAGTGCCTTGTGTTAGGTTTTCTTGACTCTCAAGATATCCATACATCTCTGGGGTAAATTGAGATGTCCGAACTCTATGACTTCAGGAGCCATGCTGCCAAGTTCATTGAGTTGGGTTGAGGATGCACTGTTATCCCCTCGTACTGGGAGAGTAGGTTGTACCGGCAAGGGAGTTTGATGGGGTCGCACACTGCCAGTTTGCGTAGGTGTGGATACCATGGTTGTCTCGCCCACATAGGAGCAACTAGGATGAGCGTCATTGGTTCCCTGTGGATCTTGTTCACCACTTTCCTCATCAGAGGGGTTGGTGGAAAAGCGTAGGCAAACATCCCTGACCAATTCATCCATACGGCGTTCCCCTTGGAGCCTGGCTGGAGAAACCTGTACACGAAGTCTGGGCATTGACTATTTTCGCTTGTGGCGAATAGGTCTATAGTTGGAAAACCCCACAGGGAAGAGGTGTTCTACGACCTCTTCATGTAGACGCCACTTGCGTTCTTCTGGCAAGGGGTCTCTCCTCAGTAAGTCTCCTAGATCGTTGAGTTCCCCTGGAACACATGTTGAGATGCCAGGAACATCTTCCGTCTGAGTGCCCATCTCCAGATTTTCTGTGCAAGCGTGGATAGATGTGGAGAACGTGTCCCCCCCCCTTGTTTGTTGATAAAAAACATTGCTGTGGTGCTGTCTGTTAGGATCTGCATCGACAGACTTGTCAAATGGGTTTTGAATGCTTGGAGGGCTTTGAACACTGGTAGAAGTTCCAGCACGTTGATGTGGTTCTGAGCCGTAGAGTGAGACCACAGACCCTGGGCTGTGTGGTGCAGTTAGTGCGCCCCCCACCCAGCTAGTGAGGCATCTGTTGTGACCACTGCTTGCATCTGTGGATCGTAGAAGGGTTTCCCCTGGGTCAGAATTCTCTCTCGTCCACCAGCGAAGATTTTGTACTAGTGTTGGCGAAACGACCACTAGATTGTCTCACTGACCGCTTGCCTGAGACCATCGTTTCGCCAACCACTCCTGTATGGGACGCATGTGCAGGCGCGCGTGGGGAACCAGGTAAATGCAAGATGCCATCATGCCTATTAAACGCATTGCTTTGCGTACCCTTATCTGGTGGCCAGCCTGATAGTGTGGTATTTGCAGTAACAAGTTCTTTACTCTCTCGTCTGAGGGAAAGACTAACCCTTCCTCTGTGTTTAGAATAGCTCCTAAGAACTGTTTGGAGGTGCTGGGCACCAGGCTTGATTTGTTCTTGTTGATCAAGAAGCCCAATTGAAAGAGGAGGTTGATTGTTGTCTGAATGTTTTGTCTGCAAATCAGAGGCGATTCCCCTGTTATGAGCCAGTCGTCCAAGTAAGGGTACACTGCGATTGCATCCCTGCGCAGGTGCGCTGCCTCCACCGCCAGTACCTTGGTGAATACCCTTGGAGCCGAGGCTATACCGAAGGGCAGCACCTTGAATTGGTAGGGCTGGTTCACCATCTTGAAACGCAAGAACCTTCTGTGCGCTGGAAACATTGGAATATGAAAATAGGTATCTTTCATATCCAGTGTTGCCATGTAATCCCCCTTTGTTAGAAGCGGGATACTTCTTGTAGCGTGGTCATGCAGAGCTTTTGTGGCTTGACATACTTGTTTGCAGGCCTTAAATCTAATACAGGGCGCATTGGTAGATCTTTTTTGGGCACAAGGAAGTAAGTTGAATATATACCCCTGTTTACCTGGTTGGCTGGGACCACTTCTATGTCATCCTTTAATAGAAGCTCTGTAATTTCCTGTAGAAGAATCCGTTGATGTCCTTCAGAGTGTACCTTTTATCTCAGGGGATGAATCGTGAGGTTTTTGAAGAAGTTCTACACAGTAGCCCTCTGCTAACGTTGACAGCACCCACCTGTTTGAGGTAATACCCTCCCATGCGTGTGTGAAGTTGGAAATTTGTCTTCCTACTGGAGATGCATGGGAGGGTACTTGGAGCGGAATGTCACTTGCTCTGAGGTGGCGTGCATGCTGAAACCTCATCCCACTTGTGGCAATTGAAACTTGCCAGAAGTGTAGCATTATTTGCGATGAGAGTCTGGTAGGCTGCAGAAGAGGCTACTTTCCTGCCCATTGCGTAAATCTTTTTGCTCTCCTTGTCCGGAGGAGCCTCGGAGGAAGCAAGGGCAGTGCCTGCTCTTTTCCGTGTGGTGGTAACCACCAGGGAGTCCTGTCTTAACTGGCCTCTTATGAAGAGGGTCGGAAGGTGCAGGTCTGAACATTTTATCAACATGTGGGTTAACGGCCCGTGTGAGGTTGGGTGCCTCCGAAGAAGGTTGAATTCTGAGTTGTACAACTTTAACATTGGAATGAACTGGCCCACTGTTCTTTTATCTCCCAACAATTGCTCAGCGAAGTCTCTTCTACCACCTCCTGGGGATCTATGCAGAAGTTTTCTGCCGCATTAGTTAGAACTTCGTTGAGTAGGGGTTTGGTTGTCTATAGGGGAGTCTACTACTGGAGGATCCTTATCAATGGGTGAATCCAAGGAGTAAATGTGGGCCTCCTGGTCTAAGTCCTCATCATCCCCATCATAGAATTTGTCTAAGTCCTCATCTGTGAGTTGAGGATCAGATGTATCAATAAACAAAATACAAAAGCAAAGGTAGAGAGGATGTAATCAACTGCACCAATCTATTATCACAAAATATAAATTTTATTGATGGTCATTTAAAAAACATCTTAAAAATACTTTCTAAAAACTAGAAGCAAATAAAGTGCAAGTGACGCAGAGCGAAATGCTCACAATTGAATTGTAACAGTTCTTAACTAGTCTTTCCCTAGACTAGAACATACATCTTGTTAACACCTTGGTGTGCCCAATACAAGAAAGGGGAATTTGTGGTCAATAAAGACCCAAATACACAAACCAATCAATCTAATCACTGGTGTTATGCCTCCAGATGTTTCAGTTCTTTTAATTTCTTTTAGAACTTTCTTCAGGAGGAGATATTTGATCCGTCACTTTCTCTGAAACATTCAATGTGGCACTCCGTAATTCTAAAGTGCTCAAAATCTGGAGGTGCTGTTGAGAAAACATTTGAAAAAACTCTAAAAAAATATATATGTATTACAGAGAGAACAGATTTAATCTAGTATTGCTAAGAAAAAAGACAAACAAATGCATCTTTTACCAAGCATCAGGGTCAGTGTAGGTCAAAAAGGGTCAGGAAAAGTTTCCGTCTTCACACATTAAATGTGTTTTCAACAAATCGAATTTGTGGAGATACATATAGATTGTCTCAGACCTACTGTTTAGAACCTTAAGAAGCCAACTGTCAGCATTGAGTGTATGTTTTTTCTGCATTTAATGTTTTAATTTAAAGATAAAAATTCAGACTTAATAGTGTCCAACGAGCCAAAATTGCCAAAGGATTTACTTTAAGGACATCTTAAAAAAAAAGAAAAAAAAAGGGGGGGGGGGGGGTTGGTGGGTCAAAAATAAAAAGTAGGTTACAGAATACCGTCATGAATAGCCTAATACCATTACTAACAAATTGTTGGCACGAATGTCAGAGGCAATGAAGAAAACTATTTCTCACCTGCAGATCATGTATTAATGACCCACATTTGGTTCATGAGATCTCTAAGAACATCCGAGTTGGAACGTATAAATGTAGAACCTCAGTTCGATTCATAGGGAGCCCACGGCGTCATAGAATCAGCTGGTGTCCACTAGAACTGAAAATATGGGTGAATGTTTATTTTAGAAGGAACCGTCTGGTCACACAGGTAACAAGACTCTCTGTTTACTATCTAAATAGTGGTTCCCTAGCTCACATTAGGCATAACCAGAACGACTGTCTCCAAACAAATCAAAAAAGTTGCGCATTGAGCGGCTCAGAGGCACTTACCTAGATGGATGTTTGTAGATTTCGCATCGCGTGTATACCGCGAGCAGACAGACGCGACTCTGGAGGAACGTCCCTTCGGTACCAAAACGGGTGGACGTGTCCAAGTTGAATATCACCTTCCCGACAACCCGCGGGAACGGTCGTCACAACGTCGGGCATATTGGGATAAGCGCGTTAATCGGAATGAAGTCCCTTGTTTTTGTCTAGTCCCCATTCGGATGTATTAGTGAGGCCGCGGGGTCCTCATGTTGGAACCGAATGTAGCATGATAAAAAAGGCATATCCAATTTTTTACATATTCCGTCCGCATTGTTCTTACACTTGTAAATAAGGACCGGAAATAAAAAAGGGAACGATAAGGATATAATCCCGTTACTAGTGACTATTAAATAATCTTTCCGTAAATTCTAGCTGATAAATATAAAAATAGCCTCAATTACGACAGCTGTTCAGCACAGATAATTCAAACATGATCTAGATTTATTCTACTTTATGCCATTTGATGGAATCATTAAGCCCATAGAGATCACTCCGTGTTCGAAAAATTAACTGCTGTTCCTTCTGTAGAAGTTTTTGGTTTTGAATTGCTACGGTGTCAGCGTTTACCACCAGTAGCACTGTCCAAGTAAAACTTTCGAAACCATGTTCCTTGTCAACAAAATGCTTAACCATAGGTGCTTGTAAGGTTTTATTCTTGAGGCAACTTGTGTGTTCATTGATCCACGTTTTGATTTTGCGATTAGTCTTGCCAATGTAATGCAGACCACAAGGGCAAGTGACCATGTATACTACATGGTCCGAGTCGCAATTAGAAAAAGATTTTTGAGTCCAAACAATATTGCAGCCTATATTAACTTCCTTAGATTTCGATGTCATCTTGCAGGCCACACACTGCCCACATGGATAATGGCCTGTAACGGGTGGAAGACCCCATTGGTTGGTAATACTAGCCCGAGGCACTGCAATATTAGAAAATCTACTTTGGCTCACTTTATTTCCTATAGAAGCTGTTTTAGTATAGGCAAAAAGAGGTGTAGCTGGATTAGATTTAGTTGTGTTTAGCACTTTCCATTGTTTAGAGATAATCCTCCATATGGCCAAACTATGGTTAGTGAATGTATTAACACACACTATTCTGTCTTCAAGACTTTTTTTTGGTTTATCTTCTAGAAGATTTTGTCTGTTATTATAGGCACGCTTCGCCGCTTTTTTAATAGTTCTCTTGGGGTAACCTCTATTCAACAATTCCACCTTAAAATGGTAAGCTTCTTTTTCATAGGATTCTCTGGTGGAGCGATTGTGTTTTAGTCTTAAAAATTGCCCAAATGGCAAATTATCTCTCAGATGTTTAATATGAGATTGATAATGCAAAAGGTAATTCTTCTGTGTTTTTGTGGTATGGTCTCACTTGGATTTTGCCACCTTCGTGGTATAATGTCAAATCCAGAAAATTGATCGCTGTCATGATGCCTACCCCCGGGCATCCGGATCAAACCCATCAGCCCCGGGAGCAGGCATCCAGACATTTACAAAAACCCCAGCAGCCCCAGCTAGGGGCTGTCTGGGTTCAGTCCTGGCGTTGTAGGCACCAGGCTAATAATAAAAATAAGTCCTGGCGCCATAGGCCTCAGGCTCATAGACATTACTTACCTCATGCAGACCATGCTGAAAATAATTCCAAGCCAACGTGAGGCTTGGATGGGACTATTTTACTACAGGGACTATTTTTTACTCGGGTGTGGTCCTGGGGAACTTCTTTCCTGGGACTACTTTGGAGGCTATTTAAACCACGCCCAAACAGCAGCACATGCTTCGTGTTATTCTGCATCCAGCAGCTTGACTCACGGTGCCTGCAGCCAGCATCCAGTCTTCTGCCACGCCCGCGTGCCTGCAGCCAGCATCCAGCATCCAGTCTTCTGCCACGCCCGCCTCGAATCCGGAGCTCCTAGAATAAAGAGGAAGAAAAGGACAAGGTTAGAAAACAAACTTATTTCAAATTCCTCACCTGATTCCGGATCCATTTCATCTCCCGACCTGGAAAGTACATCAGTCCTGCACGCGTCGCTTCACCAGCTCCAGCATGGCGCCATACTCACCAGTTCTCACAGCATCTTTCGATCCGCACTGTCTCCAGCATTTCTTCGGCGTACTCCGGCACCTAGGGGCACAAGAACAACAAGGTGAGACAAGGGAATCAACAAATACCTCTTACCACCATAGACTTACCTGATTTACAACCCGCGGTATTATTCTCCATATCTTCATGTGCCGCATCTGTAAAGAGGGAGAAAAACAACACGTTAACGCATGCAATAGTTACCGGACAGCGTTGGGTAACACAGACTCTTACCTGAACGCCAGCAGCAGCTACAAGACCACCTTCTCACGAACTCAGTTGCAACTTAAGGAAGGAAGGGGACAAGAGTGAACATTGGGCACATTGAACTCTTTGAACTTGATACTTACCAATCCCGTCTGGGACCAGAGTCAATGCTTACCAGAACTCTCCCAATGCCTTCAAACCAGTGAAGTAACTGGTATCTACGCGCCCCTGCAAGACACGCAGGATGGAGAGCTCATATTTTACAAACATAAGGTGAGGTTACTAAGGGGATATCGGAGGTGATTAGTGGGGGAGAGCGAGAAAAGTTGAGAGGCCATCACTAAAACCCACAGGTGGCTAATCCCCGTCTCCACTTGCAGGAAAATACTTCTTCGGGTCCAGCAGACAAGACTAGGCGGGCCAGTCCAGACAGTCATCTCTGCACTACGCATCACGTTGACGGAGACCGCAGCTGTCCGGGTCCGATCGACACCCCTGTGGGGTCCAGGTGAGCGTAACAATCGCCTCTTGCTCTACGGTAAGAGTGAATTGAAGATGTCTATTAAGGCTATTAAGCCAATTGAGAAAGAGAAATGCTTTCTCACGTGTGCCTTCCCATATCACAAGCACATCGTCAATATATCGTGACCAGGCTTTGATGTTGTTACTAAAAGGATTTAATTCAAAAATTAATTGTTTTTCAAAGAATTCAACATGCAGGTTTGCCAGACTCGGGGCTATAGTGGCCCCCATGGCAGCCCCCTCTATTTGCTGATAAAAGGTGCTTGCAAAGTCAAAAAGATTCTTGGTTAAGGCTAGGGAGATACACCACAGTATGAAGGAGGTAGGAACCGGATCAGAGTCCATTCGGTGAAGGACTACTACTATTTTCTCCAGCGTGTCCTGTTGCGGTATGTTAGTGTACAAGGACACTATGTCAAGGGTTAGCATAAGTTTAGTGTCTTGGTTATATTCCATGTCTTCAAACTTATTAATCACATCTTTAGTATCCATTAAATAGGATTTCATCTTCGAGGCATAACCCTTAGGATAATGGTCAGCGAAAATAGAAAGCAGTTCTAAAATAGAATCTATTCCCGCTACGATCGGTCTATGCGGAGGGTTGACCAAAGTTTTGTGAATTTTGGGGAGGCAATAAAAAAACAGACTGCTCAGTTTTTTTTAATCAGGAAGTCACTTTGAGGACTAATCCATTCACGTGCTTTCGCTTTGGAAACTTTCAGCTCAATCAATTGTGCTAGCTCTTGAGTTGGATCTCCTCTGAGTTTTTTGTAATATATCTCATTTGAAAGTTGTCGATTACATTAGTTGCCATAATCCACGCGGTTCAGTATTACTATTCCGCCGCCTTTATCTCCTTTCTTGATCGTGATGGATTCATTCTGAGCTACATTGGTGAGTGCCAAAGCTTCTAATTTAGTAAGGTTTTGAAAAACCTTTGTCTTTTTTTGTTCGAGCTTAGCCACTTCAGTCAGGACTCGCTTTTCAAACACCAAAGATTCAGGAGAAAAAGAGTAGGCATGGGGGTAAAATGTAGAAGGGGTACGTAGACCAGTGTGGTTTACTATATTATTGGAACTTGCTTCATTAGATTGATTAGCAAAGAATTCCTTAATGTGGATTTTACGCATGAGCTTAAAAAAAGTCAGTGCTAAATTCAAATGGATTGTGCATCTTAGTTATCACAAAGCCGAGGCCTTTCTCCAACACAGCCTGTTCTGCTTCTGTTAAAACATAATTTGACAGATTTGCTAGAAGCGACTCCCGCTCCTTGTTTGTTTGCGATTGTCGTGCCATGTCCCCCTGGAGGAGCCTTGATGTAAAAAAGGTCTCTGGGAGATGTTCCTATTCCCTCGTGACGATCTATGGTTAATGTTACCTCTTCATCTTTTAGGTGGTCCATTAGCACTTTCTCCAGAAGTGTCATCCTGATCATTCGTGCTACTGTCATTGCTACTGCTGTAAGATGTAGCACGAAAGCGTACTCTTCTTGATCGATTATGTTGATTATTTTGTTGGGCAGCTACAGTTTGGTACCCTTCTTTAGTATAAGGGAATGCTCTATCATGAGTGAATTTAGCCAGATCTTTTTTAAGTCGAGAGATTCGTTCAGAAGTATTAGTTTCTTTAAATTCCTTCATTTCTTTCTCAATTTCTTCTATTCTTTTTTCATATACATCGAGAGAAGTTTTTTAATATCTTCCTCTATTTTTTTTAAGGTCAATTTCTATTTTGGCAATAGTTTCTTTAGCGGTATCAATGATGAGAATTAACCAATCCCTCCCACATCTGTTGGCTATATAACTCCATTGAAGTTTGAATTTGGAGTTGTCCAGAAAAAGTCTTGGCTCATTGGGAACCATCAAATCTTAAGAAGGATTTGTTCCTTAAATGAGCACGATTGCCCCATGAGTCTTTTTTGTAATTGTACCACTTCATCCCATTCAGTGCTCTTATCATTGTTTTCTCCCAGGGTACTATTATTAATAATAGAAATGGCATTCAAAAGAGCAGCCACATAGTCATCACTATATGACAAAGTTCTGTCTGTCATCATGATCACAGGTAAACAAATATGCAGATAATTAACAGTATTTTAAAATTCTTTGAAAAACAATTCATTTTTGAATTAAATCCTTTTAGTAACATCAAAGCCTGGTCACGATATATTGACAATGTGCTTGTGATATGAGAAGGCACACGTGAGAAAACATTTCTCTTTCTCAACTGGCTTAATAGCCCTTAATAGACATCTATAATTCACTCTTACCATAGAGCAAGAGGCGATCAATTTTCTGGATTTGACACTATACCACGAAGGTGGCAAAATCCAAGTGAGACCATACCACAAAAACAGAGAAGAATTTCCTTTTTGCATTATCAATCTCATCATATTAAACATCTGAGAGATAATTTGCCATTTGGGCAGTTTTTAAGACTAAAACGCAAGAGCTCCACCAGAGAATCCTATGAAAAAGAGGCTTACCATCTTAAGGCGAAATTGTTAAATAGAACTATTAAAAAAGCGGCGAAGCGTGCCTATAATAACAGACAAGCTCTTCTAGAAGATAAACCAAAAAAAAAGTCTTGCAGACAGAATAGTGTGTGTTAATACATTCACTAACCATAGTTTGGCCATACGGGGATTATCTCTAAACAATGAAAGTGCTAAAAACAACTAAATCTAATCCAGCTACACCTCTTTTTGCCTATACTAAAACAGCTTCTATAGGAAATAAAGTGAGCCAAAGTAGATTTTGTAATATTGCAGTGCCTCAGGCTAGTATTACCAACCAATGGGGTCTTCCATCCGTTACAGGCCATTATCCATGTGGGCAGTGTGTGGCCTGCAAGATGACATCGAAATCTAAGGAAGTTAATATAGGCCGCAATATTGTTTGGACTCAAAAATCTTTTTCTAATTGCAACTCGGACCATGTAGTATACATGGTCACTTGTCCTTGTGGTCTTCATTACATTGGCAAGACTAATCGCAAAATCAAAATGCGGATTAATGAACACAAAAGTTGCCTCAAGAATAAAAGCTTACAAGCACCTATGGTTAAGCATTTTGTTGACAAGGAACATGGTTTCGAAAGTTTTACTTGGACAGTGCTACTGGTGGTAAAAGCTGACACCGTAGCAATTCAAAACCAAAAACTTCTACAGAAGGAACAGCAGTTAATTTTCAAACACAGAGTGATCTCTATGGGCTTAATGATTCCATCGAATGGCATAATGTACAATAAATCTAGATCATGTTTGAATTATCTGTGCTGAACAGCTGCCTTAATTGAGGCTATTTTTATATTTCTCTGCTAGAATTTACGAAAAGATTATTTAATAGTCACTAGTAACAGGATTATATCCTTATCTTTCCCTTTTTTATTTCCGGTCCTTATTTACAAGTGTAAGAACAATGCGGACGTAATATGTACATTTTTTTATATGCTTTATCATGCTACATTCGGTTCCAACATGAGGACCCCGCGGCCTCACTAATACCTCCGAATGGGGACTAGATAAAAACAAGGGACTTCATTCCGATTAACGCGCTTATCCCAATATGGCTGACGTTGTGACGACTGTTCCCGCGGTTTGTCGGGAAGGTGATATTCAACTTAGACACGCCCACCCGTTTTGGTACCGAAGGGACGTTTCTCCAGAGTCGCGTCTCTCTGCTCGCAGTATACACGCGATGTGAAATCTACAAACATGCATCTAGCTAAGTGCCTCTGAGCCGCTCAATGCGCAACTTTTTGATTTGTTTGGAGACACTCGTTCTGGTTATACCCAATGTGAGCTGGGGAACCACTATTTAGATAGTAAACAGAGAGTCTTGTTACCTGTGTGACCAGACGGTTCCTTCTAAAATAAACATTCACCCATATTTTCAGTTCTAGTGGACACCAGCTGATTCTATGACGGCGTGGGCTCCCTATGAATCGAACGGAGGTTCTACATTTATACGTTCCAACTCGGATGTTCTTAGATATCTCATGAACCAAATGTGGGTCATTAATACATGATCTGCAGGTGAGAAATAGTTTTCTTCATTGCCTCTGGCATTCGTGCCAACAATTTGTTAGTAATGGTATTAGGCTATTCATGACGGTATTCTGTAACCTACTTTTTATTTTTGACCCACCAACCCCCTCCCCCTTTTTTTTTCTTTTTTTTAAGATGTCCTTAAAGTAAATCCTTTGGCAATTTTGGCTCGTTGGACACTATTAAGTCTGAATTGTTATCTTTAAATTAAAACATTAAACGCAGAAAAAACGTACACTCAATGCTGACAGTTGGCTTCTTAAGGTTCTAAACTGTAGGTCTGAGAGAATCTATATGTATCTCCACAGAAATTCGATTTGTCGAAGACACATTTAATGTGTGAAGACGGAAACTTTTCTCTTTTTGACCTACACTGACCCTGATGCTTGGTAAAAGATGTATTTGTCTTTTTGCTTAGCAATACTAGATTAAGTCTGTTCTCTCTGTAATACATATATATTTTTTTAAAGAGTTTTTTTCAAATGTTTTCTCAACAGCACCTCCAGATTTTGAGCACTTTAGAATTACGGAGTGCCACATTGAATGTTTCAGAGAAAGTGACAGATCAAATATCTCCTCCCGAAGAAAGTTCTGAAAGAAATTAAAAGAACTGAAACATCTGGAGGCATAACACCAGTGATTAGATTGATTGGTTTGTGTATTTGGGTCTTTATTGACCACGAATTCCCCTTTCTTGTACTGGGCACACCAAGGTGTTAACAAGATGTGTGTTCTAGTCTAGGGAAAGACTAGTTACGAACTGTTACAATTCAATTGTGAGCATTTCGCTCTGCGTCACTTGCACTTTAATTGCTACTAGTTTTTAGAAAGTATTTTAAGATGTTTTTTAAATGACCATCAATAAAATTAATATTTTGTGATAATAAATTTGTGCAGTTGATTCTCTACTTTTGCTTTTGTATTTTGTCTCTCTAAACCCTTCTTTGAAGTAGAGAGGCCATTACTACCTCAGGGAGTAATTGTTTCTGAAGGCGTTCCCTATTTTGTATGTTCCCGTATCAATAAACAAAACATCCTCCTGTTCTTGATAGACTTCAGGGTCATACAGATCTAAAACTCTGCCCTGAGTTGGGACATCAGTACAATCCTCTTAGAAGGGGGTTGAGACACAGGGGGGTCAGGAGCTCGAAGGGGCTGAGGTGGGTGGGGTGGTCTGAAGGTTTAAAAGCTGTTCAGGGTGCTTTTCGAAGAAGTTCCCATTGAAGGACATTCTACGCATAACCCTGTCAATGTCCTCAGCGGACCAAACTTTCGAGCTTGGAAAGACAAATTCAAGTCGGGAAGGCCCATGTCTTCATTAGTGGGTGGGATAGGCTTAGGCCTAGAGTCTTTAGGTTTCCCATTGGATATGCCTTCTGTATGGGAAGTTTTAGGTGTCTTATGGTGTTTGTCCCCACCCTGGGTCCCAGAGGAGAGTGAAACTGACTTCTTGGGGCCTGACATCTTACTAGCTGAAGAATGTCGAATTTCGTGTATGGGGGCCGAGGTTTCGTCTACGGACGAATGACCCTCGGATGTTTTTCGCGAGGCACCCTTGCTGTCTTTCGACATCTTACCTTCTTTAGAAGTTTTACCGTCTTTCGACGCCTTCGTCTTGTCATGCAGCGATCTGGATCGAGATTGCCCAGAGGACAGGGATTCAGTGGACAGTTCACGTGTGGCAAGCGTTGTCGAGTACTCGATAAATCAGTCGAGTGTCGACTGGGGGTTGTGTGTTTTGTGGTGTGTGTAGTTGGAGCGCTACCGCCGCCGGGTGTAGTCCCCACAACATGGCTGCTGGCCTGTCCTATGGGGTCGGGGGACTTGCGCTTGGGTAGCGACCACTACTCCGGTGCCCTCGCCGTCCGAAAGTGCGGCATTGCTGCCATCGCTGAAGGCTCCCTCTGCTTCCATGGCCTAAGTTGCCTCGCGTGGTGGGCCCAGCGCTTAGTGGAACGGTCTTTCAACGTTTTAGGATTGAGGAGCCTACAGGCTCGACAAGACGTCTCGACGTGATCTCTCGGGAGACACAAGTTGCAAACAAGATGTTTGTCTATCCAGGGGAACTTCCGGTTGCACTTAAGGCAAAACTTAATTGGGGTGCTCTCCAGAATACTGGGTAAAGGTGATGGCAGCTGGGCGAACAAAGTGTAGGAAGGGGAGAATATACATTCTACAAATGGCCTCCTAACAATGCCCCCCCCCCCTCTCTCCCTACTGTCTGGGCACCGAGGCCCAGGGCGGCCTTCCAAGGCCACTCGGTCTGTCGCAATGATTTTTGACGGTAGTCTTCTTTCTGATTCTACAGCGTGGTGTTACGAAGTCGAAGAAAGGATAGAAAGGGAAACTCTTAATTAACAATTAATTGGATCGCCACCCTAAATTGTGATACCGCTATCACCAAAATTTACCTCAACACTGGTCAGACCACTACCTCATAAACTTAACATTGAAGCTTAATAAACAAACCACCAAAGAAAATCATGGCACCCCCCCCATTACCCACTAGATCCAAAAAATATATAACTCCAGACAATCTCCTGCCATTGTTAGTACCCACCATCAATGCTCTTCCAAACAACCAGCACCCTGAGCTCCTGGTAGAAAGTTACAATAATGCTATGAAAACAGCGCTAGACACCATTGCTCCACTAAAACTTCATACAAGTAAACAAGCACACCTAAATGCTTGGTTCACCCCAAACTTAAAAGATCTAAGAATACAAAAAAGAAACTAGAGTCTATATGGCACCACACCCCATCTGAAGAAAATAAACTGAAACTTAGACTCTTCGCCAATAAATACAAAAAAGAAATCCTACTCACAAAAAAAAATCTCTTTAATGAAAGAATCTGCAACGCAACCTCCAATACTAGAGAACTATTTACCATCCTAAGAGAGCTGGAATCCCCAGTACCATCACCCGACAACATAGCCAAAGACAAACAGTGGTGCAAAACACTCCAAACTAAAATTGCTATAAAAAGAGACTCCTTAACTCCTACTGAAACATCTCCCATCACCATCCCTATGACAACTAACTTGCCCGGCCTCGACCCCTTTAAATTAAAAATAATATCCATCTCGGAAACCGAGAAAATTATTGCATCCTTCAAACCTAACTAAGGGTGACAGCTGCCCAGCCCAGTTAATTAAGGATGCTGCAAGATACTTAGCCCCATTCATAACCAAACTGATAAATGCCTCCTTCTCCTCTAACACCATCCCGAGTAACAAAAGAGTCCTGGGTCCTACCCCTCCTCAAGAAGCAAACTCTAGATCCCGCCATCCCCACTAACTATAGACCCATCACTACGGTACCATTTCTCCTCAAGATAATAGAGTAGCATACCTACTAATCCAGCACCACCTTGAAACTAACCAACTCTTAGGTACCCGCCAATCAGGATTCAGAACACAGCATGGCACAGAAACAGCCTTAATTGATCTTAAAGCACAGATTGACGAACTCAATGACAAAGGAAACACTGCCATGCTACTCCTCCCTGACCTGTCGGCAGCCTTTGATCTGGTGGATCACGCAGTCCTGTGCAAACACCTGGCATTGGCCGCCCACTTCTCAAATGAGGACATAGCATGGATCCAATCTTTTTTGGACAACCGCACAATGAGAGAGTCTTCTCTACATTGGCATCAGCGGACCCCATAAAAATAACCTGCGGTGTACCCAAAGGCTCCTGCGTCTCGCCAACTCTGTAAAATATCTAAACCCAGCCCCTATTCGACAAATTCGACAGACTGGGTGTCACCTACACTAATTATGCAGACAACACTCAGCTCCTCATTCACCTTTCGGGCAATTTCGATACGGATACAGCCCTGGTAAACAAAATATACCTCATCATTCAGGCATGGATGACCACACATGGACTGTGCCTGAATGATGAAGAAACCGAAATCCTACTCCTCGGATCCACTGCTTATTTTAAAAAAAAACTCAGACCCAACTACTCAGCATTTAACATTGATGGCAATATAATTACAGTCTCCAAAACAGTTAAAACAGTAGGCTTTCACTTCGACTCAGCCCTCACACTAAAAAAAAACAAGTTAACTCCCTTGCATCCTCTACAGCCTACACGTGCAAGCTTATTAGGGCAAGCAGAGCTTTCCTCACCCAAGCCAGCTGTATCATGATCGCCAATGCCCTAATACTCCTCAAACTCGATTATTGCAGTGCTCTGTATCTGGGTGCCAACAAATGCATCATTGGCAACATCCAAATATTGCAAAATAACGCCCTTAGAACGGCCCTTAACCTACCCTCTAAAGAACACATCTCCAATACCAGAAGAAAATGCAAATGGCTCAAAATATGTGACAGAATCTCACTTAAGACAGCATCACTCACCTTCAAATGTCTCAATAATGCAGCCCCCCCCCAACCTGGCAGAAAAAATTGTTAGAAAAACCTCAACTCGCCCCACCAGAACCATCAACTCCTACTGCCTTCAGATTCCCAAATTTAGACTAAGAAAAAACAGGCGGCAGCAGCTTCCCAGTTAAGGCTGCCCAATATTGGAACGCCCTCCCACTTGACATCAGAACAGACCAGTCCTACTATTTTTTTTTTTTTTTTATTTGCATTTAGTTCATTTACAAGAATAATTTCGAGTAGAACCTTTGCAAAAGAACAAGTTAAAATCCATGTAAAGAAAAAAATTGAAACATTTAAAATTACATTATTTTACATTAGCACAGAATACTTTAAAATACAATTTAAAATACAAGTGCAAGAGAAAATATACCAATCAATTTACCATCTAAGCATTTCATTCTCCACTCAAAATAAGTTCCTTTTCTATATGCTTACAAAAGCTTACTAATTCATAAATTGGACGGTTGTGAGCTCCTTGCATCATACAAGACCATAAAAACTCGAGGCAATCCTCAAACCCTATATCAACAAATTTCATAAATCTTGCTGTACGAATTTTTTTAAAATGGGGACAATAGAGTAGGAAATGCTTCAATGTTTCGTGTGGTTCATTACATTCATCAAATCGACATCCCACATCAAATGTGGTGGCATTTGTTCGCCAGTTCTTAGTTCTGTCTCTAGTATGGTAAAGATTAAATCTAAATCGAATATATGCCTTCCTGGTAGTTTCACAGGGGAATAAAGTGATATGTGCATAGCGAGGGATGCGCTGCTTAACAAAGGCACCATATTCTTCATAAGATTTATATGTCATAATCCGATCAATAGTTACACACCAGTCTAAATCAAAAAGTTTTTTTTTAGCATAGCAAGGGCGAAGATGAACATCATTCACTGTAATATTCACTTCACTTAAAAGTTGTTGCATTTTCAGTTGGTAATTATAAAAAGAAAGAGGACAGTGGGTACCCAGCATCTTATTGAAATCCGCATATAATGAATTAGTCGGTGGATAATTCATTTTTGCAAAGTGAGATAACTGTCTCCATTTCCATCTAAACGATAGTGACACCAACCCCAATTCATGACGGATGGGGCATTTGGAATGGACATTGGCAAGAACATTGCTGCTTTTAAAAGTGAACCTTGTAAACAATCCAACATATTAGACATATCACACAAACAAATGTCTAGTGCATAAAGAATGACACTCTCAGTCTTCAAGGACATAAATTCAATTAACGGAGTTAATGAAAATTTGCAAAACCGGGTATAAATCCTTTTCATTTGCGAAAGGAGTGGCCTGGTTTTGCATTTGATAATGTCTGTCCATACTTTGATGGAATTCTGATCAGAGAGATGATACCCCAAGTAAATAGTGTTGTTAATACAAGATATCTGAGTATCCATAATATGCCATCTAAAACTGCCCTTTTTCTGCTTCACTCCAAATTTCATGATGGCAGTCTTTGTCGGGTTGGGAGTCAAATTGTGATCCTTCGCAAATTCCTCAAAGAGTGTTAATTTCGTTTGTAAACCTACAGGAGTAGGGTCAAACAAGATAATATCATCTGCAAAGGCAATCCATTGCAAAGATATACTCCCAACCTTCACAGAAAACAGGTTCATTTTCCCAGTTCTTATCCAGATCCGCCATGTATATATTGAACAGGGTTGCTGCACGGTTGCAGCCCTGTTTCAAACCCAGTGCTGTTCCTATTGGAGCTGTGGTGCCCCCGTCCTGTGATATTTTTATTCTATAAGTTGTATTGGTGTGCAATTTCATAATCCAATACATTAAATCATTTGGAATTCCGAAAGCCAACATTTTCATCCACAATAAGTTGCGGACAACATTATCAAAGGCCGCACTCATGTCAATCATTGCGATATATACCGGATTAGAGTTCTTATTTTTTGCTCCAGCAATAACGTGCGCAAGGATAATTGCATTTAGAGTGGTACTCATATTCTTTCTGAAACCCGTTTGAAATTTAGAACAAAGACCCTTGGTCTCAATAATTTTCTCCAAATCGTGAAGAAGTAAAATCGCAAAGATTTTAGCCTCAGTATCGATTAGGGAAATCGGGCGATAATTTTCAGGACAGGAAGGATCGCCCCTCTTAAATATGGGGACTATGTTTGCAGTTAACCAAGATGATGGAATTTCCCCAGAGTTGAAGATGGTTTCGAATTTGGTATTTATAATTTCTGCCCACATGGCAGGATCCGCTTTATAGAGACAAGGGGGAAGCCCGTCTGGTCCTGCAGCCTTAGAATACGACAACCTCGAGATCGCCCAAATTATGTCACTAATGCTCCAATTAAACCGAGGGATCCTGGTAGAGTCTAGCAATATACCAGGAAGAAATTGGAACTTATAAGGTAGTTGATATTTGGCAGTTATATACATCTGCCATGTCTGATCAGAAATACAATTCGGCATAGATAACACGGCATTTTTTGGGTCAGCTTTTAGAGTACGCCATATTACTCGGGTGTCATGTGACGTGATGGCACGAATTAGAGTACAGTTCTCCTCATTATGTCTTGAGATCCGGGCGAACCTTAAGTTTTGTTTATACTGAGACATGATTTGATTCCGCCTTTCTCTGAGTCTTTCAGTACCTAAATCATTGTATTTCAATTGTTTTAGGGCTTTATTTTTTTCCCTTTTCAACAGTTTGCATTTCTGATCGTAGATATGAATATGTTTCACACTGCTGCGGTTTTTACAAAATTTGAGCAAAACGGTGTCAACTATTTTGGAGTAATCCCTATCAGATAGTTTTGTTCTTAAATTGTCCTACTATAGCTTTAGACGGAATATCCTCGCATGGCTACACTCCAATGACCCCCAAGATTAACTACGCACTAATCCATCGCCATTAACCTGACTGTACATATGTATATTCTTAACTGATTTATTGTGTGATGTAACTATACGCTTATACTATGCCTTTTAAGAAATCTTGCTTTCCTGTGCTCTGTAGCGCCCTGTTACTTCTGGGTTTGGTGCGCCATACAAAATCAATTAACAAACAAAGTTGTGTCAAACTATCGGGCTAATGATGCTTTGAGATTGGATTGGAATCGGAGAATTGGTGAGGATATCACTGAGGAGGATTGGACAAATATTTGTGAGAATGTGAAATTGTGTTCTTTGAATCTTGCTGATAGGTCGCGTCAAATACAGATATTGAATAGAACATACTGGACACCCGAGAGAATGATGAAAAAGGGGATGAGTGACAGCTCGGAATGTTGGGCGTGTTCACATGAGGAGGGCACCTTGGTACATATGTTGTGGGGATGTTCAAGGGTGAGAGGTTTGTGGTTCGAGTTTGGTCAGATTTGTGAAAAGATTTTGGAAGAGAATGTTCATATGGACTTTAAGACAATTGTTCTAGGCTGTGGGGATTTATTGGACGAACTGACTACTTCCCAGAAGAAATGGATCTTTCGTGGGGCAATGGTGGGGAAGAAGCTAATTTTGAGACATTGGAAAACGTCTAATTCTATTATTATTGAAGAATGGATTTTAGAGATGCATTCACTAGCGGAGATTGAGAAAATATATCTGAGAAAAAAAACTGCTTTATTTGGGGTAAATTTCTGCTACTATATTAGACTAATTCAATGATTGTTTTGTGACTCCTGGGGGGGGTGAGGACTCTTCTTCGGCTATATATAATTTTGTTTACATTGTTACTTTTTAATGTAATGTACATATTTTTATGTTGTGTTATTTTCTGAAAATAAATAATTTAAAAAAATAAAATAAAAATAAACAAAGTCAATGGCTAATTTGGCGAAAGGAACTCCGCTATACGCGTCCGTCTAGCATGGCGGAAAAAACAATCTGAGGGACCCCGACGCATGAGGGATCATGGGTACAGTGGATGTCACAATAGGGATAGTATTACTGGCAAGCCCCGTCGACGTCCGTTTTCGAGTTCCGAAAACAACAACTGTAATACTCTGCAGCTTCCACTAGATGGGGCTATGCACAGCATATGATCTAAGCAGATTCCACAAGCCTATATATTTCATCTAAGAGTACATGGTTGTTCCCTCCATTATGCTTAAACTTCCAAAATAGACTTGAACATACATAAGACTTTTTCCTCAAACTGAAGATTATCTAAACCATTCTGTCTCATAAAGGGAGTCATCTTATATAAGATAAATCGCTTTAGTACATAGAAACCCCTATCATTCGATCTTTAGAAAGCAGAGGTGAATGCAAATCAATGTTAAAGTACACTGAAGAGAAAAGTTTAATTAAAATGCCCTATTGAGAGCTTGGAACCTTGTACATAGGGGGTGAGCACTTAAATACATGCCAAGATCCCAGGAAGTGATTTAACAACAAAAATAAGCTCGGTCTAAGCAGCTTAGCTCCTAAAGAAAACCTGAATTAATGTCAAGACTTGGACACTAAAATGGAAATTAACATAGGGTCACTACTTAGTCATTCTTTGGCATGGCATCCCTGTAAAACATTATTGCAAGTGCACTCTTTTGCGAGTCAGCAAGCATATGTGGGGAGATTGAAATGGCTAGGGTAAAGGTTGCCAATTCTGTCTTTTCATTGTCTTGGAGAAATGGCTGGTAATACACAGATGCAGACTTGACAACCATCCCTTCTTAGAGGAGTTCTTGGCATATAGCAAAGGTCACCCAGGTCCCAAACGCCACTTATCGCTGCATGTCTTTTGGAGCCATCCACTGATGAGCTCTGCAGTACAAAAGCAGGGGAGAAAACTAAGATGTGTAGACAGGAATATTTGCAACAAAAGCACAAGACACTGCCTAGAAAGGAAAACTACCTTTTACACTTAATTTGCATGGCCTTACCGAGTAGGACATGGCAGGCAGCATGAAGTCATGCATTTCCATTATTGTATGGTTTTTGTAAATAGATATAGGAATCCCATTGATGTCCTTAGTATTGAGGTATGAAAATCCTTGCAAATGGTAAAACGAGAGCCTATAAAATATGTGACAAATGGGAACTCTTGGTTTTAGGGTCTAGATGATTAGAGCATGCAGTAAATAAGCCTCACACAATGTTAACAGGTATGACGCATGAACCCAGTGTGGCCTGTCCATTCCAGATTTTCTCAGTACTCCAGAAATCACTCTTGTTAAAAACACCAAAGCAAACATAAGTATGGAGGCAAGAAATGTACTGACTCGAAGTAGAGGCAATCCTACAGTGGGCAACTTGTACTTAACCCAATGGTGTCCATTTCTACAGAATAAAAATAGGAATACACTCTCAGGTCCCTTTTTTGTTGTAGGGACTCCAATGCCATTCCATATCCAGAAAGATCTAGCACTCCACCATGGGTGACGTGTGGGGGCAGGATGTCTACTATATGGCTTTTATAGACTAGAACAAAGCATTGTGTGATGCCTTCTCAGATTTACTTCTGACCTCAACCCCTTTCATAGACTACCACATCCATCTGGGGTAGTGTTCGCTTGTAGGTGGAACAGACTTTTCGCCTACAGAGAATGAAGCTGCCACGCTGGGAAGCCAGTCATATCACTGCACCCAGCTAGGCCTGCCTGTGCACATTCACCTTCTTAAACCTTTGGAAGGGTTAAAGTTTTTAAACAACTCTGCTATTCATGTGCCTGCGATCCTTCTGCCTGCACTTGAGGCAGCACCTGCTAAAATGGATTTCTAGGATCTGGCCTACCAGACAGATTTTAGGAGGCCATCCTAGTTATAGTGAACAATGGAACTCTAAGAGGTTAGCAAAAACCCAATCAAGGTAAGAATAGAACATGGTCAAGGCTATTCTCAGGAGAGAGTGAGTGGGGTTGGAGGTCCACAATGAGTCCACACAGTGAATCCCAAAAGAATTCAATTTAGACAGGTAGGTACAAAAATACTTTATTCAAGGCCCAAAACGGACACTAGGAAATGAAACCAGCAGGTGATATTACACAACAATCATAAAACATATATACAGTCAACTTCAGGTTCTTGGGAATGCATTCAGTAGCCTCAACAAAAAGGAGGCAAGTAGTGATGCAGTACAATGGAACCATGTTACAAGAAATATACTTAAGTCCAATCCCTACGACGAGTGGGGCCTTGTGCCCAAAAGTCACAAGTTCTTCTCTGGAAAAGGGTCTAATGAAGGTAGAGTTCTTGTGTTGGTGAAATGATCAGAATATACGCAAAGTTACTGGTAAGTAAAGTTATATTCTTTTTCAGATCCAGCTACTTTTATATGCGATGATTAAAAAGCGATGGAATGCAATAACTCACTTTTAATCCACGGTTTATTCTAAGGCGTACATGGGGAAGACAAACGCGTTGAGATTACTAACCCAGCGGACCCAGATTTTCCCAGATGACTAGATGGGGAGGGTGGATGGGTGTCGCTGGAGGTAGGTTTTCCCACCGTTGGTTCCAGTGAGGTGCGCCCAGGAGCTGCAGGTGAAAGGATTCTTTCGGACGGTTTCAGAAGCACAGTGCAACCCTTTGCAAAGATGAAATGTATAAGGCCATGATGCAAACCTCTTCAGAACACTTCACCAAATAGTGGAAGTTGAGTTCCAGCGACTGCTACCGCACACAGCCGACAGCAGGCGTTTTTCCAGTTGACGTTGAAGACCTTCCAGAGCAGGATCCCTTAAAGCTGGGAGGCTGATATTCAGTAGGAGGGCGACTTACACCTCAAGCTTGCGACTATCAAAGTTCTAGGTAGCCCACAGGAGAGCTGGCTAGTCCACTGGTAGTCCAGGAACACTTCAGAAGGCTCAGTAAAGCTGGATCCTAGAGAACGCAGCAAGACTAGTTGGTCCCACCAGTCCTAGAGTTCACACACCGCTTAGGGCCTCTGCAGATCAGGTAGTCCCAGCAAAGCTTCACTGGGCCAAACGCAGGAAGGGGATGCTGGGCCACTTCAGGAGTCGTCCTCGGATCTTTGTCCAGACAGGATACCTGGCTCAAATGCTGATCGGAAGAAATGGCTGCAAGAGTCCTCTTCTTATCCCATCATGGCTGCAAGCAAGTCCAAGCCCACCAATGTCAAGGATTGACACTATTCAAACAGTCAGCAGTGGTCCAATCGGGGATCACCGTCGGTTTCACTCATGCCACACCCCTAGAGTTTCAGGTACCATGGATGAAGAATGCGACCAGACCGTCTCACACCTTCATGAGCCAAGCACACACAAAGGCATCACTAGCCCGGGAAAGCAGCCTTAGATGGGATTGGCATTCTTCCTACCTTCTCGGGTCAGGCAAACAATATGGCCAAACAAGCAAAAATCTTGTGGCACTACCACTTTGGGGTACTAGCACATTTAGTAGCCATAAATGGTAAACGCGAATTAGCACACTAGCAATCATTCAAAAATGGTAAAAATGTAATTGCTTCCACCAGCTTTCGTTAAGGCATATATAAAAGTAAGCAGAAATCACAAGTGCAAAAGATTAGGTTGATACAAAAGTATTGCCACTGCATGGAAGAGGCAGTGTGCACTGTAAAAAAGTGACCAAGAAGGTAAAAGGTAGAAAATCAAAATGAAAACAGTTTCCGGTTACTGATAGTCTGAAGGACTGATCAGTTTCCTCATATCAAAATGAGCAAAATGCCAGGGGAGTAAAGCTGAAGGCTTCACTTCCCTGTAAAAAGTCAGGACATATTGAAAACAAAAAGTTTGGGGGTCCATAGGTAAAGTTACTGAAAGAGAAATCTTTCCCAAAACCTGTGATAAAAGAGTAGACTGGCGGGGCGGGGGGGGTGGAAGGAGATGGGGGGGGGGGGGGGGGGTGCAAAGCATAAGGCCTCAACGGTATCAAGTTGGCACTTGGTCGCCAGTTTCCTATTGGTCACTGAGCTCGCAAAGGGCTTACCCAAAATGTAGAAGCTATATTGTGCACATACACCACTTTGGATCGGACTGCCCACCTTTTCATCCAAAATAAACGTTCAGACCAAATCCAGAATGTGCTCCCATGTTTCACTACAATTCTGGAGGTTTCCAGTCTATGTAGACCAGAATGCCAGGAAAGCGTGAAAGAAATTCCTTTCGTGAAGTCTGCCATGTCATGTTACTTGAGCTCAGCATATAGGTTTGGTGTCCAGGTGTTGTGGTCTTCTTGGCACACTCAGTGAAGCTTTTCCCGGGAGCAGAAGAGGGTATTGGTACTATGGTGCACCACCCTTCTGAACACTAAACGCCTGTAGTTAACTACAGGATGGAAGCATTATAAGAGGGTGATGGGCATGTGCAAGTCTACGCAATCTTGGTACGGGTATAGGAAGACACCCGAATCCAAAGAAAAGCTTTGCTTAACAAAATCAAGGTAGCAGACCAGTTTGTTTGGCATTGACTGATCGCACCAGTGGGCACAGCTTGGGTGCACTTTCCAATGCATCCCATTAATGTGCCTCAAGGGGGGTTCAAAAGGGTTATGGACAGGGGCAATCTCTTAAAATAGCCGAAACATGGTGTGTGCCAACGCATGCACACAAAGACCAGACATCTGAGGTGCCTTACCAGGAGGAGGTATTTTAAGACAATATAGACTACCTAAACAAACTTCAAAGAAGGAGATAGGCATTAAACAACATGGGAAACTATGCATTGTATTTCCTTAACATAGAAAATGCACAATTAGATACATTTTCTGCAGCTTGTAGATGTCAAAAATTCACAGATCTACACATTACCATATAACAGTTAGTTTGGAATAATCAGTGTTTTCTTTCAAATTTAAAACACAGGCCTAATGAAACTCCCATATTAAATGGAATATAACACGATTCACAAAGTAAAATTCACTCAATGGTAGGTTTAAAATTGTCAGTGAGGATAGTGTCATGCAGACAACCTTGCAGCATCTCTGCTGTTTGTAGTGATATTTTGACTTCCATCGCACTATTGTAAGAGTTTTGATTTTATCAAGCAGCTCTCTACCGGACACAGAAGAACAAGTTACTTACCAACTGGTAACGTTCTTTCAATTGGATGTTCCTCCAACGTATTCCACATCTTTGACATGTAATGTCCACAGCTATGTAGTTCGGAAACTTTTTCGGCAGAGGGCGTCCTGCGTCGATTGGCGTCGGGTCGATGTCCCTCGAAGGCATCCATCGAGGGCGACGTCACCAGATGTTATAAATAGGAAGCACTGCGCTTGTAGCCTCAGTTTATGTTTTTCCCCCCCATAACGTGTGACATGCACATATCCAATCCCGGCTTGACTGCACATAGCCTTGCGGAAACGGAAGCTACAAATGCATAGGAAATTCTCCAGAGGGGCAGGCTGGGAGGGCGATGTGGAATACGTTGGAGGAACATCCAATCGAAAGAACGTTACCAGTTGGTAAGTAACTTGTTCTTCAAATGGATTGTGTCCTCCAATGTATTCCACATCTTTGACAGACTCCCAAAGCAGTACCAGAAAATGGAGGAGGGAGAAGAATTTAGAATACCCAATCAGATGGCAGAATAAAGAACCGCTTTACCAAACACCAAATTTAGACCATCTAGTGTTTAAAGGGAGTAATGTTTAACAAAGGTGTGGATACAAGCCCCTGTGGCTTCATCACAAATATTCTGAATAGGAACTCCCCTTTGCAGGGCAGTGGAAGTAGCCACGCCCCTAGTGGAATGAGCTCGCAACCCTTCAGGAGGGTCCTTGCCCGCCAAACGGTAACACTGATGATCGGGAGGATAATCCACCTGGACAAGGTCTGTCTTGTAACAGCCTGGCCAAATCGGTGACCAGCATACCCCACAAAGTTGATCGTCCACTTTGACCCTGGACATACTATAAATATAAAAGCTCAGAGCTCTCCTAGGGTCCAACCTATGGAGTCGCTCCTCTTCCTTACCAGGATGAGGACGCTAGAAAGAAGGAAGAACCACTTTCTGGCTCAAATGAAATTCAGACACAACCTTAAGTAGAAAGGATGGACGTACCCCTCAGTACAACCCCATCCTTGTGGAACACAGTAAAGGGCAGCTTAGATGAAAGTGCCTGCAATTCACTCACTCTGCGAGCGGAAATAACCACAACCAAGAACACCATTTTGAAAGACAATCTCAAAGGACAAGAGTGCAAAGGTTCAAACGGAGCACCCATGAGGAATTTTAAAACCAAATTCAGATCCCAAACCGGCACCTGGAAAGGGGACGGTGGAAACATTAGTGAGGCCTTTAAGAAATTGGGAAAGGAATCTTAAAATAAGAACATTCTTCAGACGAGCGCTTGACGATAGACAGTGTCGCCAGGTAACCTTTAATGGTACCCACCTGAAGGACCCTGGGGGCCAAAGCAAGCAAGAAAGACAAAACCATGGGAATGGAACACTGAAAAGGATCAACATTTTGCCCTCTGCACCAGTCGCAAAATTTACACCAACTGCAACGGTACAGGGACTTTATTGCTTACCGCCTGGCCGAAAGCAACACCTTGATCACGTCATCCGGGAGGTCCCAATCCTTATACCTCAATTCTTTTAGATACAAAGCGTGAAGGTTGAGGGTCCTGACCTCTGGATGGAGAACCTGAGTCCGCCCCCATCCCCTGCCCACTGCCCCAAAACCTACCCCATACCGCGCGAGAGCACATTCTCTATAGGAAAGACGACGCAGAGGGCAGATGGACATTTCTAGAAGGTCCGGGTACCACGCACTCCTGGCCCAATGAGGATCATGTGGGATCCGAACCTCCATAACCTCCTTAACACTTGAGGAATGACGGGGACCAGAGGAAACGCGTACAGCAGTGGGAATGACCAATTCACTACGAATGCGTCTCCTAAGGCTCCTCTCGGAGAAAATTCCCCTGAGCAGAATCTCTCGCACTTCCGGTTGACACTGGTGGCAAAGAGATCCACTTGTGGGGTTCCCCAAAGGGCGAAGATCTCCAGAAGGACTTCCTGAACCAACTCCCACTCATGAGAGATCGTGCTCTGCCTGCTCATAGCGACTGCCGCCGCATTGTCCTCTCCGGCCAGATGAACTGCTGAGAGTGACATTTCCTGCTGGATTGAACAGAACCAGAGCTGCATTGCCTCTCTGCACAACGGGAGTGACCCTATCCCCCTTTTTTATTGTGGTAATGCATGGCCACTGTGTTGTCCATCATGATCAGGACACTCTTCCCCCGCACAGATGGCAGAAACACCTTCAGGGCCAGCCTGATGGCCCTCAGCTCTAACAGGTCGATGTGGAGTTTGTTTTCTGACGGAGACCACGACCGCTGGCGGTCAAGTCTTCAGCATGAGCACCCCATCCTGTGAGGGAAGCGTCCGTCACTACAATCACCTCCGGCCATGGCTGCCAAAACGGCTCCCCTTCATCAGGTTCCCCTCGTAGGCCCACCACAAAAGATCCTGGGAGACCGAGAGTGGAATCTGAATAGGATCCACCATCTTGCCTGCAAACTGCCATCACTGCATATTGAAGACCCATTGCAGGGATCTCATCCGCAGCCTGGCCACTGGCACCAGAAAAATGCAGGATGCCATGAGGCCAAGCAACCTTAAGAATTCGAAAGCCGGGAGACTCTGGGCACGTTGAAACTTGTCCACCATCTGCACAATGTGATGAGCCATCACCTTGGCAGACGAGCACTTCCCCCAAGGACGTGTCCAACACAGCCCTGATGTACTGGAGCTGTTGGTAATGTGTCAGATGCGACTTCTTGAAAACGAGGGAGAAGCCCAGCCTGTGGAGAGAACGGCAGGTGAGACCGAGGTGGTCCAATGCTTGCTCGGGAGATCACACACGGATCAGCCAGTCGTCCAGGTAGGGGCAGGCATGAATCCCCCCCCCCCCCCCCCTCGCCCGAGATACGCTGCCACCACCACCATTAGCTTGGTGAAGACCCTCTGGGCGGAGGTCAATCCGAATGACAGGACCCGAAACTGAAAGTACAAGTCGCCAGCCGCAAACCTCAGGTACTCTATGCTTGGGATGAATCGGCACATGAAAGTAAGCATCCTGTAGGTCCAGAGACACCAACCAATCCTGAAGTTGAAGGCCCTGGAGGACTTGAGAAAGAGTGACCATCTTGAACTTGTCCTTCCTGTGAAGTTTGTTCAACCAATGCAAGTCCAGGATGGGACTCAATTGCCAGTCTTTCTTTAGAATCAAAAAATATGGGGAATACCATCCCATGTTCCTCTCTGCTACAGGCACCAGTTCTATAGCGCCTTTCTCTAGCAGGGTCAAGATTCCCTGCACAAGGAGCGGATCTGGAAGCTTCAAAGAGAGATTCCCCGGTGGATTGCCGTGAGGCCGCGTTAGGAAGGGAAGGCAGTAGCCATGGGCTATGGTATCCAGAACCCACGCATCCGAAGTAATAGCCCACCATTCTTCGAGATGCTGAGACAGTCTGTTCCCAACTGGTGAACCATGGGACATGGCCTCATGACTGAGCGGCTGCGGCAGCTGCCTTAGCGGCTTTGGCACCTCCATTTCCCGACCACCACAGGTACTTTTACGCTGACCCTTTGACTGCCGGCTCCTCTCGTTCGACCAAAGGAGGAGGAGTAGTAACGAAAAGAAGCTCCCATTCACTGCTGTCCCTTAGGATGAAAAGGCGGAGGTTGACGCACAGCTGCGCTTAAAGATTTTGCTGCAGCTTTTGAGATTTGCAACCTCTTAAGGCTCTCGTCAGCCTTGCTGCCAAACAAATGCACGCCATCAAATGGCATATTCAAAAGACGTGCTTGCAAATCCGGGGCAAAAGCCCGATTTCCGCAAACACGCAAATCTGTGTATAACGGTGCTCGCAGCCACGGACCGGCTAACACTGTCGGCCATGTCCAAACCCGACTGAAGGGATTCACACATGGCATCCTTGCCATTTTGCATGAGAGCAAGGAACCCATCCCTTTCTTCCCCCTCAGGAATATGCTCAGCAGCTAGAGAAACAATTCCACAGAGTGTGAAAATCTTGCTAAGGCACAAGTGTTGGCCGATTTTAGCGCCATACTCCCCGCAGAAAACACCTTGGTGCCCAACTGCCGGAGCGTTTGTCGTCCCATATCCGCAGGGATGGTAGGGTACGCCGCCTGCCTCGAGGTGGCCGTAGCCACCTGAACCACCAAACTCTCGGAAGTGGGGTGAGATGAAAGGTAGTTGAGGTCGCTACCGGAAGGGCGGTATTTCTTGGTTAACGATTTGTTAACAGTCGGAAGAGATTCTGGTGACTGCCAAGCAGCCGCCACCCTTTTCTGCAAGGTCAGATGAAAAGGTAACACCGGGTCAGAGGACGGACCTTGATCCAAGATGTCATTGAGATGATCCTGTACAAAAGCTTCAGGAGGACTGGACCAGCCCAAATACTCTGACCCTAGCCATGAGCCTCCTATAGGAGGACTCAGCATGAGCCCCAGGATCAGGCCTGCCAAATTCCACTTCCGGAGAAGTGTCCAAACCACTGGCATCATGAAGAGTTTGCCTCAACTCTTCCAACTGACGGTCCCCAGAAAAGACAGGAGCACCGTCAGGCTCAACAGGGTCCATATTGAAGTCTGACCTCTCCTCCTCCTCATAGATGTCATCCAGAGGGAGAAAAAAATGTATGCCTCGGTACAGAAGAGGGTCTGAGTCCACCACAGGCCACACAGACTTAGAAGTAGCCTTCCTTGGAGGATCCACAGTGTCAGGGATCTCCAATGGCAAATTTTGGCCCAAAAGCCCCAAGGCGTCGAGGGCGCCGACTGCATAGACATCGAAAATGGCACGGACGGCGCAGAGGGCGGGCTGGTACGAAGGCAAAGCTTTGACGTCAGTATCCGACGGGCACAGCGCCTGAGTCAGCACCGACCTCGAGCCCTTACCAGGTTTCTGCAGTCTCACTGGAGACTAGGACCGAGACCTGGAAGCACGTCTCTTGTGACTATTCTGAGCCTTGTCTGAACGGGACCTCGAAGGTTCCCGATGAGTCGCGTCGAGGACCCAAGCCCGAAGGCATGCGAGCCACAGTACAAGACTGTTCCTTGCCGCCTTCATCCAAAGGCGCGGTCGGGACTGTACCCTGCGATTGAAAAATCACTAACATCTGCTCTCTAAAGGCAGCCCATTACCCCGGAGTCAAGGACATTATTGGACAAGCCACTTTCCTCGTGGCTCCATCCTCAGAGGAGGACGGGGAAGGCGACCGGTGACGGCGCTTCCTAGAATGCCGCGACGAGGACGAATGGCGGGAACCACTCTGGGATCGAGATCCCCGGGACTCCTCCCGACGCAGAGAATCGCCCCTCAAGTCGTCGGTGGACATCCCCTTGGACTTCGATTTAAAGGACTTACTGGGTGTAGAACCCCTACCTACCTGAAGCTTTCCCTTATGCTCCTGCAAGGCCTCAGCAGTCAGCGATAGGGATGTAACAGTATAATGGTATACCGTTAAAGATACCGTGAAACACTGAATTGAACAATAATAACCGTCACATTGTTTATACCGGTATACCGTTTATACCGTTAAGTGTGCTTTTCAATCTGATTTGGAAAGGCTACAGTAAGCAAGTGCTGCACAGTCTTGGTCTTGCACTGTTGGATGTGCCATCTGCCAAGTAGTTTTAGTTGGAGCTGTTTTTAATGCCATTCCATAAACCACACGTGCCTGACACAAAGTCAATATGTTAGCAATAAGAAGAATAAATACAGTGCCAAGCAGGGAAAGGGTTTACTTTGGGTTGGCAGTTTTGGGGTTTATATATTTATAATGGATAATGTTTGATAAACATATGACAATGGGGGATTTCCCTGGATCTATCATTGAATTTACATATAATAAGTCACACTCCATTGATCTGTAGCATGCAGGTTATAAAGATGGTAACATGTTCATCTTCACCAGTAGCCAGTGGGGGAGCTAAAAGCCAAAATGACCACTTAAGAAAAGCTATTCAGTTTGCTTTGCCAGCCACAGCAGAGCTCCCCCCTCCTCCTCTTCACACGTGTATTTGTGTTTGGTGGAAGGAAGGGGTGGCATTTCAGTAGAAAGTATCTTGAAAAGCCCAATTCTGGCCCTGGGTGCCTGGTTTTGTTTGTGATGATAAATCTGACAATTTGTGATCTTTTAGAAAATATTTATTAAGATTGGTTAACTCCACCCGCTATACCGCGATAACCATGATATACCGTCATTTGGCAAGAAGGTTATCGTACCATCATGAAATTAATACTGTGACACCCCTAGTCAGCGACTGGCATTTGGAGCAGTTGTCAGTGTTGGGACTCTCGCCCAAGCACCATAAACAAACGCGATGCGGGTCGGTAATCGACATTTTCGACTTGCAGTCCCGGCAAGTCTTGAAGCCAGACCGCGGAGTCGGAGGGGTCGAAGAAGACGACATTCACAAGGAATACACGTGGAGAGCCGTGTCTCCAAAGCAAACACGTTTGCGGAAAAAACAGAACAGAGGCTATGGGCGCCATGCATCCTATTTATACCATCCGGTGATATCGCCCTCAACAGAGACCTTCGAGGGACATCAACCCGACGCAGGACGCCCTACACAGCTGTGGACATTACATGTCAAAGATGTGGAATATGTTGGAGGAGACAATCCATTTTAATAAGCCCTTTGAAGAGGGCTCTTGGGCAACAGAGGTGACCTTTCCTTTTTCAGCCCATCTCAGTGAATGACCCTAGGTGACCTGCCTAACTGTTCTCATTCCTTGCCCAGCAACACCAGACATTGTGGAAGATTACTTAGGCAGATTCATGTCAGTGTAACATGTAGATCTTCAACACAGTCTGGCACTCCAACGGATGTTGCAGTATGCAGCTCCTCACCTCCAGACCATTAATACTTATGTGAAAAGAACTGACAGTCTGTGAAACAACTTGGTACATATATGCTTTGCAATAAGTATTGCCTTTGGGAAGCCTTTTCCACTCTAACGAAAGTGCAATATTTTTAAATTTATTTTAGACAACACAATTGATCACACAGTTAGAATTTACTTAGTCAATGAAAAAAGAGCAGCATTCTCCTTTCAAAGCACAGCGTTCACATCCATCAACTACTCAATCCACACACACAAAAAAAAGGGATGTATTTTCTGACATTAACATGCGGTTACACAAATATTCGTAGTTTAAAATACAGTCCTCATTCACCTAACCGGGAATAATGTTTTATGTTTTCATAAGCTCACAGTACAGAAAAGACGTTTAATTGATTGATTCTTTAAGATCACAAAAACGACACCATCCTATTCACGACCCCAACTTAACTACAGGACCAACTAGAGCAAAGAAGGTTATCAATTTTAGGTGAAAACTTATTAAACAAGCCCTGAGATATGAGGAACGGAATGGACTCAAAAGACCTGTAAGGAACCTCTTATTATATAATGATGGTCCATAATGATGGCCCCTAAATGAGGAGCAGAATTCTATTTCTTGTTTATTCATGGCCCAATCATACACAAAGAAATTGACCGAGTTACAGGGATTACCTACTAATTCACTGAAGCCTACTAACTGAAGATAAGATCTACCTTCCATGACAAATTGTACCACCTCCATTACTGACTTATATCTAGATGCCTCAAAAAGGTCCACAAAAGAGTTTACAGGATCTAGGATTTTCCTTAATAACTTCATTCGTTTCCTCCAGAAGTATGCTTTTAAAGAAGAGACCTAAAAGTTGTCTCAAGTGAAATTGGGGCTGCAATTGGATACCAAGAATTGGTTTCCAGATTTCCCTCACAATCTTTTTCAGATCCTCCCAGATTATCATGCGTTTGTTCCGAAACCATAGCCAATCGTTGAAACCACCTTCACATTATCAAAATGAAGCAGCGAATAAGAGAATCTACAGTAACTTTTCTATCACTTTCATCTGTGCCCTTAGTGATTTTACAGAAAGTGCAATATTTTATTTGAGCCATTTCACACATGCCACAGGGCCACCTAGTAACCAGCGCTGAAGTACAGAGTTCAGAGCCACATCAGCAAGGCATTGTGGGTAAGCAAATCAGCTCAAATCCAAGTCATTTGCTCCAGACAATTGCCTTAGTCTTACAGGGCAGTGTTACTTTATATATCGCTTAATCAACCAAAGACAGACATTTCTGAAGACAAAGGTGAAAGTCTTATTAGTTTCACTCACACCACACACCCAGACTCTCTGGCACCACAGATGTGGAGACAATTTATCGGCAAGGCAGGAAGACGGTCAAACAACAATATGGCCCAAGAACAAGCAAAATACCTTGTGGCATTATGTGATATAATATATTGCATTTATAAGGCGCCTGTACACAAGTGTTTCTAGGCATGGCTAGACCACTAGTCACATTTTGTAGCTATATGCCGTAAACGCGAAGGTGCACACTAGAAATATCACAAAAATGTTATATCTGCTGCCACCAGCTTGTCTTTAGTCAAGAGAAGAAGATGGTCCAAAAGGTGAACTTTCCAAAATGTATTGCTTTATGTAAACGATAAGAAAAGGCCTCCTTGGCACAATTCTACGGGTGTGCCCTATCTAATGAAACTAAATAGGGTGCTTGTAGTCAATGATGTAGTCGAAAGCAATAGTATGTCCTCCGTCCCAAAGCTAATCTGCGCTGATCTTACCACTAAGCAAAACAAAAAGAAGCCCAGAAGAATGACCCCTATCTCGTGGACAAGCTTGCTAAGCTTCAGTAAACTAGTCTTAAATTGTTCTTTGTGATTTCTTGAATCAGTTCTTTCAGTTCGTCTAGGGAGCTCTTCCAACTCCAGGGTATCCCCTTTTCTCCTTAAATGACAACTTTACAGTGTGCGTTACCTTTTTCACCTAGGTTTGGATGCTGTGATCCTCTAAATTTCTTATTCAGATTGTTCATTCTCCATTCACTTCCCCCCTTTCTTGTCTGTTCACTGGGACAAGTAGATTGGGTCCCTAGAGGCTCTTTACTTGTCTTGACTCGTAACCCTCATCCTACTCGTCCCAGTGAATGGATATCTGTATCGCCATCACCCCCCTTCCCCCTCCCGGGTCTCCAGTTACCTTCTTCACTACAGGCTGGCATCACCTGGTCTTCCTGCAGGGTCGGGATCCATCTTGGAGTGTGGACGGCTCCAGAGTGCACTCCTTCCTCCTATTCATTCTCACAGAGCCAAGGCTGTAGCAGTCTGCATCTTTCAAGGACTGCACGGTCCACCTCTCATGGGTGACGTCACTGCTGATCTCTGGCATGTCCGGCATGACTTCTAGCCCCTCACATGCTTTTATCTCTCGTTGGATAGATGAAACCTCTCGACTGAAGATCTCCTGGGTTTCAGCAGCTTCTTCCTCCTTTGAAACTCCTGGGCTTCATGTTCTCTGTATGTTAGTCCTTCCCTTTAAACTTGCACTTCCAGTGTCCTCCCCAGCGTAGGATTGTAGTCCTTTCTTTCCCTCAAGCACTCTTCATTACTCGCTCAATCTTACTCTTCCCAGTATGATTAACTTCCAACCATTTAACTATTTCCATGCCTTCTTTACTCTTCTCAGTACTTTTGACTTCAAATTGAGGGTTGTGAATGAGGTTACAACTGCAAACAGTCACTTGTTCCAGATGGTTTTTCTGAAGTCCTTACGGTATGAGGGGCTCATACAAAGTGGAGTTACGGAGTTCCTTGACTGAACGGGAGTCCTTGTCCCCAAGAGGGGTGTCTCTCCATGTTAGGTTCTGCTTACCGACACCGCTAGGAAACACTTGTGAATAGGCGCCCTACAACTTCCAATAAATAGAATATTGAGTAGCGGACTCCCCTCCCTAGCCTCACAAAGAAGGGCTCCCCTCTGGGGAGAAGTGACAAATTCCTGCAATTAGACACAGCACATATAAAAAAAACTAAAGTGATACAAAAGTACTACTTCATTGTAAGACACAAGGTTAAAAAGTTACAAAAGGTAATAGATAAAAACAGAAATAGTTTCCCAGTACTGATCGTTTTAAGGACTTACCAGTTTCCCCATGATAAATTAGCAAAAGGTTGGGGAAGTGAAGCTGAAGGATTTACTTCCCTCCAAAAAGTCAGAGCCAGTTCAAAAACAAAGCAATAGGATTGGGGTCCATGGAAACTAGGGAGAGAAAGTTGCCAACAGAGAAATCTTTCCTAACGGTTGAAAACATCAGTGACCCAGGGGGTCTCAGGAAAAAAATGTCACTGTTCAGGTAAGTACTTTGTAGAAGTTCTCTGTATTGCAGTTGTCATCTATAGACGACCTCTTACCATTATTCTAGTCTCAATGTGCTAGGAAAAAGTAAGAACCAATGGGGCACGCTGTTACAGTGAAAAGAAAACTAATTCCCAGATCTCCCCAAAAGATGTGGAGAAGCCAGAAAACCACCCAAGGTGATGGGATGTTTAGAGATGTTTTGCTTTTCTATTATTGCCAACTCAAGCATCTAGTCTGCCATTGCTTTAGAAGTAAACTCTTGGACCAAAAAAAAGGGCACTAGAAAGATAATGACAGAAAAATCCCTCCAATCAGACCCTTAAAAACTACAAAGGAGCAGTTAAAAACTTTAAAACTACCATTACTAAGGCAACATCTAGATACTTTAACTTCAAGAAATTGAAGGAAAAAACATTATACAGGCCATCACTCAAGACTCAGCCTGGCGCCAAATGATGCATAACGAATTCTCCGACAAAATTCCGAGTCATCGGGAGAAAATACAGCAAATCAAGTTGAATGCAAGACCAGATTATGATAGGCCTCCACCTAACATCACTAATATCAGGCCTGCGATATCGGAATTCAGCTTCAAACAATGTACAGAAACAGAAATCGTAAAAATAGTCACCAGCCATAAACCTACGGCATGTAAGGGAGACATTTGCCCAGCAACTATCCTCAAGGAGTCCCTTCCTCTCCCTACACCTTTGATCACTAAAATGGTCAACCTTTAATTTAATGAGGGCATAGCTCCACTGTCACTTAAGGAGGTGTGGGTTACCCCCCCCCCAACTAAAGAAAAGTTCCTTGTACCCCCCCCTAGCAAAGAACTATCGTCCCATAACCAACATCCCCTTTTTACTCAAAATCCTGGACAAGGTGGAATACAGTTTCAGAATTTCCTTGTAACAATCATCATCCTAGGCACTCATCAGTCTCGATTCAGAGCAAGGCACAGGACGGAAACAGCCCTCCTGGATCTCAAACATCTCTGACTGGCATAATTGAAAGTGGGAGCACAGCATTATTGATTCTGCAGGACCACTGCGCGGCCTTTGACCTGGTTGAGCATTTCATTCTCGTCGATCGACTAAATAACATAGTGGGGCTGCTCCAGTAAAGTCTCAGACTGATCTCCTTTCTCGGTCCACGACTCAAGAGTGGCAGGGGATAATGTTCAATCCTCTCCAGATGTCGTTAATGCGGGAGTCCCACAGGGATCCTGCATCTCGTGATCTCTTTTTAACATCTATAGTCGGCCACTGCTTGACCTACTGAACCACAAGGGTGTCCAGTATACCAGCTATGCTGATGACAATCGGGTGGTATTCGAACTTGTAGGCAATCATGACAAGGAATCCGACAAGGAGGAAAAGGCCTGTTCTGCGTCTGTTCGCTTATGGGAGTGTGGCGTGGCCCACTCCCTTTATTTCTTCTCACATAAATCTGTACTTCGCGTCATGTTCAAATCCGTACTTGCTATGCATTGTCACGAGTAAGACAGTATCTGAACTATTTATGCTGGCGGAAACGTAGATTCAGATCGGGTTCACAATCCTATTGTGCCAATCTACACCTAGAACGTGCTCTAATCGCCCCAACAACAGTGACACTTATGAACGGTTAACATTGAGCTGAGCGGCCTTCTACCTCGACGCTGTAACTAGCCATCTGTACACCAGCTCAGTGAGTAATTTCCCAATGTATGTACCACAATGTTTAAGACTTTTAAGTCTCCTTACCTAAGAATATAGTTAACTATTGACCTATTGTTATACTCTGCCCGACGATTTATTAATCTGTGTAGTTATACTCATGACTTGTCCTTCTCTGCATATCCCTTCATGCATGCATGCATGCATGCAAGCAAATGTACACCCTTTCTAGCACACTTGCGACTAAATGCTGCACACAATGCCTGTATAATGTCACAGCACCATGGGTAGCCAGCAAAAAGTAAGCGTATTCTCATGTAGATGTCCACTCTAGCGCGAGCACTTGCTTAATAGACCTGCTATTGTATGCCGCCAACACTGCCCTCCTGTAAGTTACTGCACATGAAACTCCCCATTTCGTTGACAATGTCACACTTAGCCCAAGGCTGATGCCATGTTCTACGTGTTGTACCGGTTGACCTGCTAGACTATAGTGTTGTTCCCAGTCTGCCTAATTAACTTCAAATACCACTACTTGTAGCACTACTGCCTACAACCCGGTCCAATGTGCTGTAGTGTTAAGTCTGTATGACCCATCTAACCAACACTCTCTCATAGAATGCATTTTCCAGGCATTTATTCAGCCCTGCTGAAAACTATTCTCCACCTATTATGCGCCGCCTGCCACCTAAGCAACACTAACTGGTCTGCCTCCACAGACAACCTGCTATATAAAATGACTCGCACCCACTCTCCAACCTCTCTCTCCTACCCATTTAAGCCCTGTAGTCCCTCGGCCAGAAACCACAGACTTTGCGCCAGGCTGCACAAACTATATGAGCCGCGTGCCAGAGAGCTCCCGTATACCAAACTTACCAACTGGACCCAACAGGCAGATACTCTCACCCCCAACCAGCAACCAGACCCATGCTCAACCTTAATAACACCATTAATAAACTAAACCCCACAACAAAGTCACTCGTCCAGCTCCCATTTCTAACACCGGCCCCCCCCATCAGAGGCGCTTTAACGAATGCACGCTCAGTAGTAGCCCATGCTACAGACATAGCTGACCCCATAGTAGAAGAAAAACTAGACTTCTTGGACATCACTGAGTCTTGGCTCCACTCAGCCGCTGGCTCAGCCCTTATGTTAGCCATCCCAGATGACTACACCATCCTCAGAGTAAATGGAACAGAATCAAGAGGAGGAGGCCTCACTATAATTGCCAAATCTCACCTCAACATGAGACTTGCTGATACAGACAGCACTACCCCCTGCAAATCATTAACAGCTAAACTACCACTTGCCAACTCCCAAACCCTCACCATTCACCTACTCTACAGGCTTCCTGGTCCGCTAGGCTCCTTCAAGGAGGATATTACCACCATCCTCACCAACAACCTTAAGAATACAACCCGGAGGCTTCCCCTAGGCGACTTTAATTTAGGTCTCAAAGACCCCAAAGATTCCCAGGCCACTCTTATTGACAACACCATAACTGAGTTAAGCTTCACCCAAAGAGTGACCCTCCCCACCCATAATAAAGGGAGAACCCTTGACTGGGTTGCAGATTACAATTGCTTGGCATTCATCACGGCCATTGTGACCCAACCTTGGACAGACCACCACCTCCTCTCATTCTCCCCCAAGGCCTCTATCCCTCAAACTAACACTCTAGCCCCAGCCATCCCCACGAGAAACAAGAAAAAATATCACAGTTGAAAAACTCATCCCTCTTATCCTCCCTACTCTCAATTCACTCTCTGCCCCTTCCAACCCTCGCTCCCTCGATGGCTACAACAAAATCATGAGATCAGCATTAGACTCCATCGCACCGCTTAAACTTAGAAAAAGTAAGCCTAAAAAACACCTTAAAACATGGTTTCCCCCCATCTGAAATATCTCAGACTCGAGAAATGGAAAAAAGAACAGACTTGGAGACAATCCTCCTCTGACAACAACAAGGCAAGCCTCAATAAAATAACAGCACTCTACAAAAAAACAACACACACCGCCAAACAAGAGTCATACAACTTGAGAATATCACAAGCTAGCTCTAGTGTCAAAGAATTGTTCACCATACTGAAAGATAGAAACATCTATCCCTATCCCCGACACCTGCGTAAAAGACAATGGTGCACCAATGTCCAAAATGCCCTCTCCAATAAAGTCGCAGGTTTACAAATCAAAAACAAAAAAGAAGCCCACGCAGCTCTCACCCCCAATTCAACCACTCCCAGCACCACCACTCCTCCCCCTCCCCACAGTTCTATAACTAAACCGCATTCACGCTTCAGCTTTTCTAAAGTCACCACGCTAGAAGAGGAAAAAATTATCCTCAGCCTCAAACCTTCCCATTGCCAGGGTGACCCCTGCCCTTCACAAATGATCAAAGACGCAGCTAGGGAACTCTCTGTCTATCACTAAGCTCATCAATGCCTCATTCTCCTCAGGAACCGTATTCAGCAATCTCAAAGAATTGTGGGTCCTTCCCTTACTCAAAAAAACATCCTTAGACCCCTCAATACCAACCAACTACAGACCCATCACCACCATTCCCTTTCTACTTAAAATCCTTGATAAGGCAGCATATCTGCAAATACAACAATACTTAGAAACTAACCACCTTCTGGGTATCCGTCAGTCGGATTTCAGACCTAAACACGGGACAGAGACTGCACTTATTGACCTCAAAGCGCAGATTGACACCATCAGAGACAACAGGAAAATGGCACTACTACTTCTACTCGACCTCTCTGCAGCATTTGACTTAGTAGATCCCAAAATTCTCTGCAATCACTTAGACTCGGCAGCCCACTTCTCGCAAGAGGCCATCGGCTGGATCGAGTCTTTCCTCAACAGGTCCATGTGTGTATTCTCCACCACAGATTCCGCCAACCCCATCCCCATCACATGCGGGGTTCCCCAGGGGTCATGCGTCTCCCCCACTCTGTACAACGTGTTCACAAAGCCCCTATTTGATGATCTTGAAGGCCTGGGTATCACCTACAATAACTATGCCGATGATACCCAGATCCTCATCCCCCTAACGGGAGATGTCAAGGATTTGGCCTTATGAAAAGGGTGTACCTCATCATCCAGGCATGGATGGCCTCCCATGGTCTGTGCCTGAATGATGACAAGACTGAGCTTATCATCCTTGGCACTACCCCAAATTTAAATAAACTAAACCACAACTACGCAAGCTTCAATATAGACGCCCACCCCATCCATGTAGCCAAAGAAGTTAAAACATTAGGGTTTTATCTAGACGCCACCTTATCGTTCAGAAAACAAGTGAGCTCCATGGCCTCTGCTACAGCTTACAACTGCAAACTGATAACAGCAGCCAAACTTTTCCTCTCCACCAAAAGCAGTACGACCGTAGCCAGAGCCCTTATCCTATCAAAACTGGATTATTGCGACGCCCTATATGTAGGAGCCAACAAATGTGTTACCAACAAAATCCAAATCTTACATAACAAGGTTCTACGAGCAGCCCTAAGCTTTTCCAAAAAAAGAGCACATCTCCAACTTGAGAAGAGCGCACAATTGGCTCACCACCACCGACAAGATCATGCTCAAGGTAGCATCCTTAACGCATAAATGCCTCAACAATTTAGCTCCTCGTTACCTAGTAGACAGAATCAACCACATCCCCAACCGGTCTACCAGGACCGCCAACACCAACCTTCTATCTACTCCCAGATTCAAAAGCACCAAAACTGGTGGCAATCGTTTCCAAGTCAAAGCAGCACAACATTGGAACTCTCTGCCACCCACCCCAAGGACACCACAAACTTCGCCCAGTTCAGGCGCAACTACATTCAGTGGATAAAGGAAAATGACCACTAACCCTTTGCTGGCCCAGCCCTTGTATATACTGTAAATTGTTGATTCTGTAATTTATGGGTTTTTTCCTTACGCTTTTGGCATGCTTTACCATTTCTAACAATCTATGCCCACACCTGTAAATTACTGTACAGCACTGTAACCAAGCTGAGAATTACCTCGTCTTGCTCCTGCGCCCTGTTACCCTTGGGTCTGCCGCGCTATACAAATGAATAAACAAACTTAATAATGTCTATGACGCAATTCAAGCTTGGATGGTCTTAAACTCCCTGGCTCCGAATGACTAAAACCAAGCTTCTTGTTGTGACTACTAGCCAGAGACTTAAGAAACTGGATACCTCCTACAAAAATTTCAATATTGCAAACAATCAGATTAAGGTCTCAGATTGTGTCAAAACCCTAGAAATTCATCTAGATGCAGAATTTAACATGAAAACTCATGTATCACACACGCTCCTTTTGTGGCTATGTGGACAGGCTACCCAATCAAATCAGGCCCTACATCTCGGTCAACAACTGATCCACCCTAGCATCTGCCTTAGTCAATTCAACACTTGACTACTGCAATAGTCTCCTGAGTGGGACCACAAAAACTAACCTGTCTGCCCTCCAGACCACACAGAACAACGCAGTACGAGCAGTCTTTGGCCTCCATAAGCAGAAACATATTTCTGATTCGAGGAGGGCTTTGCACTGGCTGCCCGTTAAGCACAGGATACTGCACAAGACCCGGGCACTAGATTACAAATGCTGGACCTTAACCGCCCCTGCCTATTTCTCAGAATGACTTATGGTTGATCGACCACTACGATTCCTCCACTCTGGCGACCACCACACATTTGTACAACCTCGCTTCCTGCTGTCTAAATTTGGAGTGGCCAGCTTTCCAGTACAGGCTTCTAAAACTTTGAATGCCCTTCCACTACCAATTAGAGCCTGTAATTTCCCTCCTGGCATTTAAAAAGGCAGTCAAAACCCACCTGTTTAACAGGCCATAACTAGGTTCCTCTTCTCTTAAGTCCTTCTCTCCACCTCCTGCTTGCCCCTGACTGCCGTCAGTCCTTATACAGGTCTGTCTGTCTTGTCCCGTTACTTTTGCACCCTGAGGCCCCTGGGCATGTGGCGCATTACAAGAAATAAAATAAATAATCTGTGACTAGGCTAGCCAATATCCTTATTTTTATTGATTGCTTGATCCAGAAATGAAAGGCTTGGTACTACTTCTTAGGCTGTAACTCCCGCCTACAAAGCTGACGTGGCTGCTACCGCTCTATTAGAATGGACTATTAGGCCTGGTTGAATACCTTTCCTGGCTATTCTGTAACATTTTGGACATTTAAAATTAAAAATAAAAAGGTGCCACCAAGAGATTGTCTGAGTTCGCTGATCCCTCTATGGCTCCCAAAAACACAGTGTGTCCTCTTTTCTGCAATTCACAAATGTGGGCACATAGAAGCCTAATGCTGTTTTGGGGTCAAGTCAGTGGAAACGTCTTCCTTCCAGAAATGAGGAGACAGAGAAAACTGGCAATTTTTATTTTTTCTTGGGTGAATGAAGTTACTTACCTGTAACTCTTGTTCTCCAGCATGGGTCTTGCATGGATTCACATGCTCATGAATACAGTTACACAGCAGTGCATATACACAACCACGAGAGGTGGCAAGGCTCTCAAAAGCAATACACTTACCCCTGGAACAGACTCACCTCAAACAGGTTGCGCAGCACTGCTTGGCCTACCCGGGACTCGTCCCTGGAATCCCTGTCGACACAGTAGAATCTTGCCATGGTGTGGGTAGACCTCCACGTAGCAGTCATGCAGAGGTCAAACAGAGGAACAACTGAGAGAAACGCCATAATTGCTGCAATGGCTCTTGGTGAATGGGCTCTGGGCCAGCCTGGAAGCGGTCTGTTGGCAGGGCGATGGCAAAGCATGATACAGCCGGAGAGCCACCTAGAGATGGAAGCCATATACAGGGCTTTGCCATGTCCCACAGGACCAAAATTGACGAAAAGCTGAGAAGCCTTTTAAAAGCCCTTCCTGCATGCAACACAGAACTTCAGTGCACACGCAACGTTCAGTGACTGAAACACCTTTCAGCAGGTGAAGGATACGTGAAGGATAGTGGTAGAACCAAAGGCTTAGATGAAAGTCTGACAGTACCTTTGGCGTAAAGGAGGGAGGATTACGCAGAACCACCTTAGTTGAGTGGAACTACAAATATGCAGGTTTACAGCAGAGAGCCTGTATTTCCCCGACCCGCTTTACCGAGCTGATCTCCACCAGGAAGGCGGTCTTCTTTGACAGAAACGTCAAAGATGGCTGATGCATCGGGTCAAACAGAGGCTATGCTATGAACCTTGCAGAATGGAACCAAATCTGTTCAGCGGCTTCAGTCTTCCGCTCAACCCACTTAGCTATCTCCGTTGCGATGCCGAATAATGGGAGGCCACCATGACTACAGATCCCAAGGCCGTGGGCCACCTGGCAAAGTGCCCAGTCCCGATCCTCGCGCTGGGGCCTGCTTGGAATTCATGATTTTCTTGGGTTTAATGAAAAAAGCTGCGGATTTTAAAAAGAAATTAACTGTAAATGACAAAGTCTTGTACCCACAACCCTGCCTGGACCAGCAAGGCCAATATCTAAAATGAAACCTGGGGCTGAAGACAAGTCAGGGACACTTAAGTAAATGATGGAGCATTTTGCGTCCGGAACAAACACGGTATAACCCACCAACCGAAGTGGCCCACTAAGGTCGAAATATGTAGGGCCACCTGTGCTTCTCAGACTAGTTGTTTGACTTGCACCCTCCTACCCCCATAATGCATATGCTCATCCCTTTCATAATGTCACGGACAGGATACACATACTGGCATTCCAAGCTGCACACTGTAATGCCAGTAGTTATGGTTAATTCAACAACTCTGTTTCATTTCAAAATCTAATTAAGGACAGTTTTGCTGCTGCTTGATCGCATGGCTTGGACGCTGTGGAATGACCTACTGACGCGGGCAGTTGAGATTTAGTTGTGGGGAGGGAAAGCCAGTGAGAATCGGTGGGTACCTTCAATTATTTGTCGTCAGCAAACAATAGAACTACTGCATCAAATCAGTGGTCAAACAAAACATTCACCCTTTACATTCGGAATTACACAAAATTGGCACACGCGTGTCTGCTCATTTTCTAGCACTAGGGGAGCAATGGGGGGTTACATGCCACACTCCCTGGGAATTGTCCCTCCCCTTCGAACAGCTGGCATTGATTTTATTCCGTGGTTTTAGGATTCAGCAGCAACCACAAGCTGCATGTACTGTGTTTAATCCGCAGCCACTCGACGTGCCTTAGTATGTGCAGGGTGTGATTGTGTGGTGGAGGGTAAATCTCATGTATGTTCAGATGGCGTGAATGTCTCAGGAGGATTCACACATATTCACAAGAGGTGAGTGTCTCAGGAGGCTTCCCATACATTCACAAGAGCAAAGAAAACACTGAACGCAAGCACTAGTATTAAAAGACTTCTAATAGCCCAGCAGTCAACTGAATCGTATCTAGGCACTTTGGGCAGGTCTCCGACAGTGGAAATTGCCAATACAGGTTACTGGTTCACATGTGGGATAGTTTGGATGCTTCAAGCCAATTAAACACTTTTTTTAATAAAATATACTTTGCTGCATTGAAAGTAATTGACGCGGAGCCTGAAGGAAAGGGCCATTAGATGCTTCTAAATAGCAAAGGGACAATTTACACTATAATGTGCACTGTACATATGGTTCCACTCGTTCCTTCAATCACGCCGTATTTTAAAAGAAAATTGTGACTGTGCGCCAAAAGATCCCTGGGGCGAAACATCCCAGCGCCAAAATGGGCGCGCTCAAATGTCTCCAGCGCCGAAGCGGTCGAGGCGGATCGGCCTGCGCCAAACTGCCCAAGCCAAATCCTCCTGCTCCGCAATTGATTGTATTTAGACAATACTGATTCAAATCTCTAATAATTTTAAACCCCAGCTTTTTAAACCCAAATCAGCCTAATGTAGTTACCAAATGTTTTTCTATTAAAGAGTTCAATGTACTAGCCTCCCGCCACAGTGGAAATTAACCACTTGTCCAACGTGATTCCCTCCCATGGGTGGGTAAAATGAGAGATGTGACGAGCTACTGGATCGGCATGGGAGGGGACCTGTAGCAGGTGGTCACTGCTTAGGTGGGGTGGTGCCTCCTCTTGAGGAGGAGGATTTCCCTCTACTGCTGGACCGCCTGTGACCTCTTTGAAATTTCTGTCAGGAGGACTGCCCCTGTGAGGAACCCCAGGATGAACTCTGCCCGCCCTGGTTGTAGTTTGAGGACCGTTGGGACTTCTGTCCTCTAAACCCGCATGTATTAGAAACTCCTCTCTGCACAAAGGGTTTGTTTGGGAGTTGTCCCAGGGATTTGAGGGTGTCATATTTCTCCTTAGCACTCGATAGTGCGTCCTTGGCCACTTTACCAAATAATGCGTTGGGCTCGATGGGCATATTCAAACGGGTGGCTTGGGTCTCCAGTTTGAAACGCGATTGACATAGCCATGCATGGTGTTTGAGGAGGGTACCTTCAGCAACAATTCGTCCACATTGTCTGCTGTGTCAAAATTATTTTTAACGATGCAGCTTGCTACTGTCTACACTCAGCTAGTTTGTAAGAGCTCTGTCTTAAGGGGTTCTGGGGCCGAGTCTATTTGCTGCGAGATCTTGTCCCCCTTGTGACAATTATAACTGGACAGGAGTGTAGTGTTGTTGGCTATCCTCAAGTGATAAGCAGCCGAGGAAGCCACTTTCCTGCCTAGGGTGTAAATCTTGTTGCTCTCGTTGTCAGGAGGGGCCAAGGGTGTGCCTGCTCTCTTCCTTGTGGTGGTCACTACTGGAGTCTAACTTTAAACTCTGTATAAGTAATAGTGAGAGCCAGAAGGAACTATGCGACTTGCGTGTGACTGACGGTGGAAAAAAACAATACGAGGGACCTTGACATGTGAAGGACCATGGGTACAGTGGACATCACACTAGGGTTAGTATTACTGGCACGTCCTGTCGACGTCCCTTTTAGAGTTTCGAAAACAAAAAATGTAATACTCCGCGGCTACCACTGGATGTCAGCCTATGCATAGCATGTGATCTAAGCATATACACAATCCACAGAAGAACAAGTTACTTACCAACTGGTAGCGTTCTTTCGATTGGATGTTCCTCCAACGTATTCTCATCTTAGATGTATTCCATCCAGCTATGCTGCTCTTCGGAAATTTTTCAGCAGAGGGCGCCGTGCGTCGATGTCGTCGAGTCGATGGTCCCTCGAAGGCCTCCGTCGAGGGTGACGTCATCGGGTATATAAGTAGCACGCGCGGCGCCCGTTGGCCTCAGTTCTGTTTTTCCCCTTTTTATCTTTGATTTTGTACTGTGTAGATTGTGCCGGCAGACAGGTATCAGCCTTGCAAGATTTGAGTTGGCAATAACTCTGAAAAATCTACAGAGGAGTAGGCTGGGAGGGCGATGAGGAATACGTTGGAGGAACATCCAATCGAAAGAACATTACCAGTTGGTAAGTAACTTGTTCTTAGAGTGGATTGTGTCCTGCAACGTATTCCTCATCTTAGATAGACTCCCAAAGCAGTATGTATAATTTCTCTGGAGGAGGGGTTAGATGTGCTAATTTGTAGCATTCTGAAATGCAAAGCACAATCCAGCGTGAAATTGTCTGTTTTGTCACCAATTGACCCAGTTTCCTTCCTGTGTAACCTATAAACAGCTGGTTGTCCACTCTAAGTCTGGAAAGTCCAGAGATGTAAAAGCTTAAAGCTCTTTTCGGATCCAACCCTTGTAATGTTTCCTCCTCCTTAGCAGAATGGGGTGGAGGATAGAATGTGGGTATAACAATTTTCTGACTTAAATGAAAATCAGATACTACTTTCGGTAAAAATGATGGTTTAACCCTCAACACAACTCTGTCCTTATGGAACACAGTATAGGGTGGCCCAGAAGACAGTCCCTGCAATTCGCTCACTCTTCTTACAGATGTTAAAGCAACTAAGAAGGCAGTTTTCCATGTTAGTAATCTTAATGGACACGTGCGCATAGGCTCAAAAGGAGCACACATTAAGCATTTTAGGACTAAATTGAGATCCCAAATCAGTACATGAAATGGGTGAGGAGGAAACACATTAGTGAGTTCTTTTAAGAATTGTGTTATCAAAGGAATTTTGAAGTAGGAGCATTCTTCTGACGAGCGCTTGAAAATGGAAAGCGCCGGAGGGTAACCTTTTATTGTTCCAACATTCAGACCTCTATGTGCTAGGGTCAGAAGAAAAGATCGTACTTCCAGAATAGAACATAAAAAGGATCGACATTCTTTTCTCTGCACCAGTTGCAAAACATTTTCCAACGGCACGGTATAGAGACTTTGTTGCTGGCCTTCTTGCCGAAAGCAACACCTCCATAACATCTGAAACGTTCCAATCCCTGTATCTCAGCCTTTCAGATACCAAGCATGAAGGTTGAGCGTTTTGACCTCTAGATGGAGAACCTGACCCTCCATTTGTGAGAGAAGGTTCTCTCTCTGAGGAAGACGTACTGGAGAACAGATGGACATGTCTAGAAGGTCCGGGTACCACGTTCTCCTGGCCCAATCCGGGGCAATTAGGATCATGCGGAACCCAAAGCATCTCAGCCTCCTGAGGAATGACGGGAATCGGAGGGAACGCATACAATAGTGGGAAATTCCACTCCACCACGAACGCGTCCCCCAGGGCTCCTCTCGGGGGAAATTCCCTTGAGCAATACCTTTCGCACTTTCGTTTGATACTGGTTGCAAATAGGTCTACTTGAGGGGTTCCCCAAAGGGCGAAGATCTCTTGAATGACTTCCTGAGCTAGTTCCCATTCGTGGGACACCGTGCTCTGCCTGCTCAGAGCATCTGCCGTCATATTCTCCTCCCCGGCTAGATGAATTGCCGTTAAATAGATTCCTTCCTGAATTGCCCAATACCAGAGCTGCATTGCCTCTCTGCACAGAGGTAGTGACCCCACACCTCCTCTTTTGTTTAGATAATGCATGGCCACTGTGTTGTTCGTCATTATCAGGACATTCTTTCCCCTGACAGATGGCAGGAACGCCTTCAGCGCTAGTCTGATTGCCCTCAGCTCTAAAAGGTTATTGTGTAGTTTGGACTCCGATGGAGACCAACGACCGTTGATTGTCAAATCGTTGGCATGAGCTCCCCACCCCATGAGTGTGGCGTCCGTCACTACTGTGATCTCCGGCCATGGTTGCTAAAAAAGTTCTCCTTTTAGGATGTTCTCTGTACAAGTCCACCATAGAAGATCTTGTCGGACCTTGTTCGGAATCTGGAGAAGATCCGTCATTTGACCCGAGAACTGGGACCACTGAGTCTTTAGAGCCCATTGAAGGGATCTCATCATCAAGCGTGCCTCTGGCACCAGGAAGATGCAGGATGCCATGAGGCCGAGCAACGTTAAAAAGTCGTAAGCCTGGAGATTTTGGAATTTGGAAACCATCTGAAGAAGGTCTTGAGCCCTCGACTTGGGAGGCGAGCTCTTTCCCAAGGATGTGTCTAATACAGCTCCTATGTACTGAAGCCGTTGGGAAGGTGTCATTTGCGACTTCTTGAAATTTAGGGAGAAGCCCCATCTGTGGAGGAAGCGGCAGGTGACTTTCAGATGATCCAGTGCTTGCTCGGCAGAACGTGCCCTGATCAACCAATCGTCCAGGAGGGGTAGACATGAATCCCTCCCTCTACTGAGGTGCGCTGCCACCACTAACATTAACTTGGTGAAGACCCTTGGGGCGGAGGTCAATCCGAATGGCAGTACTCGAAACTGATAGTGTGAGTCGCCAACTACGAACCTCCGGTATTTTCTGTGCTCGAGATGAATCGGCACATGAAAATAAGCATCCTGGAGGTCCAATGACACCAACCAGCCCTGAAGTTAAAGGACCTGAAGAATCTGAGAAAGGGTAACCATCTTGAACTTGTCCTTCCTGAGGAACTTGTTCAAGTTTCTTAAGCCCAAGATCGGTCTCAGTCCTCCGTCCTTTTTGGGGATAAATAAATACAGGGAATACCATCCCTTGTTGTTCTCGCTGCAGGTACTGGTTCTATAGCACCTTTCTCCAGCAGGGTTAGAACTTCCTGCTGTAGGAGCGGGTCCGAAAACTTCAACGGGTGTCTCCATGGTGGATTGCTTTGAGGTTGCGTTAGAAAAGGAAGGCAGTAGCCTTAGGCTATTATTTCTAGCGCCCAAACATCTGAAGTAATGGCTCGCCATTCTTGCAGATGCTGCGACAGCCTGCCTCCTACAGGTGTTTTGTGATGCAAGTCCTCAAAGTGATTTTGTGGCGGTTGTTGCAGCCGCTGATGGCAAAGAGGCTGCAGCTGGAGCTGGCTTTGCACGTTTTCCTCGTCCACCGCGAGTGGCCTTTCTCTGGCCCCTTTGACTGGCTATTCCTCTCGCCTTTCCATATGAGGAGTAGTAACGATAGGATCGTCCCCTCCACGATTGTCCTTGCGCACAAAAAGGCTGAGGTTGCCTAACAGCAGCTCCTAAAGATTTGGCAGCTGCTTTTGAGGTCTGCAGCCATTCAAGGCTCTCGTCAGCCTTGTTGCCAAAAAGGTGCGACCCGTCAAAAGGCATGTTCAGAAGGCGGTTCTGTATGTCCGGTGCAAAACAAGACTTCCGGAACCACGCAAATCTGCGCATTACCGTGCTAGTGCCCATGGACCTGCTTACACTATCCGCAGTATCCAATCCAGATTGAAGGGATTCCTGCATGGCTTCCTTTCCATCTCTAATGATGGCTAGGAACCCTTCCCTTTCTTCCCCTTCTGGTATGTGCTCCGCCGCCATTGCGATGCACTCCCACAGAGTGTACGAAAAGTTTGCAAAGGCACATGTGGAGTTGGCAGATCTTAAAGCCATACTCCCAGCTGAAAATACCTTCCGTGCCCAGCCATCCACACGCTTATCGTCCCTGTCTGGAGGGATAGAAGGGTACGCAAATAACAAGGGGGGGTCCTGGGAGACTCTCTGCCAGACATGAGTCCTGGAAACACGTGTCTGGACTCCCAGGACCCCCTTGTTACTTTGCATATTTTAGTAACTTTGGGTTTCACCCTAAGTTACTAGGGGAATCCAGACGTGGACCCCTTGCTCACTATTCTTAGAGAGGGACAGCTCCTCCCTACTGATGAGGTCCAACCAGACCGAAACACGTGTCTGGGGATGCTGTAGAATTGCCTAGCATTTCGGTGCTGGACTGCCCCAGGGCAGGACAAAGACTGATATGTTTGGGATATTTCTTCTCTGTGAAAGATAGTGAGCTAAAGACTCTGGGTAAGTCTCTCGTAACCAGGACTAATGTCTGGCAGAGACTCCCAGGACCCCCTTGTTACTTTGGGATAGAAGGGTACGCAAGTTTGTTAGAAGCTGTGGCTGCCTGTATGTCCAGACCCTCGGGAGTTGGATGTTTGGACAGATAGCCGGAGCCGCTACTGGCAGGGCAGTATTTTGAGGTGAGGGATTTATTTACCGGAGGAATAGAATCCGGAGTTTCACAATTCTTGGCCACCCTATTTTGCAGGGCTACATGAAAGGGTAGTACTGGGTCTAAGGTGGGACCATGGTCCAATATATCCGTTAATTCATCCTGGATGAATTGGGCTGATGGTCTAGCCCATCCTAAGAAATCTACTACCTTCGTCATTATTTGGCGGTATGATGGACTGGCATGCTCTTCTGGTTCTGGTCTGCCAAAGTCATTTTCATGAGATGTGTCAATGCCACTTGCATTGTGTAATGATTCCACCAAGTCCCTTATTCTGCTTTCTTCTGAAATCAAGCATTCTGGGACATTTGGGGTGCCATATTCTAGTCCAAAAGGTACATTTTCCTCATCAGATCTTTCCTGTTCCTCAAAAATTGAAATCGGGGACTTGAAAAACTCCTTCCTGGGGAGAGGCTTGAAAACCTGCTCTGGTAGAGGAGGAGGAACAGGTGTATTACAGGCTTCTGAGGATATTACAGGTCTTGTAACCTTTTCTTTCCCTTTTTCTGGCTGCTCTGGCTTGGCTGGAGTCTTTGGCGCCGAGGGTTTCGGCGTCGCCGACGACGACATAGTGGTCGTCGACGGGGTTTGCTTAGAGGGCGTCGAGGCGCTCTTCGAAGATTTTTCCCTTTGAGGTGTGATGGATCTCAGACGGCGTCGGTGACCTCGAACGGTCGACTCAACTCAAGCGTTTTTCGCTCGCATCCCGGAAGGTTCCCTATCCTTTCTTTTTCGATCACCCGGGCTCGAAGGCGCGCGAGTGTCAGAGCGATGATGCTCCCAGCTGGCTTTCGAAGAAGGCGTGGACCGAGGCTTCGCTTTCTCAAACACCTCCATCATTTTGACCCTGAATGCTTCCCACTCTTCGGGAGACGAATGTTTCGTGGGGCATTTCATCCTTTTCGGAGACTCGTCTGACGACGAGGTGGAGGGAGACCTGTGGCGTCATTTCTTTGATTTGTTTTCAAAGACGACGAGCGATGGGAATCGCTTCGAGACCTGGATCGATGCCTTTTGCTTCGAGGAGATTTCTCCTAACAGGACCTCGACTCGACGCTAGAGACTTTACGATCGGTTTTGCGACCTACCTGTAGTTTTCCTCTCCTTTCTCGCAAGGCCTTCCCCGTCATCGCCTGACACTTTATACAGGCCTCCATGTCGTGGCCTTCTCCGAGGCACCACAAACACTCTCGGTGCGGGTCCGTGATCGACATTTTTAAACCGCACGACTTGCACTTCTTGAAACTCGATTTCGGGGTCGTGGTCGGCGTCGATGACGAGGACATATTTCGTTATATTCATTATTCTTCACAGAACTCGAGGCGCGCCGAATCTCCGAAGCAATGTATACTGCGGAAAAACAGAACTGAGGCCAACGGGCACCGCGCGTGCTACTTATATACCCAATGACGTCACCCTCGACAGAGGCCTTCGATGGACCATCGACTCGACAAAATCGATGCACGGCGCCCTCTGCCGAAAAAACTTCAGAAGAGCAGCAAAGCTGGATGGAATACATCTAAGATGAGGAATACGTTGGAGTACACAATCCACTTGAAATATATACATTTGTTTAACTCGAGACATCTGGAAGCATGCAGTACTGAAGCAGGAAAGGACAGAAGACCCTAGAACTACAGTTAACTCTCCTCTCTCTCAGGAGATACAGCCACTGACAGCGGACGCTTTCACAGTGGGGATGGATGGGAGGGGTGATGAGGAATCTGCAGGAGACTAATATATAGAAAGGACATTGCAGTAAGTTATTTCCCCTTCAATGGATTGCCTTTCTACTGCAGATGCCTCCGATAAATTCCCAAAACAGTAGCAGAGTTGGAGGCGGGATGAAGATTCTGCAACACAGCTCTTCCAAAACGAGCATCAGTCCCACGGCGACATCCAGGCTGAATTATCTTGTGATTACGTGAAAAGAAGGTCAGGTCACAGCCCGGAAAAGGTCTAACCGGTACACCCCTCTGCAGCGCCATACAGGTAGAAACCCCTCTGCTGGAATGGGCTCTGATGCCCGGAGGCAACTCCGTCCCCACGTTCTGAAAGCACTCAGATGCACAACGTGATCCACCTTGACACTGTTTGCTTAGAGACTGCCAGACCCTTTATAGCTATGGAGAAATCCACAAACAATTGGTCATTGTTTCTGAATTTAGCCGTCCTGGCTACATAAAAGCTCACCGCCCGCTTAGGGTCCAGTCTGTGAAAGCGATCCTCCTCCTTAGAGGGGGGCGGCTGTCGATATAACACAGGGAGATCAATTGCCGGAGATAAATGGATATCAGACACAACCTTTGGCAAGAATCCGGGCCTCAACTTCAAAGAGACCTTCTCAAGAAAGAAGCGAAGATAAGGAGGCTGACGGGATGGGACCTTGTAGCTCCCTGACCCGCCTGACCCAAGTGATGGCTACCCAGTAAGCGGTCTTCAGAGTTAGTAACTGCAGCAAACAACAATGCAATGGCTCAAACTGAGCCACCAAAAGAAATGTGAGGACCAAATCCAGGTCCCAATCAGAAACAAAGGGAGTAGGCGGAAACTTATTCACAAGGCCTTTCAGGAATTGGGCCATAACCGGGATCGTGAAGGACCCTTGATCCGGAGACCTTTTGAACACAGACAAACCCACCAAATATCCTTTGACCCTGGTAACCTGAAGATGTCAGTGACAGAAGGTACTCCATCACTGTAGTGGTAGGGCAAGAGATCGGGTCAATTTCGCTTTCCCTGTACCAGGCCTTGAATCTTCCCCTACCTGCAAACATACAGTGATCCTGTTGACTATCTGTGAGCAGCCAGCAGCACATTGAGTACCTCCTCAGAGAGGTCCCAGTCATCATAGCTCCTCCTGTAAAAAGCTGCGCATTAGATTGAGGGATTCTGGGTTCGGGTGGGGCACCCGACCTTTCGACTGCGATAGGAGATCCGGTCAACGAGGCAACCGCAGAGGTGGGCAGATGGTCAAGTCCAGAAGGTCAAAGTACCATGACCTCTCGCGCAATCTGGCGTGATCAAGTTCAGGGATGCTCGAAACCTCCTGGGAACCACCCACCGAATGACAAGAATCGGCGGGAAGGCATAGTGGAGGGTGAAGGTCCAGTCCACTAGAAATGCATCCCCTAGCGCACTGTTCGCTGGGGATTCCCTCGTACAAAATTGTCTACACTTCCTGTTGGACTCGATGGCAAACACATCCACTGCTTGGGTACCCAGAGAGAGTAGTACTCTTCTAGGACTACCTGGCACACGTCCCACTAGTGTGAGAACGAGCTCCGCCTGCTCAGAACATCCGCCAAACCGTACTCTGGCCCCGCCCGATGGATTGTCGAGACAGATCTGGTTCTCTAATAGCAAGAACCACATTTGCATTGCTTCAATGAACAGGTGAAGGGAGCGCACACCCCTCCTGCTTGTTCAGGTAGTGCATGGCCACCATATTGTCTGTCAGTATCAGGACATGCTTCCCCTTTAGAGAAGGTGCAAAGACTTTCAGGGATAGCCTGATGCCTCGTAACTCCAGCCTGTTGATGCGTCACCTGTCCTTTGCTGACCAAAGGCTGCTCTCACCTGCAGGTTCTCGCAGTGGGCACCGCAACTCTTCAAGGAAGCATCCATAACCACTCGGGCCTGAGGCCACGATGGCCAGAAGGGTTCCCCTGCTAGCATATTGCTGCTGCTGGCCCACCAACAAAGGTCGTTGACCACGGACCTGGACACTTTGAGAATGTCCCTCAAAGGGCCAAAGTACTGGGACCATGGACCTCACAGGAGCCATTGCAAAAATCACATCCGCAGCCTGGCCTCTGGCACTAGAAAAATGCAGATGGCCATGAGATCTAAGAGACGGAGGAAGGAAACCGCTCGTAAGGTGATGTGGTTCCGGAACAGTTGGACCATCTGTCCAATGCTGGCGACTCTCCTCAGGAGGTAAAGCCTTCCCCACTGATGTCTAAGACTGCTCTGATGAACAGGAGCCTTTGTGCTGGTGTCGTGTGGGACTTCTGCAAGTTCAGGGAGAAGCCCAGCCTGTGTAGTAATGAACAGGTGTCCCTGAGACGAGACAAAACCTCAGCGGTAGTGAGGCTCATGAGGAGAGCTCGCTTTAGAGTTCCCCCAGGCCCAAAATACGATCAGACTTGGGATGTGAGCATAGTGCTGTGATTACTAACGGAATGGCAGCCCAACTAATATCTATCCTTCAACAAGCTTTCAGGGAAACTGGCCATGCTGATATGGTTAGTATCGTGCCACAGAGTGTTAGGTAGAATTCTCATTTCTGTGCTAATTGCCTTCAACCTTAGAGACCCCCAGTTCTTTTGCTGGACTTTAGGACTTTTAAATTTTTATCCTGCAGTGAGACAGACCTTTTTCCTCACACTGATGTATTTTCATCTGATTTGGTTCATACGTTTCCTTTGTTTTTGGAGTTTGAAAAACTCCATAGGCATCTACTTTTTGTATGGTGACACACAGCACCTTTAGTACAGTGTCACAGAGAAATCCCTTGGATTTCTCATAAGGTCTAAATACCTTTTCTTGGGTGAAGTATTGTTCCCAAGAATGGTAAAGTGAAATTGACTTTACTTAACTTTTCTCTTTGTAGGTCCAGCACACACCATCTTATGGGGGGTTATCTAGTAGCCCCTTTTCCTACTTACTCATGTAACATTATTTATATTTTACCCTCACTACTTTGAATGGCTAGTGGCAGTAGTCTAATTGTCCTACCATTGTGCTTTTCGGTTTAATTTTCCTACAACTGTGCTTTTCTCCAACAGGCTAAATCATCAGCTGCAGTATAGCACCCAGGGGTGACCATTTTTTCGCCATTTCTTGTTTGTGAGGTCTTTCTTGGGTTTTACTCTGCGCGCCAAACGAGTGTGAACACCTTTGAAACTAGCATAAAAGGCGAGGCTTCTTGGACTGAAGACAAAGTCGACCACTGGAAAGAACACCCCGAAGAAACCGTGAACAAAACTTGCTGCATCCTCCTGGACCGTTGAAACGGCCGGTAAAGCCCTGCTGCTGTGCTGAAACTCCTTTTTCTGATCGACAAGAGAAGCTCCGGAAAGGAAGACTTCTTGCCTTGATTTAGTGGGACCAACTAACCGAGAGACAAACTTTGCTGAAAAACCTTCCCCAACTGGCTGTACTTCTTTGCTGCTGCTGCTGCAACAGAGTGCTAGGGGTCGAGAAATCCACAGTCAAGGGCAACATCTGTAAGCCTGTCAAAAGCTCTAGGAGTCTCCGGAGGACCCTCCCAAAGTCGTACAACCCAAGTTGGAATCACCTCACCAGAGTGCTGGACTCAAGGAGTGAAGGAAGTCCATTCGGTGTCCAAGATCCACAGTGGTGCTGTTTATCGCGCACTGCAACCGCAAAGTACCGCTGAATTGAGAAGAGCCCGTAGCTGCCGCCAACCTCCAAACTGCTGTGCAGGAGTCCTCCAGACGTCCTCCCTCTTGTCCCCACGACTGAGGCCCCGGAACACAGGATCTGCAACACTGCAACCAAGACAGAAGCCAGCTGTAGCCTCTTCTTCTAACCTAAGGTACTGTTCTGACTAAGGGGTACCTCTTTTTAGCTTGCTTTTTCTCAGTTGAGACTTGCAGTAGTTGCTCTCCTAGAGTCGATATCAGCTCTAACTTTCACAAGTGTAACAGCTTGTGGCCCAACAGTGATTTTCTACAACAAACTCTCTAACTTTGTGCAAGACTTTTTGCTATCTCAGAAGTGCCTCAGCGCCATAGACTTTGCTCCAATTGACTTTGGCTGTCCTGGCTCCTGACTCTTCTAGTCCATTGACTTTGATTCTTACTGTCTAGGTGATACATTGGTGTTTAAACTAATATTGCTGGGAAAGGTTTTTATCTAGACTTTATTGGGAGATTTAAAAGTGCTCACATGCTCTTAAAACCTGTTTAACCTCTTTTCCTTCTTTGTAATAACCTCCGAATTTTACAACGTACACAAGTGATATATAAATGCCAATAATGTCCTAGTTAATGAAGTCAATTCAGGGAGTAGGAAGTGTGTATGAGGCATCTAACTAGTATCAACTTGCTTTGTCTTGATTCTGAGAAAGTATTTTTAAGTGTATTTTTATTGTTGCACATTGCCCTTTTAAAGAATGCTTATTTAAAAATGACAGTTAAGTATTTACTTTACTAGAAAACATGGAGTGAAGGTGTTACTTGGATACTTGTATTGGTGTATTTCAATGCTACAGCTCACATTTACCTCTATTGAGATAAGCCTGGCTGCACAGCCACCCTACTAACTTGTGTAGTACAGGCCTATACCAAAAAGTGTGTTACCCAATACCAAGAGGACAAGGGTTTTGTAGTCTCCGACAGGGTTGCTACATCAATTCTAGCCTAACAGAGTATCAGATGACAGGGAATTCAACATAGACAGGAAAGTGTACAGACCAGATGGCATTAACTTCACTCTCATTAGGAGGACAAAGTCTAATACCTCGTCTATCACATACCCTTATAGGACAGGCAAACCGCAGCTCTGCGTGGCCAAATGTATTAAGAGTATAAGAGTGCAGGACCACATGTTAGGCAGAAACCTGTGCAGTTCCCTCTGGGACCACTGCAAAAGATTTAAGAATACAGGTGGTTGGCAGTAAACCCAATTGGTAGCAGTCTGTACCACCCAGATTTACCTGTTAGCTGTGGCTGAGCAGTCAGACTTCTCTCAAGAAGAGTTAGGCAGTATACAGAGTATTCACAATAGGTCAAAAGAACACAGTAGAACAAGCAAACACTGACCAGAGCTTGGTGTAAAAGAGATATAATTATTTATTTAAAAACACATCTAGTTAAACACACTGGCACTAATATCAAGCAGTTCAAAAACACGGTCACTTACAGATATACACTCCCTTCAACGATTATTAGACAAGTCTTAAGTAAAGCAACACTTATTTTCAGACAGCGGTGAGCGCTTAACGAAGATGGCACTCTAATCAATCGGTTTAAAACGGAGTGAAAGGCAGAGCAAAGATAGAAACAGATCCCAACACTTTCGGAAGAACACAGTAGGAGAAGAAGGCAGGTTAAAACCGTAAAGTCAAAGTCAAAAAGGCTGGACCCACTTTAAGAGGCTCCGGTCGAAATGTGTCCAAGGTCACACAAAAGTCTCGCAATAGTTTCAGAAGGAGTTGGATCAAAAAGAAAGGGACCAGTTAGATGGTCAAGGCAGCCAGCCCAGTCCAGAAGGTTAAGGGATTATTGTTACCTTGTAGCAATCTTTAGAAAGGGAGGCCTGGCGGACACGGTACCTTAAAATGGTGAGAACGCTCCAGCGGGGGCAGTTGTTCCTGGCAGCGGGTGCAAGTCGGTGCTTCGTCCGGAGGAAGAGAGGATCTCGTCGGGGAAGAAAGCAGGAGTCCATTGCACTGCCAGGGAAGAAACCAGCCGCGGAGTTCTCAATAAAAAGGAGCGGTCCTCTTATTCGCGGTCCAGTGGTAAGTGGCTATCCGGTTGCAGGGGCGCTTGGCACGGGCAATTCGACCACAAGACGTCCTGGGATGCGAGAAAGGAAGGTAAACTGGTTGTGCCCACCAGTCAGGGGAAGAAGACTCTCCAGCCGGGAGATCTCCGTCGTTGGGAAGTGGTGAGTCGGTTCAGCAGAGCTCCACCGGTGGTGTCTTCGTAGCAGGTCGGCTCAGCTTTTCCCTCGTCGGATTTTCAGGTCCTGTGGCGACTTCTGAAGTTCCAGTCCCAAAAGCCCTGCTTTTATGCAGCACACCCCCATTCACTCAGCCTAGCTGTCAATCAAACATGCTAAGAGGTGAGCCGGCCGGCTCACCACTTGGGCCAATCACACAAGAGTGCGACCTGAGTTACCAAAGTAACTCAGTCCAGGGTGCCTAAACCCCTCCCACATCCCCTGTGGTACCCAGACAGAGTGGCACCACTTTTGGAGGCTTCTGTGGAGAAGCCCGCCAAAAGGTGGAACAAAGGGCTCGACCTTTGGTCTGGAGTTTACAGAGGCGAACACAAACGCCATTTTAAAACCGAGTTCTGGCAGAAAATACCAACCAGTGAATTAATATTAAATAAATAAACCGGCGGTATGTTAGAGGCTATGTTAAAAAGTATTAGCCTCGAACAATGGGAAAATCCCATAGAGATATATTCGCGGTTGAATATAAAAAGTAGGATCCACTGCCACCAGCCAAAACTCGACGAGGGGGGACGGGACAGTGCCCCCTCGAATAACAGACCCAGGGGCAATCGAATTGCCCCTACCAGTATGTCCACAATATGATGGTTTGTACTGGTTCTGTTAGTAATTTGGGACTAGTAAAGCCAATGGTGACTTTACATGCCCTGGGAGACATTAGTCAGTCCCAGGGTATGGAGTCTATGGGGGGGGGGGGTCACTATGACACCCCGGTGTTACTGCATGGAGGGTGCGGTGTAACACACATAAAAAACATATGAGACCCTATGGAGTAAAAGACCCCATAGCCCATGAAACACATTAACATTCAAAGGAACACCATAAATCATGTCCAAGAGTGGGAGGAAGGGTCTCACTCTTGGCAGGAGAAAAAAACAAACTCCAGAAATCCAGCAAAGCTGCTGGGGGACTCACTAGGTTAGGAAATTCAGCCTAAACAGAGAATTCTCCCTAACACCACAGAACTGCGGCTGGCGGTTGTCTCAACCCCCAATAGCGCACATGAAGCCTTACAAGGCAGTGGCTAGGGCGACTATACCGAGATGGATCTGCAAGATCTTGCAGCAAGCAGGAATTGACCTGGTACAGTTCGGGGTGCACTCTGTAAGAGGGGCTATGGCGTCCAAGGCATTCTCAACCGGGGTGGCTCTGGGAGATATTCTGCAGGCAGCAGATTAGGACAACGACTGCGCCTTTAAGACTTTCTACTTTAAGCCAGTTCCATCGCTAGCAATAGTGTAGAGCTTTGAAGAAGCATAGTGCTTGCCCCCGGTCTTGAAAGAGAATGAAGATTACCCCTGCATACTGCGCAGAGATCCTTGTTTCTATTAAAGACAAAGAGGCAAGCATTATTTTCCCGCCTTGGGCATGCACTGCAAATATGTTGTGTATGTTAGGAAATGTGCTAATTGCACTCCACCTTAAAGACCCCCAGCAACCTTGTTGGATTTTGAGGACTTGATTTTTTTTTTAACCTGGAGAGACATGTATTTTAATGTGATTTTGTACACTGTTTCTTTTGGTTGTGGAGTCTGACAAACTCCATAGGCATCATCTTTTACATTGTGTCACACAGCACCTTCAGTGCAGTGGCACAGGGAAGTCTTTCAGATTTCCCAAAGGTTTGAATACCTTCTCTTGGTTAAACTAATGTTTCCAAGAGCAGTAAAGTGACATTGACTTTACTTACACCTGTAACTTTCTAGACCCAGCACACACTATCTTAATATAGGGTGCTAGAGGGGGTTACCAAGTATCCCCTCTGTCTAGTCTCTCATGTAACATTTTGTATGTTACCCTTTCCTCACTGAATGGCTGGTGGCAGTGGTTTCGTTTTAACTACCATGGTGTGCATTTACCGCGGGCTGCGTTCGCAGCTGCAGTAAAGCACCCAAGGGTGCCATTTTTGTCAAAATGGCCCCAGTCTTCTTTTTTTGCCATTTCTTTGTGGAAAGGTGCTTCTTGAGATTTACTCTGTGTGCCAAACCAGGTTTGGTCCCATTGTTCGTTTTGCCTTTGGCGGGATTCACGAGTGAAACCCACATCTGGCTCCAGGATGTGTGTGGTAGGCAGGAAGTGAGGGAGGTGCCCGAAACTCCCTGTGCTTAGTCTCCTAGGAGACCTGAATGCACTCTGTGATCATTGACTGTCCGGCAAGGACAGCCACCCTGCTGGGTGATTGACAACTGGGCTGGAATGAATGTGAGAGCACTGAATAAAAGGCGAGTATTTTGGCTTTGAACGCAGAGTCGACCACTGGATGAAGGAACCGAAAAATAACTTGAAAGGACACCTGCTGAAACTCCTGGACCGTTGGTTTGCCCGGTGAAGCCCTGCTGCAGTGCCGAAATACCAAGTTTGCATCGACAGAGAAGCCCCTGTAAAGACAACTTCTCCCCTTGAGTAGGTGGGACCAATCAACTCCAAAGTAAGCCAACTGGACATCCATCTTGGAGCTGGTTGAATTTCCACAGAGTTGCTGCTGGAAACCGTATAGCCAGGGTGAGGAACACCATATTGTGTGCGTTGCTTTTAAGCTGGCCAAGAGCTCCAAGATGATCCTCCGGACTCCCAGGAAGCAGGACTGACCGAGCCTGTGCTCCCCTCAACAGGGTGCGGGACCACAGAAGCAAGAAAAGTCCATCTCGACAGTCAGGAACCACTGAGTTGCTATTTGTGGTAGACGCGCAGAGCTGAAACACTGAACAGCCACTGAAAGTGAAGTTTGCCGGTTGCGACCCTCCCAGTACACTGCAGGAGTCCCCCGACGTCCTCCCTCTCGTCCCCAGGGGTGTTGCTAGGTCTGGAAAAGACCCGGGGCTACGCTAAGGTTGAAACTGTCGGGACTGGGGGCTAGCTAGCCTTTTGGTTGCAGCTCTGGAGATTCTATCCGGGGCTACAAGCAAAAGACCTGGGGCTATAGTCCCCTTAGCCCCCCCTAGCAAAGCCTCTGCTCGTCCCCACGACTGAGGCCCAGGAACAGTGAGATTGGCAGCGCTGCACAGGAACAGGAGTCATCTGCTGCATCTTTTCTTCATTTTAAAAGGTACTGTAAAAGGTCTGAGAGAATTTAACCGATTACTGTAGAGTTGCTTGCATCTTCTACTCACAAGTCTAATCAGCTTGTGGCCATACATTTGATTCTTCTTTTCTTCAAAGACTTCTAAAACATTGTGCAAAGACTTTCTACTTACCTACAAATAAGTGCTTCAGCTTACATATACTTTTGTCTATTGACTTTGGCTTAGCCTCTTCCACTGAATGACTTATTGGGGGATCTGAAAATATTTGTCTGCTTAAGAATAATTGTGGTCTCTTGTTTGTTCCAACTAATCTTTTCCTTTGACTTATTACAATATGATCCTAAATGCAACAGTGATATAGTAATGTCCCCAGCACCCTAGCAAATTAAGTCACGTGAAGCTGTAGGTAGTGTGTGGGCCATCCCAAAAGGGTATCTACTGATTTAGAGATATTAAGAGTGTATTTCATGAAGTGTATTTGAGTGTTACTATTATATTGCTCCCTTCTGACGAAGGCTTAGTCTAACTGAATGATAAATAAATTGTTTATTCAAGAAATCTTGAGTGTAAGAGTTTATTTAAATACTTGTAACTGTAAATCTCTGTCTAACTCCACTATAGCTCACATTGACCCCTCTTGAGATAAGTCTGGCTGCTCAACACACTACCAAAACTGTGTAGTACAAGCTTATACCAAAGGTTGGGTTTCCTAAACCTGTAGTCAGAGTTGTGTGTAGTGTTCCCACAGGGTACTGCATACAAACTTCGCCTAACAGTGTATAATCAGCTTTTCCCGTTGGAAAGTGTAGGGCAATGCATTCTCCACCCTAATGGTATTGTTTCTATTTGATAGGAGGAAGGAGGTCTGGCCGCAAGAGGCAGTGACAGTGTCAAAGAGTGGCTGGCGAAAGAGTTGGATCTGAGTTAAGGAGCACATCGGAATTATCTGGAGAGCTTTCCAAGGAGGACATCATTTTGATGTGTTCCAGTTACTGTTCTAGGTGCAGTTCAGAACAATCAAAGAAAAGGAGGAGCAAAGGGCAGGAAGTGACTAAAGAACAGAGACAAGAAGTGTCTTGAACTACAGAAGGAGTGCTTTTCAGAGGGAAATGTAGTTTACAACAAAAAATAAATGAAAAATGTGGGATTTTAAGTCATTTTTCAGTTATTTTGTTGAAACTGCTGAAGAGTAGAAATAAATGTTGAAGCATAAGGCTCGCCTCTGTCTCATTAATAGAGTCAAGAATCCATGTGCAGTATGCAGGGGTAATCTTCATTATGATGGTTGTGGCATATAGAGGTAGCATTGGACACTGAGCCATTTAAACCTGAAAATTTTGTAGTGGTCACATTGTACACAAGCCAGTACACCCTAGCAGCTGTATTGATATCACTACATAGTCCTGAAACTTCATAGGTAGAAAGCACTTAGGTTTCTAAAAGAAGAATTCTAGGGACTTGCTAGGGCCCACATTAAAAACGGACAATAGCTGAATTTTCACAGTAGACTACATTGAACAGTGACATGAATACAGTTGGTTTTATTTAAATGCATCTGTCAGCAAATCTAGAAATGTGAATTCTTTTCAGTGAATACTGTTGGTTTCCAACTGCCAGTTTTATGGTCCTTCAGATAAGTCAGCTATTCCAGGCGAGCATTGAATACATACAATTTCTTCACCCAAACTGAAAATGTTCACTTTTTTCACCATGGAAATGTCCTACCCAGTGTGTGTGTTTCTTTGCTACTCCACAAAATCTGATGAAATCTTTTCGACTTTGCAAGCAAATGCATTGTTCTATTTCTGCATATTTCCAGCTCTGACTAAAGTTTTCAATGCCAGCATTTTGTGCAATATATAAAATACAAAGATAAAAACGACCACCACAAAAGCATAATCTGTTTATACCCCTCCCTCCAATGGACCATACGGCTTTCCTCTGTAATAGATACAGTCCAATAGAGCATTTGTGCAATCACCAAATACCACAGGCTTTGCCACGTTATGAAGTGCCACAGGTCATCCCTTATCACTAAGGATTTCAAACTAAGTCAGGGAAATAAGCAGTATATAGCAGGAAAGGACACCAGTTCTCCACACCTCAAAACTTTAGTTATAGGCTGGCTGGGTCAATTTAATCAAAGGAGCCAGGGAACAGTGAAAGCCTGACATTGAAGGTTTTGAAAAGGTAACTGCATGCATAATGCACTCTGTCTCAGTCTCCTTATTGTGCTGCCAACTAAGATGCCACTCACTACCCAATACCGCAGAGCCTCAAGACAGTCCTGAGCACTACAGGTATCTATATAGACTCAAACACCTATGATTTGCTCTCAACAAAGCAGTTGCACAGAAAAATTCCCAGAAATAGCCACTAGCTTAGAAGAAACTTTGCTCCTGAACGCCTATTTAAAATGCATAAAAGGAATTAATAGATGACAATCTAGGAGAGAAATCAAAAAGAATTTTGATTAAACTAGAGAAAATTGCTCATGAAAAGGGTATATGTTGGAGTGTAAAGGTCCATTCCAAAGGCTTGACAAAATGGGACAACTAAGAATAGCATTCAGTGACGTGGGAAGAGCCAGTTACGTTCTGGTTTGTATCTTATGTTCCAAGATTTAAAGTGTTATGTCAGGTAGAAATGTAGAGGGCTAAAGTAAAAAGAGCAAATGCTAGAGAAAACCTTTATTTTCTTAATAGAGGTGGATTTGCCATTGCCATGGGACTAGAGCTAAAAAAAAAAAAAAGGGACGCGAATGTAAGCAGCATTTTCTAAAACTATGGGTTAGAAGAGTACAAATTATAATAAACAAAAAGAAAAAAAAATGGTCACGACAATGGGATCCAGACCTCAAATGAACAGACAGTAAAAGAAAAAAGACAGACCAGAGAAAACAAATGGTAGATCATGAAGAGCACACAATCATTACAAAAAATGCAGTTATTACACAGTAACATCCCTACCTGTACCTTGAACCCAAGATCTCTGTTGTATTCACAGTCGAGAGAGGCATGTGTGGAAACTGGCCATGGCTGCTTCAGAAAAAAATAAAAACAAATGAAAAATAAATTATAAAGCATTAAGTACTCTTTTATGATAGAAAAGTACACACTACAAATATTCTCTCCAGTGACATGGAAACAGAGCAGGCTGTGCTGTACTGCGAACTGGATAACTATCCCTTTTGAGGACATACTATATGCAGCTGATGGGCAGAGAGCAGAGTGCCTAGACTGAAATCAATAGATATGTAGGCAATCATTTTTAAATAATGCTCAAACCGGGCATGATCTAAGTGCTAAACGTTACAAGCCAAGCATTGATTAGGTATAAAAAAAAGTGAAGACTTATAATTCACAAGTGCACACATGCACCACATGTGAATGTAATACCAACATGCAGAAACAATGGTTCATAAAATGCATACTGGAGACTGCGTCACTTCCCACTTCCGGCTTGCGTTGTGGTCTGGGCCCTTATTTTCAAGCCAAATACTCAAAGAAACAAAACTAAAACCTCTTGCTAAGTAAGCCCCCCAATAAATTAGTGGTTAAGGATTTGCAGAGTTCCAATTCATGAAAAAGAATTCAGAAGAGCCAGCAAACCACAATTGAAAAATGAATCCTTCAGAGTGGAAGCGGTAAGCAAAATAGGTATTTTTAGTACTTCTCTCTGCCCAAGTTCCTCATATGAAAGGCCAACTATTCAAATGAAACCCAGAAAGAATGGGACTATCATCATCCAATTGGAAACAATTCAAAGTGATTATTACATTTAAATCTAATCAACCGTCTTATCTAAGCATAAACAGACAAGTCAGCTGAACGTTGCTTATTGAAGTCTGTGCTTTATGTGGTCTACTTTTCCTTGCTGTCTGGGCTGGTAGACTCTTGCTGTTGCCCAGGGGCTGGACCTTCAACTCCTGTAGTCTCAATTCATATGTAGTTCCTTTGTGCATCACAGCGAAATAAAGCACCTCTAGGAGCTGTGAACAAAGGGTCAGCGTCAGGAGGCCAGAAAATAGATGGTGATAAAGTAGTTGAGATGTATTTTTCTCAACACAAATTGGCCAGCCATGGATAGCATAAGCATTCACTTGTTGAGGAGGGTGGGCGGGGGTGGGGTTGGGGATTGGAGAGGCTTCTGTCTCCACCACCCCACGCATTACTGTCATCAAAGGTCAAATAATTTGGGATTAACACTGGAGGCAATTAGTGAATTTGCAACAGGGACTCAAATGAGACTTGCTATGATCTATAAGAAATGTTGCACCAGGATTAACTGATGTTCCACAGAACCAAAACTGCTTATTCAACCTCTCAATGGGACATAATCCAGACTGTTCTGGGTCTAGGAAAAACTGGTTTCTCTCAGTTGTCTTTAATCTTGTTCAGGGTTTTTACTGTAATCCTGGTCAGGTTGGGATTAGGTTTGCTACAAGTCTATCAGCCAGTGTGCACTGTCCAATGATCAGTTAAAATACTAGGTAATTACTTGCTTGTAATCCTAGTTCATCATGGGCATCTTCATCATAATGACCACAGAATATCTATGTATGTAGCGGATATCAGAACACAAGTCTAATTATTCAAACATTTTATATAGTCAATACAATTAGCCAATTATTATCAGCATTTAAAAAATGGCAGAAAAACAAGTGAGGGGGCTGTAAAACCCCAGAGTAAAAACCTAGAAGATAAAAGAAAACCTAACCAAACGGGTTTCGCAACAAGTCCGCCCTACCTGAGCATTGTTAGGGGTTGTGTCATTGGGCTATTACATAACTTGGGTGGTGGTAAAGTGGCTGTAGTTTAGTATTGTGGAATAAAAATGATGAGCATATTTATAATACTGCCCTATATGATGAGACCAGCCTTTCCTCCTTTGTATTTATATTCTGTTTTAGGGTTGAGTGTAAAAACAAATCACCGGACCTTACACTTATAGGAACTTAATAGCACCATCTGTTATGCCGATGACTTAAATACATCAGCCTACTGTATTTAACGGTTCTGTTCAGCTTCCAGCATGCACAGCTGAACACACAAACGTGCATCACAGATTTTCTAGCTCACTATATAGTTCTCCGACTTTTACTTTTTGCTCTACCCACTCTGGTAAATATGTGACCACTGTTGTGTACGCACTAAGGCACTTCCTGGTTACTTCCCTTTCTTTAAAAATAATCACCAGAGACAAACAAATTGCAGCCCCACTGCTTCTGTTTTCTTGTGCGATTATTTTCTTTTATGCATGTAGCATTTTGAAATAAATGTTGTGATACATATTACGCAATTAACGATTTTGTGGACACTACATGATCCAGCTTGTATACAGTGAAAACATTTTTTCTTACCAAAACTTGAAACACAATGTGATTACAGAGCGTACTTTCCAAGAGCAAAGACAAACTTATATATAGCACAATCCACTTAATTTTCTTTGCCGTTAAACCACAGTATTCTCAGTTACAATGTGAGAAAAAAAATTATTCATTTGAAACTAATGATCTATTTCTGTCCGACTGCAAAGACAATACTCTCTCCGCACTCTCCTCACTTTACAGATACTCACCCTACACTGTGAAGCCTCTGCGCTTTATCAGGAGAAGCCCCCTCTCTGCCGTCGTTATCAGCAAAGAGTGTTGCAAATTCTGCGCTGCTTTCGCCACTCCCGAAAGTCAGCTCACAGCACCAGCTGTTCTAAAGGCCTGCACAGCTCTGCTCTTCCCTCTGTCTGTTGCTCTCCCCTTCTCCGGACAGCCAGAAGCAAAAGAACCCCACACCCTTTCTGCCTCCTACATTTATAGATCAGCCCTGACAGTCAAAACTACCTCCCGCCCTTTTCCTGACGTCTTCCATCACCCCAGTAAGCTTCTAGAACCATAGCATTTCTCTGTCCAATCACCCAGCGAGGGCCTACATTGATCAACGTTGCTTCCCCGCAAGGACAATAACGCTTTGAAAATGAATGAAACAGCAAATGCATCCTCTTGCACGTTTTACTTCTGCCTAACGAAAAAATCAATTTTCCATCCGAGTCACTTTGCATTTCAAAGTTAAAAGGAGTATTAAATAGGGTTCAATATTATTTAATAGGGACTTGTTAATGGTTTCATCTGGGTTAGTTTGTTAAATGCAACTACACAGATGGCGAGTTCACTAACAACATGAATCATTTTTACACATACTCAGGCATTTAAATCTGCTGTCTTTGCATCCAATTTATTGACTCGATTGAAAACCTAGTTCACAGCTCCCCATGAGCCCAATGCATTACCTTTAAATTTGCTGTCTCCACTTGCACTAAATCATTTGCTGTCTCTATTTGCACTTATTTCTACTGTCTCCATTGAAACAATGTCATGTACCACAGTATTCTACAGCATGCACTCTAGCATTTGAATGTAGAGACAAATGCAAAGTGAGCATGTGAAATTATCTCCACGTGTCTGCTTGGCAAATGTCCACAGTGGGGACATTACTCAAAGAAAGTTTTTTTAATAAGGGAATATTACTCACCTAGTTAGGGGAAGGGGTGTTCTAGGCCTATATGGAAGAAATACTTGCTTGGCTCTTTCGTGTCCTTTCGAATTTAATAACGAAAACCTCTGAAAAGATTCCTCAGGAGCAGTCTTAAGAGATGCATAATATAGATTTGGCATACTTGATTAATAGGGAGTTCCAATTATATGAAAGACGGAAGTATTATGCTCTAGTTTCCTTTACTAAAATTTCAGCAGCCAACAATTGAAAAAATATTACATTTCCCAGCAACATATGGGCCTCTCGGGTAGCTTTCATGTAAAACATTGAAATCATAGTCTAGTCCATCACGTTGGTCATCCCACAACCTTCTATACTGTTCAAAGCTCCTCGTTTTTCTTGTTGCAATCAGCACCATGCTGCGTCAAAAACATCTGAATTTAGTGAACAGTACCATGACAAAAATAGTATCCAAAGGTTCACAAATCCAACATGGACAACAAACATTGAATTGCAGACAATGACTCAACCAAGCACAGGTACCGTGAAGAACTTCAGCAAAAACATCTGAGTCAAGAAGTCTTGGGATTATTGCCCGAGAAGCAGAAATGCACAGATCACAAGATGAGTTGGACAAATCGTAGTTAACTCAAATCAAATGCCATTAGAAGAAACATACTGTAGGTCGCAGTGAGCCCCAAAGTCTTGCTCGCCTGTTAATCGGTGCCATGCTATTGGGCCCAAGATGAATGAGACACTTTGTGTATGACACAGCAACGGCAGTGTAGCCTGAGCCAGGACTGTTCTGGAAAGCAAGCCAACCAGCTTGCTCTGGACGAGAGCCAGGATATACAATTAGCTGTGGAAGCATCAGCAGAGTGGACTAAGGTTTGGAGAGGATCTGATGTTTTCAAAAGTGCAAAAGGAACCTGGAGGAGGCTGGGTAAATTAGTCTTAAGGTTGCAGATTAGACAGGCTGCATGGTGATAACACTAGTGCTACTGAAATCCGAAGTAACAGTCTACTAGTGCCCACATACTGTTTGGCACAAGTTGGCATGTAATACAAATAGACCTAGTAAGGCAGCAATTTGGTAGAAGCTGAGGCCCAGAAAGTAAGCCTGCTTGACCATACAAGTGTGTAGAAAAATGCAGATTTATGCAAATGAAAATCTAAAAGAAGGTTGATGGAAAATGTAATTGTATCTGAATTTATATGCTTTTGGAAGATGTATATGGAGTTAAACATGACTGAATCAAAATATTCAGCATTGGGCTTTATTTTGCTTAGTGAGACTTCATTGTTATGTATATGCTTTCAGTCCGAATGGAGAGATGAAATTTAGCAGCTAATGCCTTGTTTCCTCAGACGTTTGTATTATGCAGGCTTAGCAAAGTTATTTACTGTATCACTGCCAAAAATATATCCATATTTCAAGTTACTTCAAACAAATACTAATGGAGGAGTGTGATTCTTATTTGTAGTAAGGGTACACATCTGTGTTGGTTATCAATTGAAGCCTGGAGAAGTGAGCTTGAGATCTAGATATCCGTGGTTCCTCAGAGGATCAATGTGTTAACTGGAAAGGCTAATACCTTCTTTAGGGGTCAGTCTCCCTTTTACTGCACTGAAGTCAATGAACTAAGAATGTTAAAAAAAAAGAAAATCTGCTGCTAAAGAGGCAGGGTGATAGTTTTGCATTCCTTGGGGATTACGTGATGTGCGTTCTGGTGTTCATCCTGCAGTGCTGTTATTACAGATTTACTGAATTAATCTCCCCCCAACATGCAAGTCCTGTGTCCGTTCTCTCTGACACTAGTGAAGACCAAGCTACTGATGCTACAATCTGCTTTGAATCCACACTTACTGGGCTAAACCCACATTAAAGCAACTGCACCACTTGGATCTGCATAACACCAGGAGGTGGGCCGCTTGCTGAAGCAGACTATCTGTGCAGCAACTGCACTATCAACCAATAATTCCCCTGTTGCTCTCAAGTAGGTTGCAATGGGGCTATTTGCAAGTGCATAAGGGGATAATAAGTAACACGAATGCCCAACTGTCAATGATTAAAACAATACAATTGGATTTTGTATATGAAAAATGTGCATGGAAATGATTCGTTATAAATGTTTCATACTCATTGCATTGTCTTTGGGAAAAGATTCCCATGTATTTTCTGATACTTTGTCCAGATGACTAGTACAACTAATGGGCAAAATAATTGAACCACGCATCCATGATCTTCTGCACCTTTGCACATCTGGCATGTGCATAATGGGAATATAAGTGGCATGAATGCCTAACATTTCTTGATTAAATAGTTTACAGCTAGCAGGGACATGGCCACCCCTACTTCGCTTCGTATTGGCTAAAAGGCATACATGCGTTATAAACTACTCTGACAAATCTCCCATACCTTGGACTTCGGTCCCCTAAGGCGTTCACCTACAGCGCTTTGAAGCCATAGCAATGGGAAAAGGCACTATACAAGGGAGTAGTTTCTTACCAGTAACTCCATTTCTCTGGCGTTGGTATCTTTCATGGATTTAAATGTTGTGCATATTCCCCAGTCAGGGTGGGAGTCCCCAGTTACTTTGATTTAGTACTTTTCCGTTAAAAAAAAACCTCACATCAATATCGTTGTGGGTGCTTTTGGTCCCCACCAACAGGACATCCGATTGTATAGCTCCGACCCAGCAGATTCCCCTCAGATTTTAACCACTCCAGCTAGAGGACAACCCCTTGTAGAGGATGTTTGCCTGGAGGGGAAAGCTGGAGGGCGCATGTGAATACATGAAATATACTAACGCTGGAGAAATGGAGTTACAGGAAAGAAAATACTCCCTTCTCCAGCATTGGATCTTTCATGGATTCACATGCTGTGGATAGATTTTATAGCGGTATACATGCCTGCAGAAGACAAACGAGGCAAACAAAGATTTGAAACCTTTGCATGTTTACGCTCATGCCAGAGGAACAAGTTACTCTATTACCTGGTAACGTTCTTTCGATGGGATGGTCCGACAACGTATTCCATATCTGACAGTAATCATCACAGCTGTGCTGCTTCGGAAAATCTTTCGATGTCTGCGTCCATGACGTCGATACTGTCCTCGAGGGCCTCCATCGAGCCGACATCACAGGATGTTATAAGTAGGATGCACGACACCCGTAGCCTGAGTTGTAGTTTTTTCCCCAGAACGTGTAGCACTAATCTTCTGCCAGTATGACCACAGAAAGCCTTGCGGAAACGTAAGCTGCAATCGCATAAGAAATTCTGTAGCGGGGTAGGCAGGGAGGGAGCGATATGGAATACGTCGTCGGACCATCCCATCAAAAGAACGTTACCAGGTAAGAGAGTAACTTGTTCTTCGAGGGGATTGGGTCCTCGGACGTATTCCATATCTATGACAGACTCCCAAAGCAGTACCAACCTAAGGAGGTGGGAAAAGAATTTAGAATATACAGATTTAGAATGCCCAATCAAATCACAGAGTAAAGGACCGCCTTGCCAAAGGCTAGATCCTGCCCATGGATAGAATCTAGGGAGTAGTGACGTACAAAAGTATGGACCGAAGCCCAGGTGGGTGCATCACAGATGTTACGAATAGGAACACCCCTCTGCAGGGCAGAAGGGGCAGCCATACCCCTAGTAGAATGGGCCCCTAAGCCTACCGGAGGGTCCTTTCCCGCCAAGCGGTAACATTCAGATATTACTAAGATAATCCATCGAGACAAAGTCTGCTTAGTAATAGCTTGTCCCAAACGCTTCGAGCGTAACCAATAAAGAGCTGATTGTCCACTCTGACCAGGTACATGCGAGAAATATAGAAGCTCAAAGCTCTCCTAGGATCCAGCCTATGGAGCCTCTCCTCTTCCTTACCAGGATGTGGAGGAGGATAAAATACCGGAAGAAAAACCTTCTGGCTTAAATGAAATTCGGACACCACCTTCGGAACAAAGGAAGAACGAACTCTAAGGACAACACTGTCCTTATGAAACACAGTGAAGGGTGGCTTAACTGAAAGTGCCTGGAACTAACTCACTCTGCGAGCGGAAGTGACCGCAACTAAAAATACAGTTTTAAGGGTTAACAGTCTCAAAGGACAAGAATGTAAAGGCTCAAATGGAGCATCCATTAGAAACTTGAGAACAAGGCTCAGATCCCAACCGGGCACCTGGAAAGGTGACGGAGGGAACACATTAGTGAGCCCTTTCAGAAACTGAGAAATTAAAAGTTATTTTAAAATAAGAACACTCCTCAGACGAGCGCTTAAATATAGATATCGCCGCCAGGTAACCTGTAATGGTCCCCGCTTGCAGGCCCCTGTGAGCCAAAGAAAGCAAAAAAGAGAACTACAGGAATGTCGCATGAAAAAGGATCCACATTCTTAACCCTGCACCAGTCGCAGAACTTTCTCCAACGGCAACGGTAACAGGGACTTTGTTGGTGGCCGTCTGGCTGAAAGCAACACCTCCATCACGCCTTCAGGGAGGTCCCAATCCTTATACCTCAACCTTTCAGAAGCCAAGCGTGAAGGTTGAGGGATCTGACCTCTGGATGGAGAACCTGACCCCCCTCCTGTGAGAGCAGATCGTCTCGGTAGGGAAGACAACGTGTAGGGCAGATGGGCAAGTCGAGAAGGTCCGGGTACCACGTCCTCCGGGCCCATGCCGGAGCAATGAGGATAACATGGGAACCGAACCTTCGTAACCTCTGCAGCACTTGCGGGATGACGGGGACTGGAGGAAACGCGTACAGCAGTGGGAAGGACCACTCCACCACGAATGCGTCCCCTAAGTCTCCTCTTGGAGGAAATTCCCGCAAGCAGAACCTTTCGCACTTCCAGTTGACACTGGAGGTGAGAGAGATCCATTTGAGGGGTTCCCCCCAAAGGACGAAGATCTCCAGGAGAATCTCCTGAGCCAACTCCCACTCGTGAGAGATCGCACTCTGCCTGCTCAGAGCGTCCATCTCGTTTTCATCCCCAGCCAGATGAACTGCCGAGATCGAAATTGGATGGCCCAGAACCAGAGCTGTATCGCCTCCCTGCACAGAGGAAGTGACCCTGCCCCCCCTCCCCTTTTTGTTGAGGTAGTGCATGGCCACTGTGTTCTCAGTCAGAATTAGGACATTCTTTCCTCGCACAGTCGGCAGAAAAGCCTTCAGAGCAAGCCTGACGGCCCTCAGCTCCAAAAGGTTGATATGGACTCTGGACTCCGACGGAGACCAACAACCGCTGACTGTCAGCTCATTGGCATAAGCTCCCCATCCCAAGAGGGATGCATCCGTCACGATTGTCACATCCAGCCAGGGAAGCCAAAATGGAGCCCCCCCCCCCCAGATTGCCTTCCACGGCCCACCACAGAAGGTCCTGGGCAACCGAGGGAGGCACCTGAACGGGGTCCGACATCCTGCCGGAGGACTGTGACCACTGGAGCTTGAGAGCCCATTGCAGAGATCTCATCCACAACCTGGCCTCAGGCACCAGAAGAATGCAGGATGCCATGAGGCTGAGCAACCTCAAGAACTCGAATGCTGGGAGACTCTGGGCATGTTGAAACTTGTGCACCATCTGCTGAATGTGGCGAGCCCTCACCTGGGGAGGAAAACACTGCCCCAGTGACGTGTCGAGCAATGCTCCGATGTACTGGAGCCGCTGAATTGGCATCAAGTGAGACTTCTTTAAGTTGAGGGAGAAGCCCAGCTTGTGAAGGGAGTGGCAGGTGACGGACAGATGATCCAGGACTTGCTCGGGAGAGGGCGCCCTGATCAACCAATCGTCCAGGTAGGGGTAGACGTGAATCCCCCCTTTCCTGAGATACGCTGCCACCACCACCATAAGCTTGATAAAGACCCTCAGGGCGGAGGCCAATTCGAACAGCAGGACCCGAAACTGAAAGTGCGAGTCGCCAACCGCGAACCTCAGGTACTTCTTGTGCTTGGGATGGATCGGCACATGAAAATAAGCGTCCTTGAGGTCGAGAGACACCAACCAGTCCTGAAGTTGAAGGACCTGGAGGACTTGAGAGAAAGTAACCATCTTGAACTCGTCCTTCCTGAGGAGCTTGTTCAATCCGCGCAAGTCCATGATGGGTCTCAATCCCCAGTCTTTCTTCGAAATCAAAAAATAAGGGGAATACCATCCCTTGTTCCTCTCCGCTACAGGCACCAGTTCTATGGCGCCTTTCTCCAGCAGGAATTGAATTTCCTGCGCAAGGAGCGGATCCAGACTCTTCAAAGAGAGATTCCCTGGTGGATTGTCGTTAGGCCTCTGCCAGAAAGGAAGACAGTAGCCGTGGGCTATGATCTCCAGAACCCACACATCTGAAGTAATGGCACTCCATTCTACAAGATGCTGCGCCAGCCTTCCCCCAACCGGAGAAGCATGGGCCTCACGACTGAGCTGAAGCTGCTGCGGCAGTGCCTGAGGGCAAAGAGGCAACTGCTCGAGCGGCCTTGGCACCTCGAGTACCTTGTTTTCCACCTCTGCCACTCCTACGGTTGCCCCTTTGACTTGCAGCTCCTCTCGATTTACTAAAGGACAAGTAATATCGAAAGGAACCTCCCCTCCATTGCTGTCCCCAGGACAAAAAGGCAGAGGTTGGCGAACTGCAGCGCCCAACGACTTTGCTGCAGCTTTGGAGGTCTGCAACCTCTCAAGACTCTCGTCAGCCTTGCTGCCAAAAAGATGTTCACCATCAAAGGGCATGTTGAGGAGCTGGGCTTGCACATCAGGAGCAAACTCCGACTTCCGCAGCCACGCAAACCTGCATATTACGGTGCTCGCCGCCATGGACCGGCTGACGCAATCAACCATGTCCAGACCCGACTGAACAGATTCACACATGGCATCCTTGCCATCCTGCACGATAGCAAGGAAACCATTCCATTCCTCCCCTTCGGGATTATTATCAGCCGCTAAGGAAATACAGTTCCACAGAGAGTGCGTGAAACGAGATAAGGCACAAACGTAGTTGGCAGCCTGAAGCGCCATACCCCCAGAAGAAAACACCTTCGCCCAACCGTCAAAACATTTGTCGTCCCTATCAGGAGGGATGGTAGGGTACAACACCTGCTTTGCGGGGGCCGTAGCCCCTGCACCACCAAATTTTCCGGAGTGGGGTGCGTGGTCAAGTAGGAGGGGTCGCCACGGGCTGGGCGATATTTCTTCTGCAAGGACTTGCTCACTGCGGGAGACTCTCCGGAGAAGTCCAAGCCGCAGCCACCCTTCTCTGCAAGGCCATATGGAATGGCAGCACCAGGTCAGTTGGTGGACCTTGGTCCAGGGTATCAGTCGGGTCATCCTGCTGAAAATCCCCAGGGGGGCAGACCACCCCAGATAATCCATGACCATCAACATGAGGCGCCCGTATGATGATTCGGCATGCGTGCCAGGCTCTGGCCTACCAAACTCCACCTCCAGAAAGATGTCCAGACCACTGGCGTCATGCAGCGACTGACGCAGGTCCTCAAGTTGACTATGACCAGAAACAATGTCATCTATAACCTCTGCAGGAACCTCACCTTCCTCAGACCCCTCATCCACCTCAGAAATATAATCCAGAGGCTGGAAGGAGGGTACATAAAAGGAACAAAGACATGTTTAGCCTTGGCCAGAGCCTTTCTGGGGGGCTCCACCATGCCACGGGGTACCCCCGACAACGCTGCCTCGAAAGCCGTCGACGTCGAGCGCTGCGCCGACAGCATCGACGGCTTCGACACAGGCCTCGATGGCAGAGCCCCGAGCGGGTCTCTCGACAGACTAGGGGCCGATGGCGTCGATGACTTCCTCGGAGGCGGAGCCTCGAGAGTCAGTCGACGACCTGGCCACCGCAGGCGTCTATGTCTTCTCCGAAGACTTCACAGGTTCTTGCGGTCTCGAGGGCGCAGAGGACCCAGGACCTAGAACGGGCATGTCTAGAGCGACCATCCTTGTCCGATAGGGACCTCGAAGGCGCCCGGTGGTCGTGACTACCGCTCAAGCCCGCAGGCGTACGAGCAGCGTCTCTAGAACGGTCACGGCCGGCGTCTTTCGACGGTGCGGACAGACCAGAGCCCTGCTATTGGAAAATCGGCAACATCTCCTTTCGGAAGGAATCCCATTCCTCAGGAGTGGAATGCTTGTTGGGACAAGCAACCCGCCGACAGGCGGAGTCCTCGGACGAGGACAGGGAAGGCGACCTGTGACGGCGCTTCCTGGAGTGCCTCGACGAGGCAGAGGAATGGCGGGACCGACTCCCAGACCGAGAACCCCCGGACTCACGACGACGATGCAGAGAGTCGCCCCTCGAATCATCTGTCGTAAGACCAGTGGAACCAGTGGAACGCGACTTCCAGGGCTTGGCCACCTTACCGACCGACAGCTTCTTACGCTCCCGCAAGGCCTTCCCCGAGACACCAGATGCAAACGTTGTGCGTGTCCGTCAGCGACATCTTGGACCCGCAGTCCCGACACTTCTTAACACCCGGCCGTGGCGTAGAAGACAACGAAGACATCATGCGAAATACAAACTAACAGGTTCGAGGAACCGAAAGAATAGAACTCAGAAGAGTCGAGGCGCGCCGAGATCTCCGAAGCGAACACGTTTGCAGAAAAAACGGAACTGAGGCTACGGGCATTGTGCCTCCTGCTTATAACATTAGGTGACGTCAGCTCGACGGAGGCCCTCGAGGACAGCGTATCGACGTCATCGGCACAGGGCGCAGACGGCGAAAGATTTTCCGAAGCAGCACAGCGGTGGTGATTACGGTCATAGATATGGAATATGTCGGAGGACCCAATCCCGTCGAAGTATACATACGTAATTACAACAAACCACGGAAGCTGCTGGTCTTACCTTACTGGAACAGCCATTGTAAGACTGCTTGTCCCATTTGCACCTCCTCCACGTGCTGTTGCAGGCAGTAGTGCCTAGTGAATGCGTGAGGCACTGCCCGTGTTGCTACCTGGCAAATATCTTTGATGGGCACTCCCGACCAGAGAGCTTCCAATGCCGCTGTAGCTCTAGTAGAATGTGCCCAGTTGGCCTTTGCGTGGAAAAAGGAAATCGCTGAGGATATTCACCTTGCGATGCCTTGTGGTGGCTTTTCCTTTGTTCAAAGGACCAAAAGCGATAAAGGGCCGTCTCGCCGCTCTAAAGGATTTTGTCTGGTCCAGGTAGTATTTTATCACCCTTTTTACATCCAGGGAGTGCAATCCTCTTCGCTGGAGAGGTGGCGTTCTGAAAGAATATAGGTAGGGTGATAGTTGCATTCTTGTGGAATTCAGATGGCATTTTAGGGATAAACTGAGGATTGGTGGAGAGGATTACTTTGTCCTTTGCAAATCAGAGGTACAGCGGGTACACCACTAATGCCTGTAGTTCAGAGACTCATCTGAATGATGTAATGGCGATCAGGAATGCCACTTTCCAGGTTACAAACTTGATGTGCACCTAAAAGATGTTCAAAAGGGGGTTTCATAATGCCGGAAAGGACTAAATTTAGACTCCACACCAGTGGAATGCTTTTCTTTGGTGGAAAAACGAATAAAAAGCTTTTAGGAAGTGCTTCAGCAGCCTGTCGCTGTAAAGAGGGGTTTTTCCTCTTCTGGTGAACCTGGAGATTGCTGCAAGGTGTACTTTTATGGTGGAATTTGGAAGACATTCCTTTGCCAGCTTCAGTAGATGGGGAAAAAACCTATTGTGGTTATATGGCCAGTGGTTGAAGGTTATACTGCTGCGAACACCATGCGCAGAACTTTTTCTTTTTTGGTTGTAGGGGTTGTTCATGGAAGGTGCCGTAGCTGCCGCTAGTAGACGCTAGCAATCCTGCGGGATGTCTAGGTGGCCGAATTCAGCGTGATCAGGAGCCACGCTGTCAGCTTGAGGGAGCCTGTGTTGTGATGCCGAATTGCACTGCTCTGTGACAGGTCGGCATGGAACCCCATATGTATTGGGTTGTCCGCCGACAGCTTAACAAGGTCCGAGAACCAGGTTTGTCTGGGCCAGTACAGTGCCACCAGAATTATATTGCAATGGTATCTGCGGATCATCTGGGTAGTCTTCATGATCAGCGGGAATGGAGGGAACAAATATGAAAAGATGCCACTCCATAGGAACGAGAACGCGTCCCCCTGAGAGCTGGGGTGTGCTAACCTGCTTGCGAATTCTTTGCACTGTTTGTTGCACTTTGTGGCGAAAAGGTGCAGAGGAAGCTGGCCCCACGCTGAGAAGATCTTGGTTATTTGGTTGTTGTGAAGGCGCCATTCATGGGACTGCGAAGAGTCCCTGCTGAGGGCGTCTCCTGTTGGTTGCGTCTTCCCGGAAGGTGGACTGCTTGCAAAGCGATTCTTTGGGAGTCCACAGGCCTTTGATCTGGTGTTTGCTTAGGTGAGCTGCCCAACCCGCCAGGGAAGCATTGGTCACGATAGTGAGTTGGTGAGTCGGTTCTACTAGTGGCATCCCTTTCGAGATGTTGTCTAGGACCGGCCACCATTTCAGTGAGAGTGCTTGGATGATGGTTATCTCGTCACCCCAGGAACCTTGTGTCTGGGACCATCTGGTAGCTAGACATTGCTTGCTGTACCGGTTGCATGTGTAGCCTGCAATTGGGTATTAGTGGAATGCAGGACTCCATGGTCCCTAGTAGAGCCATGTATTTGCGTACCATGATTTATTTGTTTGGAATGAAAGAGCGTGTCAGGGTTATTAATTGTTGCACTGTCAGCTAAGGCCCGGTCCCGTGAGGAAATGTACGCCGAGGAACACCAAACGTTGATGTCACTACGCAAGATTTGGCGTAATTGATTGCAAATCCCAGTTGTTGGAGAAGAGCTTCCATTTGTCTCAGCCGCGGTTTCTGGATGTGTTGGGCCTCGGATCAACCAGTCGTCTAGGTATGGGTAAACGTGGTGGCCCTGTTTTCTGAGGAAAGCTGCCACTGGTGCCAGGCATTTGGTGAAAGTCGTGGGGGCTGATTTGAGGCCGAATGAAAGGACTCTGAACTGGTAATGACTTTCACCGACCTTGAATCTGAGATACTGTCGGTGTCTCTGATCTATTGGGATGTGAATGTAGGCGTCTTTCAAGTCTTAAGCCACTAGATGTTCGGGAGGTTGTACAGCCTTTATGACGTCTTGTAGTGTGACCATTTTGAACTTCAGTTTCTTAATGTTTTTGTTTAATTTTCTTAAGTCCAGGATTGGACACCACTTTCCGTCCGGCTTCTTTAATACGAATTATCTTTCCCCTCAATGAAGGAGGGACTCTTTCTATTGCCATTTTTTTTTTTTTACATTTCACGCACTTCTTGTTGGATAATTCGAAGGTGCAGGTGTGACACCATTACAAGAGGTAAGGGTTTCTGTGTGTGTTTGAACTCCAAAAGATGGCCATGTTGGATGGCATCTAGCACCCATCGGTCTTTTGTAATTGCTCGCCACCTGTCGAAATGAAACTCCACATTTGCTCCCACTGGTGTGCATTTGAGCCAGTCATTGCTGGGCTTTGGTCTGCTGCCTCTTTGCGAGGTGGCTGATTCCGAGTTTGTGTTGTCCTTGGTGGTAATCCCTGTTGTGTTGGGAGGACTGGTAGTTCCTTCTATATCCCTGGGAGTAGTAGCCGGATCTTCCGTTCTTGTTGTCACTTGCGGACGACAACCTGGTTTGTCCTGAGGCCCCTCGAAAGGGATAGAAAGACCTTCTACCCTGTAAGGCAGTTAATGATCGAGCAGTATTGGAATCTGCCTTCATTGCCTTAAGGGTCTCATTGATTGTGTCGCCAAAAACGTTTTCTCCCTAAAATGGCATGTCAACCACTTTATGTTGCACCTCCTGTCTAAAGTCTGTGCAGCGAAACCATCCTTATCTTCTGAGGACGACCCCATTACCTATCTGCTTGAATCCCATCTCTGCGAGATCCACTGCAGTGTTGATACTGTGGTTTGAGGCCTCCTCACCTTCCAGCACAAGTGTCATGGCCTCTTTTTGCAATTGCTCTGGCAAATGCTCTAATATGGGAGACAACCGGTGCCACATTTTGCAGTCGTAGCATGCCACTATTGCCAGGGCGTTGGCCGCTTTAGCTGTTATCCCGATGGTTAGCACTTTTTTGCCAAAAGCATAGATTTTTCTGCCCTCACTCTCCGGGTGTGTAGCGCATTTGTGTTAACGCGCTTTGCGACTTGCTGCCAGCAACACTACAGTCTCTGGAGAGGGTTGAGAGGTTAGACATTTTGGTGTCGTACTCAGTGCCTTGAATTTTTTGTCTAGTCTTCCTCTTACTGCAGGTAAAGGGAAAGGATGTTTCAGAGTTCGCTACCGCTCTTGCCAAACATGATCTAGGATGGGTATTGAAAATACAGCCTTTCTGCGCTTACCCATGTGATCAAAAAGAAAAGTCTCTTTTCCTCTGCAGGAATTAGCCCAAATCCTTGGCACGTCTTTGATACCAAAGCGTGGAAAGCACCAATGTCGTCTGGTGGAGAGGGTTGTGCTGGACTACCCTGTGTATCCTGGTCCGGATTATATGTATCACACGTATCATCTTGGTGAGGAGCATTGGAAGAGGCAGTAGAGCTTGTGTCCCTTGGACCTGTGTCCTGATATGTATCCACTAGCTCCCCTTCTTGCTCGTCTATTGGTGGGCTCTCTTCTTGGAGGTGTAGGCCTGGGTGGAGATTGCGAACTGTGTGCCGAACGTGACCGTTTGGCGTGGTCCCTGGACAAATGCCCTCGATCACTTCCTTGTACTGCTTGCTGACCCGGTGTTACCTGGTCTTTTCTACAATGATGGATCCCATGTCGCTGAGAAGGGGGGAGGAGCCTAGCATTGCGTTGCCCTAGTAGACTTTGCATAGTTGAAAGTACTTGTAGGGAAAGTAGAGATTGTGGATTTCTCAGAGGGTACGTTGGTGTTATGCCTCCCGTTCCCGATGGTGTAGAGGGAAACCCAAGGGGTACACTCTGCAGTCTTAGTGGTGTTTATTCCCCTCTTGATTGGAGCCGACTGGAAGATTTGTCCTGTACATGGGTTTGGAACCTGCATTCATCAGAATCGGCATCCGTGACCCCTGGGCACTCCTCTCTTGGAGGTTCAAAGTCAGATCTCATATTGTAGGATTTCATCAGGCATGATTTCGGCATAGTTTAAGGGTGACACACCTAGAAGGAGTTGCCTGGGCTCCGTTGGAGTTCTCAGCATTCCTATGCTACAGGATAGCACATTTTCCTGTTGTAGCTGTACGATAGGTTGTTCAGTATGAACAGTGGCTTGAGCCGTGGTTGCTTGAACTAAGGCATCACAGATTTTTATTTTCTCGTCGTCGAGTGATGTCCCGATTTCGTCGAAGTCTGTACCGTCAACGATTCCATCATCGGAGAATGGCTGGTAGACAACTCTTGTCCAGAGGATGATCTGTGCCCTTCTCTAGAAGTTCGAGACTCTGACGAGTGGTGTTTCTCCGAAGGTTGAGCCTTCATGGAGGATTTGGTCTTATGTTTCTCCTTCTTAGGAGAGGATGTTCTTGACGAATGGGAGGTCGACTTTGTTGACTGGCATGAGCACTTATCTGTCTGTTTCGACGATGGTGTTTTCGTGGATGGAATTTTCAACGACTGTTTAGACGTGGACCGGGAGCCTTCACTAACTGGTTTCTTTTTAGTAGGAGACTGAGGTTGTGAGTCCGTTTTATCCTGGGCTTGTCTGTGATTTTGGCTCACCTATTTTTTGTTTTTTTGTAGGTCGTTCTTCCGACCTGGACGCCTGTCAGAGGGGGTGGTAGCTCTCACACTCATTGACGAGCCCGCCTTCGACGCTGGGTATGCTACGTCATTACGCCAACAAATCAGTTGACGCTTCCTGTCTGAGGGTTTTCTGAGAAAACCCCTGACACATCTGATATTCTTCAGAGGAATGATTAGGGCATAGGCAGTATATGCAGTCTACGTGCATGTCACTTTCATAGATTTATTTAGGCTGCAGGGCCTAAATAAGGATTATGAGGCAATATGTATGACTAGCTTGTGCAAGTCATCATTTCATCAGGATACTATGGTGACAACTGCAGATCGACTTATCTATGTCATCAGCACCCAGACACAATCAAGTTCGTTAGGTGCGCGTTTACAAATGTCTCAAAATCAAAAATCAAAATCAAACGGTCTCCATGGTCGTAACCGACACCGTAGAAGAGTTGTCGAGTGCTCCAGTTTGAATATAGAGTGAAAAATAGTTTGTCTAAAGATCATTTCTTGAAGCAAAGAACTTGAGGAATCCCAGCAGCAAGAAAGACGGTTGAAATCTGAGGGGAAGCTGCTGGGGCGGAGCTATACACTCGACATCCTATTGGTGTGGACCAAAAGCACCCACAACGACGTTGATGGGACACTTAATGTGTCAAAGTTATTCCATTGGGAAAGTACTCAAAGTACCCAGGGATTACCAGCCTGACACAACAGGGAATATTCACAGCATGTGAATCCATGAACGATTCAATGCTAGAGAAATTACAAATTACTTTACATATGGCAGTTTTTCAACTGATGAAGGTTGTGTTTATTATTATTATTATTAAGGTATTTATCACTGCCATGCACAATCTGTACAAATGTTACATGCACATTACAGTATCTTGGTGGAAACATTGTCTGATACTTTGCTATCTGGCATGTGGATAATAGGAAGATAAGGTAAATACATGACAAATAGTCCAAGTAATCTGCATAACGTCTGATTGAAATCCAATGTACGTAGAGTTAATCATTTGAAATTAACAGGACAAGTTCTTCGATATAAGTAAGATTCCCAACCGATTCTGTAAAGTGGTCTTCAAATACTCGAAGTAATGGGCAATGTTGTAGACATAATGTACTTAGGAAATGCACCACTTCCCACTAAATTTCCCCAAAGATAACTCAGTACTGCCCCCCCAAATCATGCAGAAAATATTACTTTTATTCCTAATCCCGCTTTCACCAACATAACATAAAAAGCACCATTTATCAATTTAGCAGCCCATGCACTCCGAGTGCCTTAGTTTGTCTCCTGGTCGTTCTTCCATATTTCTGTCCCTTGCTCCCGCCTCCCGACCCTCTCCGCTCCCTAATTGACGAGCTAGTACTGTGGGATTCAAATGCTGTAGGCAGCCTGTTAAAGGAAACCTCACCATTTCCACTGGTGGCTGGAGGGAAGGTTGAGCTCCTGGGCACTTAAATAAATCTGTGCCTGCATCCACTGTTTTTCTGGCAATTTAGCAGCCTGTGCGTGCTGAGAGCCTTAGCTCGTCTCCCGGTCCCTCTTCCTGGTTTCCGTCCCTTGCTCCCGCCTCTCCCCACTTCTTGATTAGCCCGAAGGACTTTATCACAACTTTCGCTAGGGCAACCCCTGCCATTTGCAGCCCTTGTGGCTAAGGATCCCGAGGCAAAGGACAACTCCTGAGGAAGAAACTGCTCCAGACCGCGTTTGCCCGTGTTCGCTTGAGAAGCCAGTAGCCAGCTGTCAACCAGCAGCAACTGACAAGGTAAGTGTGGTCTGGGTGGGGAGTACAGCAATCGCTATTACAAAAAGCACTGCCTCTCTTATTACCTACACTACATAAGCATACCAAAATCAGCCAGCTAGTAAAGAATACCCTTTCACTGCGGTGTAACAAGCGCTCAGTTCAGATACTTCAGCTGTAGGTGCTGGCACTTCTGCTTTGCCTCCAATTTACACATTCACATTCTGTCCTGGTGAAGTTTAGCCATGTGTCACACTCAGATAGAAGTATTATGAAGACTAGCATTGCATCCCATCCAGACAACTTTAATACTAACTTGTGTCACATCTAGACAGAATTTTGAAGAGTAGGTCTCTTCAAAAATAGTGACAGGCAATCACTGGCCCCCGTTAGGCTGTCTGACCCCATCATATCTCCTGTCTCCAATAGCTTTTAGCCTGACTGCCAGATAGTCACACCTTGTATTCAGCCTGATTTTTTTAAATATTGTGCCAGATTGAAAAACCCATTTGACGTTTCTCCCATTATTTGGGTGTCCCTAACCTAGGTGTTACCGTATTTGACTGCTGAAAGACCCATTAGGCGTTTCTCCCATTATACAGGTGTCCCAAACCCAGGTACCACTGTACTTCACTGCCAACAAACCTAGGTGCCAGTCTATTTAGCACCTACTGCTGTACCCCAGTAAGGTGTCTCTCCCAGCATCCAGGTGCCACTGCATTCAACCCTTCATCGCTACCCCATCATCCCAAAATCCCGAATCTAAAGTGCCTTACCCTCTGTTTGGCGCGCCCCCTCTAATCGGGTATTGCGAATCACCCACCCACTGCCCTGACCAGTTGCCATAGACCGGGTGAGTACACATATCAGCGCTGTATCCCAGTTGGAGGTGCACCTCTCAAGACACAATCTGGCGTACCCATCCCACAGGTCAGACACCATGCCAAACACTGGACAAAGCAGAGCATCATGCTGGCACACAGGTAGGCCTAATGGGACCCACCACAGCCCAACTCAACCACCTCCAACATACAGCCCATCACCCAAACCCATCAACCTGCAACCTGCAAACCGTACAACTCACCTACCCCCCCCGTCCTCACCAGACCAACCCCCCCTCAACCCAACCTATGCCCCCAACATAGATTCCGCTCAATTAAGAGTGGCAAGATGGAGGGAGAAGCAGAGAATATGGTCCCCCGGAACATACCGGACTGCCCGGCGACCCATATAAAACAAATGTCACACACCACCAACCACTCGCCCGCAACAGCTGCTAACCCCTTTTCCGAAAATAGCACGTCAAACTCGCGCTTCTCCAGTCTCAGCGCAGCAAGAGCAGCTCTGGCCAAACCCACAAGATTCACAGCTCCTCTCACTCTCACCCACACCCCTTGGGCTGTCCAAAAGCCAAGGAAAGGCCCGGACCAAGGCCACATTATGCCCCTACCACCATCACCCACTCTCCAGCCAAGATTGCAAACAATGCCACCAAACTAGAGGACCCAAACCTCCCCATCCAACCTGTTTCTAGCCCTATTCCCTCCATCTCAGATTTCTGCTGTTCCAATTTCTCCACCTCCCCCCCTCATCCTGCTCAGCCCACCTCTATGACCCCCCTCACTCCAGCCCCCACCATCACTCACAACCCTACCCGCCCAGCACATACAAGGGCACCCCACCAAATATCATACTTACTCATCAATGCCATGTCAGTCTCCAGAAATAAATTCTACATCTCGGACCTCCTCACAGAAGAAAACCCAGACATCCTTTTCATCACTGAGTCCTGGTTTGCTGACGATTATGAACCCTTCACGCACAAGGCCTTCCAACCCAGCTACAACCTTACTGTCCGAAACAGATCGCAAAGGTGTGGAGGACTTGCAATACTACACAAACACCAACTCCCACTAATAATTAAGGACACCTCAACCAACACCACAGACTACGAATCCCTCATGGTAAAACTGTAACTCTCACCCTCCACAGCTTCCTACTCACCTACAGACCCCCCTGGCTACAACAGAAATTTTGCAGACACTTTGCGAAACACTGGCCACCAACCTCAACCTACATCCAAACACCATTTTAGGGGATTTCAACATCTAGTTCGACTCACCCTCATCCCCTATGACCCCATCACTTGCGGACAATCTAGAATCACTCAACCTGATGCAATACATCTCCACACCCACCCACACCTGAGGGCACACCCTCGATGTGATCTTCAGCACTACAACCACATCTACCCAGCCCCCTCCCACCAAATCATGGACAGATCACCCAGCAATTTACTTCTCCATACCACTGAGCACAGTGGACAAGTCCATCCCCTTCCCTCTCCTCTCCTCCAACTATGGAATAAAGTCGTTATCACCCCAGATCTAGCAAACTCCCTTCTGAACTCTCTCCCTACACTTTCCCTCCAGGAAGGACCTCCAGCAATCGAAATCTTCGGCCTCTGACTTTCAAACACCCTTACATCTCTCACCAAAACAAAACGGACCTCTCAGAGATCAGGACCCACACCCAGGTGGTTTACTGCCGACCTCAAATCCCTAAAACCCTTAGGACCTGGAGAACCAACCCTGTGGCCCAGAACAAAATCGCCCTAGCAAGAACAGCCAGAGTACACAGAATGGAAATCAGAAAAACCAATAAAACATTTTATGGGAACAGAATCTTAAATGCTCGAAACCCGAGCAAGGAACTGAATAGAATCATACCCGAATTCAAGTCCCCAGCCTGCTCGAGCCACCCCCCACCCGTCTCCCAAGCCCTATGTGACACCTTATTACACTTCCACAATGTTGCTACTGACACTCTGCCCATCATCTCTAAATTAGAACAAATGCCCCCCCCACCACCTCCTCGATACAAACCTTTGACTATCTCCCACCAGGAGTTCAACTCCCTCGTAGCAGAACGCTGCCCTTCGGGCACCCCTGAGGACCCCTGCTCGCACATACTCAAAACATTCTAGCCTCAACCTGTGCAGGTATCATCGCATTCAATCCTCAACCACTCACATCAGGATCCTTCACAGAAGCCCTAAAAACCTCCTACATCAAACCCATCCTCGAAAAATTGACTCGACCCGCTCCTCCCCCAGAACTACCAGCCAATCTACAATACACGCTTTCATGGCCAAACTCATGGACCGCAGAGCATACAAGCAGCTTGGTCTGTTCAGTGAAGCCAACCACCTCCTAGACCCTGCGCAATCGGGCTTGCGGCAGCTCAGAGGAACAGAATCCTCCCTAATCTCCATCTGGGACGACCTAAAAAGAACAGCTGACTTCGAAGGCTGTGCTGTACTCATCCTCCTTGACCTCGCCGCAGCCTTCAATACCATCGATCACAGTATCCTCCCAGACAGGCTACAAACACTAACGATCAAAAACACAGCCCTCTTATGGATCTCCTCTTTCATCTCAAATCGTTCACAAATCATGCACCTCCACCCGTTCACCTACACCTCACGAACAGTAAGAAAAGGGGTCCCACAAGGAGCATCCTTAACTCCCCTAATCTTCAACCTCTACCTACAACCCCTGCCCGCAATCATCCGCTCCCACAATCTTACTTGCTACAACTACGCAGACGGCACAAAGATCATCCTTAAAATCCCAAAATCTCCGGGCGCTGACAGTCCGGACCGATCATCATGCCATTTGGATATGGACCACTGGATGACAACCAACCATCTCATCCCTCATCCCTGGGAAAACAAACCCTAGTCTGTGGGAAAACAGCGCTCCTTCCCCAACCAATTCCGTGGTCTCAATCCCTAGAAGCCGCACTGGCAACCACAAACTTGGTAAAAAAAACATTGGATGCACATTGGACATGGACCTATCCCTCGCCACAACACACTACCTCCATATCTAAAACTGGTTTCATCCATCTACGGATTCTCAGGCGTATTTTCCCTTACCTCACCTCACCACTTCTCGGCCATCAATTCCATCATCCTGTCCCGCTTAGACTACACAAACTGCCTCCATCTAGGCGCACCAATGTTTCAACTAAGGAACCTGCAAAGAATCCAAAATGCTGCAGCATGCCTGCTCATTAATCTACCTCCCAGCGAAGACACCAGCCCTACACCCAGAAGAGACCACATCACCCCGGCCCTAAAAACACTACACTGGCTCCCAGTAAAACACTATCACCTTCAAAACAATGTGCATAACGCACAGGGCAATTTGCGGCCAAGGAGCAGAATTCTTACAAAAGAAAATAATCTACAAGCCAACGAGACCGCTCAGGTCAACCAACGAAATCCGACTGGAACTAAAACCTTACATCAAGAAAAAACTCGGAGGCACCGCCTTCTACCACTTAGCCGCGAAAACCTGGAACAACATCCCAAAAGTAATAAGGAACACCAAAGATCACCTTAAATTCAGAAAATTACTAAAAACCTGGCTCTTCAACACCAGAGACTAAAACCGAAACAGTAAGACAAATGACTCAACAGGAAAGGACATTTACAAGCCCCTAGAACCGACGGAAGTACTCTGAGCACCAGTAGGGCTGACGCTGGACACAGAGGTCCACCTGCGAGACCCAGGGAGACAGAAGCAACAACCCCAGCCAATCCTTACCATCCCCCACCGCCCGTACAGCTACAACTAGGTACCACGGGGTTGTGGAACGGACGAGATACCACCAATCACCACACAATCTGAAGTATGGACACTAGCAGGTGCGCTGGTGATGGGGGTGAGGAGCATGCAAAGTTATTGAGGGAGCGGACGGAGGGGACAGCTAAATGCTCAATGGGCCTTGAATGCAAAACGGGCACCTTCTGAGGCACAGGGTGCGCAAGCACCCCGTCGTGTATGATTACACGAGCCCAACTGGTCAATCCTGGGTAGAGATACCAACTAACCAATACCACTAACAATTTCCTTCTCTGCATACACCTCTCAAACTCCAAACCAAACACAACCACAACCACAAACCTCCAGCACAACAAACCGCACGAACTTCACTACACTGCAACAACAAAACAAAAACACAGACTCGCACATCAGCACACGACGACTACCGGCCGCATACACCTCAGGCCCAGCCGACGGAACCACCGGGCTGAGGCTGCCAACAGCACATCACTGCAATCATGCACTTTTCCAGCCTTCACCCACTAACCCACCTCTCCCTCCCTCTTTCAGAGCCACCAGAGCGCCAGGGGACCACTCCGGTGGTGATAGTGCGCGGTACAAATGTCCTTTAACATTACACTAAAAGTCCTCCATTGGCTCCCGATTAGTCAACGCATTACCTTTAAAGCCATGTGCATCACCCAGCGGGCCATCCACAACACTCTTCAGGAGAAAATCCAGCGCTACCAGCCCCCAAAGGAGTCTCAGATATTGCAGAGCACATTGCCTAGAGGTGCCAATTCACAACTCCTCCAGGCTGGGCGGATCCTCTTTCTCCGTCCAAGCACTGATCTGAACTCCCTACCCCTACACATTTGCAATACTGAAAATCACCTGAAATTCAGAAAGACCCTCAAAACCTGGCTCTTCCCAACATCCTCTTGAACCCCCACCCCGACCCTCCCAAAGCTATATGGTAGAACCCAAACACATCAACATTCCTATCCACCAATTACAGCACGGATGCCGGCTGCATTTGCAGCGGCTCACCATGACAAAATATCACCCCCTCCATGCACAACAACACTCCTACCCATCAATACTGATGGGAAGCCGGTAGCATTTGTTGAGGCACACAGCAATAAACCTTACTCCTTCGAAGTAAAGCAATACTTCTACCCACTAAATATTTCACGAATGCCGGCAGCTTTTGCAAAGGCACTCCACAACCAACTATCGCCCTCACAGTTGTCCTCCCTCTCCCCCCATCATTGTCCGCATCCCCCACACTCTCCCCCCTCCGGCACTCGCCCCGCTGCTCAGATGTTCGCTCCAGAGTGACCACCAATAACGAGACCATGCTGTGCACATTGGACAAAGAAAAAACGCTACAGTCTAACTACATCAAAGCATACAGTACATATACCTTACACCACATCTGTGGACGCAGGCACGGCCATCCATCAATGCACCATAGAATGCAGTTATGGCTATACCATTCTGGTCTAACAGCGCACATAGCCATCCACACTGAAACCCCTGACGTACCACAACACCTCTGCCACTAGCATTCAGCAACTACCAACGAAAATAACATTTGGTATAGCTGGGCACATATTGACTTCAGCAAAAGCACCATCCTAAACCACCAACAGCGCCCACCCAATCACCTGACCTCTAGGCTGCTTACTGAAGCCTAGCCAGCCACCTAAATCCTAAACTGGCGAAAATGCACACAAGTATCTCTTAATCTAAACTCTTAGAACCTCCTACACATGGACTGCGGTCACAGGGGGCGTTCCGACCACAAAGCGCATTGAGAATACAAATGGGGAAAGAGCGCTAGATAAATAACAAATTCAATATAATTAAAGTTCACAGGAATTCATAGAGGCATAACCCTCAAAACCCCAAGTGATTTTTTTTCTTTTTAAATCGGGCCACGTTTTGACCAGTTTTACGGGTAGTGTGTTCATTTCATGTATGTGTTCTTATATAGCGCGTATCGCCAAAGTGCTGAATAGCAGCTAATAACATTGGTACAAATGAGGTACAATTAAACAGTGATCCATTTAAGATGAAGAAAGAAAGTGAGCTTTCAAATGTGAGCAGAAAGAAGAGTATGAGGTAAGAGATTGAATAGGCAGAGAGAGAATTCCAGAATTTAGGAGCAAAGCGAGAAAGAACAGAAACAAGATTTGGCACAGGGTCGATGAGGAAGAGATGGAAGAAAGAGAGAATGAGAATGTAGAAATCATGAGGGTACCAGGATATGAGAGGGAAAAGATAAGGAGGTGACATACCATTGTGGCATTCATAGATTATATAAAGAAAATGCTATTGAAGGCAAAACTGAAAAGAACCATAGAAATGAGTGAAGAGCCTGGGTAATGAAATTGAGAGGGGAGTGACGACAGATGTGTCAAATCGATGAATGAAAGAGAAAGGATGGGAGCAAGATGAGAAGCAGGTAGGCCAAGAAAAAGAGAAGAGCATTAGTCAAAGCGTTAGAGAGTAATACTAAAGACTAAGAGCTTGGTCGCATTGAAAGTTGGAAAAGGGCAACCCTCGCCTATTTTGAATACAGGAAAATCGACAGACGTGCGCAATAGATGGAATGTAAAAAGGGAAGGGCAATGAGGGTGTCAAATGTGAGATACCAACGTTATGAGCAGAAGTAGAGTTAGATATGTTGGGGGAAAAATAATAAAATACGCCATTTCCCACAAAAGATTTTCTGGTTCTCCCTTTTTGGAGATCCATACAACTATACTAGATATACTGAAAAAGAGATATACTGAAAATGTGAAGAACTCCAAGCCCTCCAAAATGTTTTTGTCCTGCCATGTTCTTGAACAATCTTACTGGCCCCATGTCCTGTTTTATTTGGCACTTAATTTCCTAACTGCAATTGCACTTGGTGTAGATTAAAAACTGCACATTAAAACATACACTTAGCAATATTACATTTTTAAAAATAATTTGTGTTGCAATCATCTTTTCCACCCACTGAACGCTATGTTCCTTCAAAATACATATGTGGCTCACTTACATTTTATACACATGTTTCGCTCATTGCAGCCAAAATTGTTGAGGCCCCCTTGTGTAGGGCATAAACTTCAAGCATTGCATGATTCATAAGAGTGGGAACATACCTCCCTATTCCACTAATCAAGTATGGATTATTCATATCCTATAGCAAGACAGAGGAGATTATGCTCCTTTTTCAAAGCTTACTATCACCAAAGCCCTATTGTCACTTAGCTTAAAAGAGACCTTAAAAACAGAGTAGTTGGTCCCATCAGCAGACTTGATGGCATCCTTCAACCATGCTTCCAAAAAGGAGAACTTAGGACTCCAAGGCATTCCTGGAAAAATAGACCCTGAAAGCAGATGTCAATACCAGCCTGTTTCACAATCGCCTAATAACTTGGTTTGCAAGGCTGCATTACCGTCTGCAGCCGGAGGGCATGTGAGAGCCCATCGCCCTCCAATACCCCTTTTGGTAGCAGACCACATACAAACCAGGGTGAGCAGTAAATGCGTGATAAGACAAGGTCCTAATAACAGTCTTGGTCCACCGGAAGACACCAAAACAGTCACCGTTTGGAGAGTAATGCCTTTGTGAGAGAGTCAAACAAGACACCATAGCTTCAAGGACAGTTCCTTGATGCACCGGTGAAGGCAGACTTCAAAATCCACCAAAAAACATAGCACCCTATTTGCATTCCACATAGCGGCGTAACAGGGCTCAAGTAGTCTCGGAAGCTTCACGCCTTTCAAAAGACAAACTAAAGCAAATTCACCTGGAGGATTGCCCTCCACATACTCACACCAAGCCAGTTTGCCAAAGGAATTATCAGCATCAGCTAGGATGACATTTCAGAACCTCTACTATAGGAAATAAAACTAGATCTATATCCCTCTCTCCACCCACCAGCAGCATCAGACTGCCCATACCACTTCATAGCAAATCGGGACTAGAAAGCTCTGAAGAAGCTAGCATCCAAAACCTCTGGGATATCAGATTTATCCCCAAAACAGGCTAAGCCAAGAGGACTAGAGACAAGCTACACACCAACAGGTGGTAGGTAATACACATGGTTCCAGCAGAATTCCAGATTCTGGGAATGTAGGATTGAAACATCCAAGCAAAGTTAAAAAAAAAAAAGAATGTACAATAAATTCAGCAAAACAAGACTGCCATCCACTACAGGACAAATATCACGGAGACCTCCTCCCTCGTCACTAGAACTCACACAGTCAGACGAAAGGGAGATGTGTACTCTCCCTGGGCCCACAGTTTGGATGAAGGCATCAATCGCAGCTGCACAAGGGTCCCCCTTTCATCAAAAGAAGTATTTTAGGCACTGTAAAGTTACATCATACTCGTATTTTGTAGCCTGGAGGGTTCACAGACAGCAGAAAGCTAAGAAATACATAAAGGAATGGCAATGAAATGTCACCAAAGGTGAAAGTAACTGTGGTGCTCAACAGAATGAAGGCACACGTCTGTAGATCCTTCATTCTGGCCATACATGGTTGCACAGGCTTCTCACTCCTCTTGAGTCCCAGCACTGGCTTGCCATCAATTCAAAGCGCAAGAGGGGTCCCCGACTATGAACTGCAGCACAACTTTGTCAGAGCTTCTACAGTTATGACAACGCAGAGCTCTGAAGAGCACTTTAAATTTAACACGTGGACCACAACTGCAGTCACATCTTCAGAGCCACATTAGGTGATGCCTGCCCCAATAAAGCAATTTTGCCTGCAAGAATAAATGAAAGTGCAGTGCAGGCAACCGGTAGGCACCACCAGTAACTATGTTGGTAAAGTCAAAAGGATGACTTTTTGCTTCTCTTTTAGACTGCTATCATGTTGGTCTGCTTCATGTTTGGATAATTTGCCACACCTGTCCCTCTCCACTATGGGATTTCCAAAGGGTTAATCATCACTCCCATTCTGAATCGTAGCCCCTCTCTTCCCTGAAGTTTTTTTTTAAAATATTTTTTTGAACTTTTTCAAAGTCATTATCACATTTCAAATCAATATCACAGAGTCAATAGCAGCAAAACATCAAAGTTCATGTGGGGTCTCATTCAGCAATCTCCTGGATTAAAGAGCTTGCAGTGAGACCCTTCTATAGATGTTATTGCTGGCAACTGCATATCACACCAAGGCGGCAAGGGAACAGCTCTACAAGGTCTTATTGCGGTTCAAACACATTTAAGCCTCCATCATTTGTGTAATATGTACAATGCAGCAAAATGTTTGGAAACATGATTTGAAAAATGAAACAGATTGTGTTAAGAATTACTTCATCCCACACTTTAATCCACTAGTATTGGTCTCGACTCCCAAGTGGCCGCATGGCCTACGTCGTCTCCTCTCAAACCTAAACTCCACATCTCCACCAGTAGTCTTTAAATCCCCCCACCCCTTCTCTTCCTACAGGTCTCCTAACATTGCTTCCCCAACCTAAACAGGATTTCCCTGCCTATCAAAACAAGACTAAAGGAAAACACTAACAAAAGGAATCTGTCCCGCACACATATACATAGATTAATCTCATAAAGGTACAATATGGCAATTCAAGTTCAACAGTAATAACAGCTATGTTCAACATGAACCTAGTAAATTTGCATCCTTGTACCCCGAGTCAATTCCACTTCCCCAGGTTCAAAAACAGGTTTTTCAAACAAGGTTCCAAATAAGAAAGTTCCTCCTTTGGGGATTCCGGAATGTTGGTCAAGGTGGAAGCAGCTTGAACCTGCAGCTCCTGGCCTCCTGCCTGAAACTATTTCATACTAATATGAATATGAATTCCAAGAAGAAGATTCAGGAACCTGAAAAGCCTTCATCTAAGAAACAAAAAAAACTTTTGGAAATAGATGGAGAATCCTAGCATACAGGATCTATACAAGCTGATGAGACAAGTAGCTCTGGACATGACAGAAGTCAAGACAACCATGTCAGAGCTGAAACCTACAGTTGCCCATCTGGACACAAGGGTATCTGATTTGGAGAAAGAAATCAACTGATATGGGATCTGAAATGGCAGGAAGCTACAGAGCCTATAAGAACCTGAAAACATTACAGAGTGAGAAGAGCAAACGCTTGGATTGGACTTGAAGTTGAGGGAGAGGGATATTAGATTGGTTGGTGTTGTGGAGCATGCTGATCCCAAAGTTCACAATGTGCTTTCACTGGTTTTGCAGATCTTTAAGGACTGTTATGGTTTGGATTCCATTAGGGAAAGTGACATTGATCATGCATACCGGGTCAGTAGAGCTCCTGGCTCTAGACCAAGACACATATTGGTGTCTTTCTCTCTTTCAAGGAATAGAGAATCCTTACTGACTGCATCCAGGAACAAAGGATCTGTCTCCTTCAAAGGCAAGCCCATATATGCCTATCCTGATTACCCCCAAGGAGTTTGTGGAAGTCAGGAGGTCTTTTAGAAGAGTGAAAGACTTGGCAAAAATGCTCCAATTGAAGGTTTTTTGGAATAACTTCAAGGTGCTCAGTTTAGTGCTTCCAGAGGTTGATAAAACTACATCCAACCCTGAGGAAGCGCTCTCTTGGCTTGAAGGAATTCGGAAAATACGTGACTATTGCGTATTGATTCCTGTTTTTTTTTTTACTTTTCCATTTTTTCAAGTTATTATTTATTATTGTTATTTTTGTAAGTTAAAACTTTATGACATGTAATAAAATGGCGCTGGATATTTGGTTCGGTTAAACATTTTTTTTTACCTTGGAATCTTTATGCTCGAGCTCCACTGAAAAGATGCTTTGCCTGAGGAAAGGCCCCTTCTTTGGCCCGATCAGATGATTGGTCACGTGACTGGGTTGCTTCCGGATGATGACGCCGCCATATGAACTGGAGGAAGTTTTCCGTGATTTGGAGAGTATGGCTTTGTTTGTCCTCTGGTGTTGGATTCTGCTCCAAGGTACTTTTGTTTTGGCTTTATGGGGGGGATCTGTCGGGTGGCACTTCCTTCCTTCTCTGAGATGTACTGCAATTCTATTCGTCCTGGTGCCTGTGGTGCACTGGAGCTTGCAAATACACAACAGCAACGTAACGTACAGGGGATGGAGCTGTGTGGACCCACTCTGTGTACACGGCTCCTGTAATCGTGTCCTGTGCACGCGACCCTTGCACAAGGCTTTCTAGTGACTTGAGAGGTAGTATATTTCATGGCATTGCTGTAGAGGCTGGAGGCAAGCCTGCTTAGCGCTGCTGATATTCCCGTTGACACCTGAGCACGCCACCTGTGGAATGTCTGTCAGCTCTGTGAGACGTGTTACTCATCCCCTGTGAGGAGAGGTAACCCATTCGAGCGGAGCTGCCAGAGGGCTAAAAACGCATCCAGATTTGAGCACCGAGTAATGGAGCGTGCGTGCCTCGCCGCTACTCCGGGCAGAGGCTCACTAGGGCTGTGAATTGCTAGAAATGCACCAGAATGCACTCTGCATTATTTCAAGCATGCATTGTTTTTTTTAATAACGAGCAGATCTGTTCACTTCTGCTCAATTAAATGCCATAGATTCAAATGGAACCAGACCATATTCACAAGTGGTGGAGTCGAGTTGGGAGAAGAGGTTCCTGGAGTATCTCTGAAGTTTTACTTCAAAGGGTAATGATGAACATGTCCAGATGAGATTATAGGATGCGCGTGCCAGTTGTTGCCTCTAGCCCACTGCATCATGCGCAGCATATATGTTATTATTCACTGGAAGCATATCCGGGTGAAGACATATTTGTCTGTTTCTATTTAGTTATGGCTGGAAAAGCACCAACACACATTGGGCATGATATGACATCACCATGATTATGGAAGTAGACAAAGTCACCTTAGTTACGGTTGATGTCTATTTCACCGGCAAAGGTGTGCAGTTTAATTGCTCATGCAGCTGGCAGTTCTCCAATTGGATGTCCCTCCTTGTGGTATAGTCATTTTATTGAAAAGATACTTTTGTGAAAGCTAGTATAGACCTTTATAAGGTCAAATGTGCTTATTTTGAGCAGGGAGAAAAGTGCAATAGGTGGCTTGCTTACAGGCTGCGACAGCAACATTCTGAGGGAGCCATAACTTCAATTGAGGATGGGAATGAAGTGACCACTTTTGATCCACGTAAGATTAATGCAGTCTTTAAGAAATGTTATGCTGCTCTGTATATGAATGAGTCGGATATTACAAGTCAAGGTGAAGATTTTTTGAGCTAATTGGATATTCCAAAACTCACTAGTGATGAAAAGGAAGATATGAACAGGCAGGTGACTATTGATGAAATTAGGGTTGCCATTAGTAAACTGAATTCTGGAAAGACTCCCGGCCCTGATGGGTTGCCGGTTGAGTTCTATAAGATTCTTCCTGAGAGGGTGTTGGGTCTTCTACAGGATAGGTTTATTGAATCTTAAGAGGCTGGCTTCCTCCCGGCATCTACAAACCACGCTACTATCTCAGTCTTTTTGAAGAAAGGTAAATACAGTAACTTACCAGCTAGCTATCGGCCGAGAAGTCTGATAAATACTGACAATAAGATATTGGCTAAAGTACTCGCTTCACACATTGAACTATTGATGTATAAACTTATTCACACTGATCTATCAGGTTTTGTTAAGGGTCGAAGAACTTCTAGTAACATCAGGAATTTGGATGATATAGCTGTATTCTCTCTAGATGAGGAAAAAGCTTTTGATCGTGTTAACTGGCAATATCTGTTTACGGACTTACGGGCAATTAATTTGGGAGAAGATTATCGCATGGGTTGCCCTTTTGTATGCTCATCACACAGCGATATGTTAAAACTAATGGTTTGTTGTCTGAATCTTTTGATCTGCAGAGGGGAACGAGGCAAGGTTGCCCGCTGTCACCACCGTTGTGTGTCCTGGCCATTGAACCTCTTGCAATTGCTTTAAGGTGTGATCTGGATTTGAGAGGCGTTTCCTTTAACGGTACTATACAAAAAATGTGGTTCTACGAGGACGATCTTTTATTAATTTTACTGTGGAATCTGATAAAGTGAGGAGCCTGGAATTGTTATCATTAGAGAATCATAAGAGAATCAGTACTCTTTGTTACAGAACCACTACCTATTATTACCCATTGCTAGAGAACCATTATTTAGTATTATCCCTTTAGGAATGATTGCATCATATTTAGCTATCCATTATTGCATCCTGTTTAGTTCTGATTAGTACATTGCTGAAGTAGCATTATATTATCCACATATTAGACTGCCACTTTTGTATACATTAGCCATTTGCCTTATGCATTTGAAGAGAGAAATATGCCCTGTTGTATGAAGGGTTTGCTAGTTATGATATTGCCATATTTGACAGAAAGAGATGCTTTTAGAATTATATGTTTGCATTATAGCGCTTGCCATTAGGAGAGAAACATGCTGGACACTAGAGTTTGTATTAGATTGACACTTGCACTGTCGTATTTGAAGTGCCATGTAGTGGTTCAGAGACAGTATATTTGCAGCATGACATTGAGAATGAGTTGCTATGCATCTATGTTTGCATTGTAGCGCTTAGGCTGAGAGAAACGTATTGTTTGCAGGAGAGAGAACGAAGTAGACCTGAAATGACACACTGTCATATTTGAAAAATGACACGTAGAGCCATTTAGAATGTATGCTTTGTAGTTATGCATGGAGAGATACCATGTATGAAGAGTGCGCACTTAGAATTTGCATTATGCTTTGAGTATAGTGCTTGGTATTGGTTGGGTGTGTTAGGCACTATATTCGAGAATGTTAGAAAGCATCTAGCTGCCATTTTAATCCATTTCTGATGGAGACAGAAGTTTTTGTGCCGCGGTGTGCGAAGATTGTTTTGAGTTAACAGTATACAGGAATGTAAACAGTTTCCTGGCAGACACAGAGGTCGCCTTCGCCTTAGGAGAAGGAGGCTAATAAGCATGAGTTGGTGTGTCGCGGAGATAAAGGTGGGGGCATGAGCGACATGGGGAGATGGGAGAAGTGCTTTTGCATGAGAGAGAGATAGCCTGTTCTGTGGAGAGAGAGAGAATTTTGTGATGCCAACAGTGGAGTGAATGGAGAAATGGAGGAATTAGATGGTGTTTTGCACCGCAGACACATAAGGCCAAGGCAGAGAAATGATTTCCTATGTCAGATTGACACAGCACACGTAGTGACCAGAACACGAGACAGAACATAACACAGACTGGCAGGCATTGTTATATGCTGACACAGAATAGACATTCTTAGCTTAGAGAATGTAAGTAACCATGGAGAAATGAGTGCGTCATTGGAGAATTATAATCTGAAGAGAGAAGAGCCGTAGTTGCTGGTAGTTGCCCCTAGTTGCTGGTAGTTGCGGTTGGAGAATGGGGTTAGATACAGATGGAGTTCGTTCGAGTTCATTGCTGATGGAGTTTTGGATGGATGCATTCCTGAAAATGAGGGAGAGATGTCTTGGTGCAGCAGAATCCGATGGCTTTGGGAGAGAGAGCTTGGCAGAAGCAGTTTGAGTGACCAGATCTTGGGGCCTGCCACCGACTGCAGAGTTGTGCATAGAGGAGAGACTGGCAAGGACAGAGCTGGAGACAGAGAGATGCACAAGCAAATGGGAAGTATGGTTCAACCAGCGGGGTGGCTTTGCTGATGGGTTTGGGAAGGACATGGCATCTGAAGGGGAGGTGCCTGAGCCAAAATGAGTGGTGACAGAATGGTGTGCCATGGAGGTTGGGGGACGGGCATCCCTGTCCACCCCCCTAGAATTACGCACATGATAAGAATGTGACACCATCTAGTTGTTGGTTAGACAATCACACAAAGAGCTTTGAGTTTGGGAAAGGGGAGATCAGACAGGGATTGTCTTAAGAGTGAGTGTGAAGCATGGTGTGGATTGGAGAGGTTCGATTCTGTATGAAGGAGAGGATTGCTGGATGTTTGACCATTGCATTTAGACTGCATTACAATTACAGGCTTGCATCACAGGCTTGCATTTAGATTGCATTAGCATCACAGACTTGCATTGGGAACCTGAAAGGCTTATAGTTATTGCATGGTAGATTTGCACCAGAAGCATGTGCAAATTCGATATTGGCTAGAGTTTTAACATTGTTTGAATTATGCTTTGCTGTGCATAAATAAATGTATTCCATTGTTATAATTGAATCCATTCATGTGTTTTCTTTGTGTCTTGTGATTTGTGTCCGCAGTAGTAAGATAGGAGTATGTTGGTATGTTGTTAGAAGTAATCTAGGAGTAACACCGTGCGCAGAGGGCCTGAGAATAGGGTGGGGGGCGTATGGGGATCCACACACCCCCCCCTTGGAGATTGTCTAAGATTTTCTAAGACTGGTGCATGGTTGCCCAGGGGACGGGGGGGCAAGACAATGGTTATGGGTTTTGTTTTCCAGACTAACATTACGGGATTTGGAATTGTCATTACATTCGCTGATGAACACACTTTATTGATTTCATGAGGTGGCCAGGTACAAAATTAACTGGTCTAAGTCAGAGGTGATGCCGGTAACTGCACGCTGTGCTAAGTCTTTGGTAATGAGTGATGTATTTCAATGGTGCGAGGACAAAATGAAATACTTGGGAGTTTGGTTGACTCCGGTTATAAGTGATATGATTGAAGTGAATATGGGGGAGATCGGCAGGGAATTGAAATTGAGTATCCACATGTGGTCGGCTTTACATCTCTCTATGTGAGATAAGGTGAATGCTCTAAAGATGACTGCTGCGCCAAAAATCAATTATATTCCGAGTATGCTTCCCCTGAAAATTGGTCAGTACTATTGGAAATTGATTGATGGCATTATCCAGTCATTCACTTGGGATGGGAGGCCTCCTAGACTTGGGCTTTGGAAACTCCAGCTTCCTGTTGAGAAGAGGGGGCTTGGGGTTCCAAATTTTAAGGCGTATCATTCAGCATTTTCATGCCAATTTTTTCTTCCATTTCTGGGGGAGTCTTGTGTGAATGGGCGGTGGCGGAGGCAAGCATGACTGACCCTCTTGCCCCAAGAGCGGTTTTCACGACTGTCAACAAACATGGTAAGCGGTGTCCCTTGACTGAGTTTCTTAGAGACGTATGGAAGACTAACTATGATGTGTGGTTCTGTGGCACTGAAGTTGCCTGATGCCTCCATTTGGTTGAATAAAGCAATTACGAACAGTGGGAAAGTGTTATTGTGGCCGGAATGGTTTCTTGGGGGAATTCAATGGATTGGTGACGTTTAAAGAATGAGAAATGGATTGATTTTGAGGAGTTGTGCGCAAGCTTTACTGTGGATCATTTCTCTAACTTTCAGGAAATTGAAGAGATGTATTGGTGAGGTTCAATGTGATGGGAATGCAAACTTGGGATTCTATGTCAAGACCGGAGGCTCCCATTATGCTTCTCTTTCTTTTTATTAAATTATTAAAGGAAGCTCAGCAGCAAGAAATATTCCTTCAGAATGCTGAAAAATATATATGTAACGAGACAAAAAACACTCTAAAATCTCTAGGGTTGAAAAAAACACAAGAAAACTCCATTTCCCAGGAGGACTGTGAAAAAGTTCAACATGAGGTCACCAACATGTGACTTGAAACGTCCAATGGCAAGGTAAGTCCCTGCATAAACAGTCCTGAAAATGATGCCACTTCCTCTTTCGAAGCTGCGAACGTGTCCAAGATAGCCCTGAACCAGGTCATCATGCGACGTAATACGGGAGTTCTGTATCAGGCCGATTTGTCTGCTGACCCTGTCAGGAAAATAGAACAAAACACAGTCAGTTCACATATATTACAACCCTAGTTCCCGTATAGGGGTGGGAGAGAAATACATTGTTACGCAAGCAACAGTACAGTCTAAAATAAAACCATTATTTGCAATATACTCATATACAACAATGTGTAAGCATATTTAAATTTCTCGCCGGGTGGGATAATGCTCGCCTCCGTGTCTTTAATAGAATTAAGACTTTCTAGTAAGACATTATGGAAAATCTTTATTCTATGTCAAGACCGGAGGCTCCCATTAAGCCTCTTTCTTTGCTGCTCACAGCAAGAGATAAGTACATCATTTTCTGGATCTGTTTATTATGTTTAATATGTATTTGAGGTGATTGTCGCATGATTTGCGCAACGTTCGCCGCGCGTAATAGTGAGAGCTAATTTCTCGACTTCGTTCGTCGAGCGATCCTCGCGTGTGTCAGTATTTACTCTCCGACGCCGACCGCTTCCGGCCGGCGCTGGAGAGTACTTCGCCTTCTCAGCCTTCGTTCGGCTGTTTGTTTATATTTATTTCATTGCGAGCGTAAGCCCGCGGCTCGGTTTCCCTTCGCTTTTCAAGCGACCTGCGTTCGCAGGGCTTGGGGGAAACCGCGGAGTCCTTCAGTGACCGCGGTGCCTCGAGCGGCCACCAGAGGGAGCGCCTGCCGTCACAGGTCCGCTCCTCAGTTTTCAAGCGCTCGCGATCGCTTTCCGTTTTACTTTCACAGCGGATTAGCTATCGCGAGTGCGGGGAGCTGCACTTCACGAACTTCATAAAAAAAAAAAAATAAAAAAAAGAGAGGAATCTAAAGGACACAGCGGATCGCTGCTTCCTGCCCTTATAGTTAGGGTTTTTTTCCACAACTTTCCTCATCTCCTTCAGTGGGCATTGAGAGAAGGCAGTCTGCCCACACATACATTTAAAAAAAAAAAAAAAAAAAAAGGTAGGGTGAATTGAAGGGTGCTTATAATATGGCAGCACAATACTTCCCTCAAGAAGGCCAGGATTGGTCTGGTCAGGAGGAAGAGATTTATGATATTGATGAAGTGGCTATGGCTTCCAGCCTAAAGAAGGTACTGGGTTCCACAGTGGAGACCAGCATAAAAAAAGCGGTGACACAAATGCTTATGCCTATTCAGCAGCGCCTGGATGACATGGAGGAGCATTTGCAAGACAAATCCCTACCAAAGAAAAAGACTCAAAAAAGAAAGCACCTTTCAGAAGGGGGATGTACACCGGCTCGCCTGAGTAAGAACTCTACGACCCCCCCGAGCCAGTCAGAACCAGCCACTGCTGCCCTATCAGACGCCTTCTCCAGGCTTAAGAAAGCCTTTTTGGACAGGAAGGGGCCCCCTTCCACAGATGAACCCTCCTATCCGGAGGAAGAATTCAGGGATATCACATCTCTAAGCCCAGAAGAATATCATCAGGGCCAGGATCAAGAGGAGCTCGACTTTTACGGTCAGTCTCCAGCTTCCTCTGAAGAAGATACACACTCAATCGAGTCGCGACCCTCTACCTCAGGGATTGTGGCAGCCCCCATCCCTAAGAAATTAAGCACAGATTCCCTTTCCTCTAAAGGGATGTTTGTGCCGGAGGATCTGGTACACCCCAGATCTTCACATTGGGAGTCATCTTCTAGGAAAACAGATTATATCAAGAGCAGGCTTCGTAAGCCATTGGACAAAGAGGTCCGAGCAAAGCTTAGAGCGGAATGTCCACGCCCCGAAATACCAGATAAAGTGGCCCTAACACCGGAGTTAGACTCCAGGATGATTACTTTCCTAGGAAAGAATATTAAAGATCCACGAAAAGGTATAGATCGTGCCTGGAAGTCGTGCCAAGACCGGGTACTGGACATTACAGGCCCTCCATCCAAGATAATGGATCTAGCAGAGGCGGCTATTAACACAGGAGAACCCATCGATCCTGTGACACTTTCAAGTTGGGCTCAAAGAGCCATTTGTCTGCTGGGCAATGCCAACTGTACCATCTCAGCAGAGCGCCGCAAAGGTATCTTGCACAAAATAGACGCTAAACTATGCGAATTAGCAGACACGGAATTTGGAGCAACTGCTCAAGGCCTACTTTTCGGAGACTCCTTCATGAAGGAAATGTCCAAATTCGTAGGTACCTTTACTGCGCTGGACAAAGCGCAAGCATCCATTAAAAGAGTGTTTTCTTCGAGAATTTTTGCCAGGGCCGGAAGAGGCAGAGGTCGCTCTTCCGGCCGATATTCCTTCGATAGAAGACCTCAACAATATAGAGACCAACACGCCTGGCAAGATCGCTCAGAGACCTTCTTCCCTTCGAGAGGGAGAGGCAGAGGTCGCGGCTGGAGGAGAGCCGCCCGGTACCCAGCTCAACAACAAACCACAGGTCAGTCTACCCTTCACAGCGCCTGCGCCCCATATGCCTATAGGGGGGAGGCTGGCTCATTTTGCGCATGCTTGGGATTGCTTATCCGGGGACGCATGGGTCAGAGATACAGTACGCGGCATGCGCCTAGAATTCTTCGCGCATCCCTTCCAAGCAAATCGTCCTGCTCCCATTCCAATGTCCAAGGACGACCATATCGCTTTGGACAAAGAAATTCGCAGCCTAGCACTGAAACAAGCGATTCGCCCCTGCACAGGCCAAGGCGGGTTTTTCAGTCCTATATTTCTGGTACGCAGAAAAGAGAAAGTGCGTCCAGTAATAAATCTGAAGGCCCTCAACGATTTTATCATCTACCGTCATTTCAAAATGGAGGGTATTCATATGCTGAGAGATCTTCTGAGACCCAACGACTGGCTAACGCGCCTAGATCTAAAAGACGCGTACCTAGCGGTTCCCATACACCAGGACCACACGAGTTACCTCAGATTCTCTTGGAATCTTCACAGCTGGGAGTTCACAAGCTTGCCTTTCGGTCTCTCTTCCGCTCCTTGGGTTTTCTCCAAACTCCTCCGGCCTGTAGTAGCACATCTCAGAGAACAGGGTGTTCGCCTGATCATATACTTGGACGACATGATCTTCTTGGCTCAGTCGCAAGCTCTAGCGGAGCAACAGACCAAGCTAGCCATAAACCTACTCCACAGTCTCGGTTTCCTCATAAATTGGGAAAAATCAATCCTTCTCCCTTCCAGAAACTTAGAATTTCTAGGGTTCATCGTAGACACCGAGTTAACTCAACTCCGTCTCCCCACAGCCAAAATTCATTCTACCAAACGGGAGATCCGCAGGCTCCTTCAGAGGGAGGAGTTCTCTCTTCGGGATCTAGCGAGAGTGATAGGGCTTCTCTCCTCCTCCATTCAAGCGATCTTTCCCGGACCTTTACATTACCGGGAGTTACAGAGACTCAAAGGGCAACACCTAAGACGCAGTCTCTCCTCCTCGCAGCGGCTAACCCTGTCGCCGGAAGCAAGGACAGAGCTCAACTGGTGGCTCACTCACATGGAAGCCTGGAACGGCCGAGCAATCTTCGGTTCCGCACCAGACCTCGTGATAGAGTCAGATGCCAGCCGCTCCGGCTGGGGAGCGAGATGCGGTTCAGTAGCCACAGGAGGAACATGGTCTCCTTTGGAACTCGAGATGCACATAAACTGCCTAGAACTCTTAGCGGGTTCCTTCGCAGTACGCTCATTCGCCAAAGACAGAGTGAGTTGTTGTATCTTGTTAAAAATGGACAACGTCTCGGCAGTGAGATATATCAATCATCTGGGAGGCACCAGATCTCGACCCCTAGCGGAATTAGCCAAAGATTTTTGGCATTTCTGTCTGCAACACCAGATTTCTGTCACAGCGGAATACCTACCAGGTCTCACGAATGTAGTAGCAGACTGGTATTCCCGGAACACATCCGATTACAGCGATTGGAGACTCGACAGAGAAGTCTTCCTCAGAATTCAACGAGTTTGGGGTCCCATGTCCAAGGACCTGTTTGCCTCGCGCCTGAACGCTCAACTTCCAGTATTCTTCAGCTGGAACCCCGACCCAGCAGCGACGGCGACAGATGCTTTCCTCCAACCTTGGTCAGAAGGGGTTCACTATGCCTTTCCCCCTTTCAACATGATTGCGAGGACCCTGGCGAAGGCACGTCAGGAGCAATCAGAATTAGTTCTGATAACACCGGTCTGGACTTCTCAGACCTGGTATCCAGTTCTTCTGGAACTTTCTTCGGATTTTCCAATCCTTCTACCCCGATTTCCAGATCTCCTTCTAGATCCGACGGGCAGTCGCCACCCCCTACTCCTCCACGGCTCTCTGTCTTTAGCAGCCTGGAGGATTTCAGGGCAAGGTGGAGAGTTCCAGGCATGTCCTTCAAGGCAGTTAGCCTCATCGAAGAGAGTTGGGCCCCTGCCACTCTTAAAAGATATTCTAACTCTTGGAACGCCTGGAGAAGCTGGTGTCAACAAAAAGGCTTACATCCAGTTTCGGCACCTGTAGAGGAGATCCTCAATTTCCTCGCATCCTTAGTGGAAAGAGGCTTAGCATATAGATCAGTTAACGCGTACCGTTCTGCAATATCAGCAGGTCACGACCCTATAGAAGGAGTTCCGGCAGGGGAACATCATTTAGTTTGCAGGCTACTCAAGGGCATCAGACTTACAATACCTCCTCCGTCCCGCTACAACAAGCTTTGGGACGTTAACATAGTACTTAATCTGTTTCTTTCCTGGCCAGATAACAAGGAACTTGTTCGCACTGCCCTGTCCGGCAAACTAGTTACCTTGCTCTGTCTCGTCTCCTGCAGGAGATTTTCCGATGTTAAAGCCCTAGACATAGCAGGCAGAACCTTCTCTCCAGATGGCATTGTATTCCACATACATAGAAGGACCAAGTGCAACTCTAGAGTGATCTCGCACCCTGCCTTCACAGATCAACCAAAGCTCTGCTTAGTAAGATGTCTAAAGGCCTATGAAGAGGTTACGGCACCTCTCAGGAACCCACCAGACGGGCAACTGTTGATAGCCTTACGTAAACCGCATAAAGCAGTTTCCTCCCCAACTTTAGCACGCTGGGTGCGATGAACCCTAGCCCAAGCAGGGATCGATACCTTACACTTTGGAGCACACTCTGTCAGAGGAGCCATGGCATCCAAAGCGTTTCAAGTTGGGATTCGCCTGGATGACATCATGAGAATGGCAGACTGGGCAAGTGAATCGGTATTCAAGGAATTTTATCTGAAACCAGTAGAACAGCCGGCGGCCATTGTGGTAAGTAAGCTTTAAACTAGCATAATGGGAGCCTCCGGTCTTGACATAGAATAAAGATTTTCCATAATGTCTTACTAGAAAGTCTTAATTCTATTAAAGACACGGAGGCGAGCATTATCCTACCCGGCGAGAAATTTAAATATGCTTACACATTGTTGTATATGAGTATATTGCAAATAATGGTTTTATTTTAAACTGTACTGTTGCTTGAGTAACAATGTATTTCTCTCCCACCCCTATACGGGAACTAGGGTTGTAATATACGTGAACTGACTGTGTTTTGTTCTATTTTCCTGACAGGGTCAGCAGACAAATCGGCCTGATACAGAACTCCCGTATTACGTCGCATGATGACCTGGCTCAGGGCTATCTTGGACACGTTCGCAGCTTCGAAAGAGGAAGTGGCATCATTTTCAGGACTGTTTATGCAGGGACTTACCTTGCCATTGGACGTTTCAAGTCACATGTTGGTGACCTCATGTTGAACTTTTTCACAGTCCTCCTGGGAAATGGAGTTTTCTTGTGTTTTTTTCAACCCTAGAGATTTTAGAGTGTTTTTTTGTCTCGTTACATATATATTTTTCAGCATTCTGAAGAAAAATTTCTTGCTGCTGAGCTTCCTTTAATAATTTAATAAAAAGAAAGAGAAGCATAATGCTCGCCTCCGTGTCTTTAATAGAATTAAGACTTTCTAGTAAGACATTATGGAAAATCTTTATTGTTCACTAGTGGTAATCAATCACTTGCTAGTGAGGTCTATCATCAAATTGTTGCAAACTACAAAGAGAATGCTGGTTAGTGAATGAATGGAGTAGGAGATTGGGATGTGAAATCATTTCAGATCTATGGCCTGGAATGTGTGCAAATGTGAAACTTTGCTCGATAAGTTTTAGTGAACGTTCAAGACAAATTAAAATCCTCAATAGGGTTTATTGGAGCCCGGAAAGGCTTAAAAAAGGGATATGTCAGACTGTGATGTTTGCTGGTGTTGCAGGAGCGAGATAGGTAATATGGAACATCTATTGTGGGATTGTGTACGGGTTCGAGGCTTTTGGCATGAGGTGTGCAATGTGTGTCTCAGGGTTTTGCATCAAACTGTTAATTCGGATTTCAAAACAATGGTTCTAGGTTGTAGTGCTTTACTTGATGACCTTTCATTGTCAGCAAATACATTTTTCTCTTCAGAGGTGCTTCAATTTGCAAAAGAATGATTTTGAGAACTTGGAAATCCCAAATTTCACCAGTATTGGAGGATTGGATTGCAGAAATGAACTGCTTGGCGAACATTGAGAGGGTTATTTACGGAAAAATGAATTTACATGCAAAGGTCAGGGGTACTTACTTGAATATGTACTACCTCTGTTTTGATGTTGTAATTAATAATTTATATTATTTTCCCTTTTACCCCTTACAGACAGCAGTGGCCTTGCCACTTCCTTTCCTTGACAACCTTCAACCACAATGCAGTACTTCAATGTTTCCTTCCTGGTCCACTAACCTTCCAGGACTTCCACTAATGGTCCCAATCCGGGTACACAACAACCCTGCCAGGACAAAAGCTAACACAACTACAGTACTTTGTGGTTTGGTTTGCTTCAGAAAAGTCCGACTTTCAACATTTAAGATGCACAATTCCTTCTGTGAAGTCACAATACACATTGGTGCTGTTCATTCCACTAATGTATTTGCCCCAGGCAATGCAGGTTATGTTCCTCTCTTTGTTACTTCTTACAAGTTTCGCCCCTGTCACCATCTCTCACTTTCACATCAAACAACTGCTGACAAGGTCTATCACACTTGCCTTTCTTTGGCTTAGGCAAAGCTTGCTGGTGGGTGGCTTATCTATTACCTCTTCCTCACTCTCGGAAGAGTGTTTACTGCTCCAATAACGTTCCCTTATTTTGCCAATGCAGGCAATATGGAGGCCACAATATTGCCTCTTCTTTACTTTGGCAATGGTTGTTATTGGTTATCTTCAATGTTGCCCCCTCTTTACTTTGGCAACGCAGAATTTAACTTGCTGCAATATTGCTCCCTTTTCGTTTTGGCAGTGATGGTTGTAACCTCTTTTCTTTCAAGTGAACATATCGTCCCCATAACTGTCTTTCAATAGTTTGTTATTCAAGATTACTAGCGGTCCGCACTCGACTGCGGAGCGTTCCATGGTTGCCTAATACAAGCTAATTAATTGGTCTCTCCACACGGGTCCGATCGAACCGCTGCCTCTGCTTCTTCTGTGGACCTCTGAACTCCCGTCAGCCTTGGTCGCATTCCCAAAACCTGCTCTGCTTGGGAAAGGAGACTCCCTCGCTCCTCTTGCACTTGGGTGCTCTCCAGCCACAGGAACCAGGCATGCAATGCAGTGTCTCTCTCCATCTGGTACGGGGCGGCTTGTCAGATTGCCGCTTCCTGCTGCGTGACCTCTGCAGTTCAGAGTTTCCACTCTGAAGACACTCTCAGGACCAAACTCTGCTTCCACAACAGCCGCAGCATCAGAGTCTTCAGTTCTCTGCTGCTGCACCCGCTGCTTACAACTACTGGCCTGCACCTGAGAGGGTCTTAAATACCTAAAAGTACTGCTCTGGTGTTGGTCATTGGGATCATTTAACTGTACAGTGCATACTCCTCCCTCTGAGCTCCTCTTCCTCGTCCCAGTACTTATGACATTGTGTGACTTGAAGTCCCCAATATTCTGCATTCTTTTTGTATCAAAGGCCTCAATTTTACAGGAGGCCACTAAAACTGTAGGGACTTGAGGGAAGTTTAGGGGATTATCCCAATTTTCCGGACCAAAGGTGGGCCTCATGTGGTCGTCCCGCGGACCACCGCCCGAAGGTTAAGGTTCAGGAAGCATCCGCCTTTCGGTGGCCACATGAGAAAGTTCCCCAGCAAGAGTTCTTGGGCTAATCACCTATCTGAGCTGTTTCAGAAGGGATCACACGCTGAAAGGCTGGTAAGGAACAAGTTACTTACCTATAACTGTTGTTCTCCAGCATGGTCTGGCATGGATTCACATGCTCATGAATATTCCCCGTCAGGCTGGGAATCCTAGGTAAAGAGAAAATCAGTTTCAATTTCGTTTCTGAACTGTCTTTCTATTAGTAACCAATCACTGGTCTCTGGGTCATACTGCCCCCAGCCAATGACTGCCCTCTACCTAAGGCCCTCCTCTGGCAGCCATCTTCAGATTCGGTAGCATTTAAAGTGGCAGTAGGACCAAGAGAAGAGCCGCAGAGCGGTCGGAGGGAATACATGCCAGAGAACAGTTACAGGTAAGTAACTTGTTCCTTCTCCAGCATGGGGTCTGGCATGGATTCACATACTCATGAATACAAGAATACATAGCAGTACGCATATGCACAACCACGGGAGGTGGCAAAGCTCAACATTAAGCATTTCAACAAATCAACATTAAGCATCTCTTACCTCCTCACCAGGCTCACCTTCAAGCAAACAGGTTGCGCAGCACTGCTTGGCCGACTCTGGACTCCTACCTGGAATCCCGGTCGACGTAGTAGAATCTCGTGAAGGTGTGTGTCGACCTCCACGTAGCATCCCTGCAGATGTCCAGCAGGGGCACACCAGACAGGAATGCCGTGGTAGCAGCAATCGCTCTTGCTGATGAATGGGTTCTGGGACGGCCGGGCAACCGTCGGTTTGCCAACCGGTGACAGTGCATGATGCAGCCGGAGAGCCATCTGGAAATGGAAGCCTTCGAGAGGGCCTTCCCTTGGTTCACAAACAGCTGTGATGTCTTCCGAAAACTCTTTGTGCGGTCCACATAGAACTTCAGAAATCTAGCCACATCCAGCGAGTGCAAAGTCCTCTCAGCCGGCGACGGGAAGAAAACAGGTAACACTAAGGGCTCGTTGAGATGGAAGTCTCGTGGAATGTCCGGTATGGTGGTTTACGGGAAAGGGCCTGGATCTCTCCCACTCGTCATGCGGAGTTGATGGCCACAAGAAACGCTGTCTTCCACGATAGGAAACTCAACTGAGCCGAATGCAGAGGCTCGAATGGCGGCCCCATGAGCCTGGTCAGCACCACGTTGAGCTCCCACGCGGGGGCCGGAGCCTTCACTGGCGGGAACTATCGGAATAGTCCCTTCATGAACTCCTTCACCAGGCGGTGCGATCACAGCGACGACCGCCCCGGAGTTCTGGTGTAGCAGGGGATCGCCGCCAGATGGATTTTGATGGAGGCATGCGCCAGCCCCGCCTTGGCCAGCGACAATATGTACGGCTGAGCTTGAGGGGCCGTAATCCGCAGAGGGTTAATCTTCTGTGCACGGCACCAGACAGAGAACCTCTTCCATTTGTGTCCATTGCACTTGAGAGTCGAGGACGCCCTGGCCTTCACGAGCACCTCCTTGCAGTCTGCCGGGATATCGTAGCCTCCGAACTCTAGTTCTGCAGGAGACAGGCCTGTAGGTTCAGCGAGCCCGGGTCGTGGTGGCAGATGGCACCTCCTTCCCTGGCAAGGAGATCTGCGCCCACCGGTAGTTTGACTGGGGGGGGGGGGGAACGTTGACATGTCCAGAAGGTCCGGGAACCAAATCTGCCTTGGCCACGCTGGTGCGACGAGGATCATCCTGCACCGGGACCGTCTGAGTTGACTGATGTGTCGCAGGAGCAACGGCAGCGGTGGGAATGCATAAAGGAACAGGCCGTCCCAGTGGAACGAGAAGGCATCGCCCATGCTACCCGGCTGGGGAAACCTGCTGGCGAACCTCTGGCACTTGGCGTTCTTCGGAATAGGTGATCCACTTGATCCTGCCGTAGTTCCCATTCGTGGCACATGCGCAGCTCCCTGCTGAGTCAGCAATGGTGTTCTTTATTCCTGCCAGGTGGAAGGGTACCAGGAACATCCCTTGGGCAACGGTCCAGTGCCACAGATCATGCGCTTCCCTGGATAGGGCTGGCGATCTGGTGCCCCCCCATGCTTCCTGATGTAGAACATCGTTGTGGTGTTGTCAGTGTAGACCCTTACCACCCTTGCCCTTGAGGCACGGAAGGAACGACCTGAGGGCCCAGAACACGGTTCGGAGTTCCAAGACGTTGATGTGTAGTGACCTCTCCTCCGGGAGCCAAACGCCTCTTGCGTGGAGATCGCCAGTGTGCGCTCCCCATCCTTCCAGGGAGGCATCTGTCATCACCGTTTCCTGATGTGCCGGGGTCTGGAAGTCCATGCCCGCCGCTAGATGCACATGGGTGCCCCACCACCGAATCGCTTGGCGGAAAGTCTCGTTGAGTGAGATCCTGTCTTCGAAGCTGCCCGCCGCTTGCATCCAACGGGCGTCGAGGAACTCCTGCAGTGGTCGCATCCGCAACCTGCATAGGAGCACGAGGTAGATGCACAATGACATCATGCAGAGCAGGGACTTGATGGCCCTCACCCTGGCCACGTCCATGGTCAACAGCCGTTGTATCTTGCCCAGGATGGCCTTTGTCCTTTCCTCCGACGGCGAAGCCAATCACGCCACTGTGTCGAGTTTGGCTCCCAGGAACAGGGGCTCTTGCGACGGTACCAGGTGGGATTTTCTCTAAGTTGATCGAGCATCCCAGATCCGTGAGCAGTTAGACGGTCTTCACTGTGTGATTAACGGCAAGTTCCCTTGACTTCGCTCGGATGAACCAATCGTCCAGGTAGGGGTAAATGTAAATCCCCTGCAGGCGCAGCCGCGCCGCCACTGGTGCCAGGCCCTTGGTTAAGACCCTGGGCGCCGACTTCAATCCGAACGGAAGGGCCTTGAACTGATAGTGTTGTCCCTGGACCACGAATCATAGGAACTTTCGATGTCCTTTGAGAATAGGGATGTGTAAGTAGGCATCCTCCAAGTCCAGCGACGATAGGAAGTCGCCTTCCTCAAGCTGTCCCAGCACGTGCTGGAGGGTGACCATCCGGAATTTCTGGGACGTGATGCATTTGTTTAGACGACGAAGGTCCAGGATAGGTCACCAACCGCCGGTCTTCTTTTGGACGAGTTAGTACCGCGAGTGCACTCCGGAGCCTCTTCGGGACGAGTTCTATCACACCCTTTTTTAGCATTGCCTGTACCTCCAGAAGTAGCTGTGTGACGTGGTTTTCGTTCCTGGCCACAGGTGGTATGCGGAGACACTTTCTTTGGAATTCCAGAGTTTGCCCGCAGGCCAGCGCGTCCAGCACCCAACGGTCGGTGGAAATTGACTCCCACATGCTGACGAGGTTCAGTTCTGTTTCGTCGTGGCCTTGCCGCCTTGGCCTCCTTGGCGACGACGGGATCCTTTGGTCTTGCCGCGTCCTCTGTAGGCTTCCTGCAACGAGGAGCGGCCCGCTTGGCAGTGCGACGAGGAACCGCCGCCGAATCCTTTGGAGGCACCTTGCTGGTCTCCGGAGTTCCGAAAGGACGGCCGTCGTTGTTCAACACCCAAAGCCCAAGCCGTCTCGGTGTCCGCCTTGATGGCCTGCAGTGACTCGTCCACCATCTTGCCGAACAGGTTGATCCTGTCGAAGGGCATGTCCAGAACACTGGTCTGCATGTCCTGGCGGAAATCGGTGGCCTTGAGCCAACCGCGCCAGCGAAGGCAAACGCTGTTGCCCATCTGGCGAAAACCAGCATTGGCGAGGTCTGTGGACACCGTAATGGCGTGGTCAGAAGCCACCTCGACTTCCTGTAGGATTTCCAGGACCTCAGCCCTCTTGTCAGGGAGGAAGTCAGTAGGGGAGCGATCTTGAATCACAGCTCCCTGCCGTAGCGTGCCACGATCGCGAGGGCGTTGGCCGCTTTAATAGTCGTCACCGACAAAATGACCTGTCGTCCCATGGCGGCCAGCTTCTTCCCCTCGCCGTCCGGCAGGGACGTTGAAGTCGAAGCCGTCGCCCCCGCCGATTTCTTCTTGGCCGCCGCAGAGACCACTGAATCTGGGGACGGCTGTGCTCCGAGGCACATCGGGGCGGAGTCCGGGACCCGGTACTTCTTCTCGTACCAGTCTCTCTTAGCAGGAGCCGTGGACGGGTTCTTCAGGAGCGCCAACCCCTCGTCCCAGATGTCGTCCAGTAACGGGACTGAGAGGACAGTCTTCCTCTTGGCCTCCTGCCTTTGGTAGAGGAAACCCTCCTTCTGTTCTTCAGGGCAGAGCTGGAGGAGCTCCGATGCCCTGGCGATCATGGCGTGGAAGGAGCCAATTTCATCGGGGGGCAGGTGGAGCCCGGGCGGGTGGTGATGGGAGGTCCATTCCGTCGTCACCCCCATCGTCATCCGTCCCCGTTGTCGCCGTCTCCGTTCCAGTCTCATCCCTCGGAAGGGATGGGGGTGAAGGCTGGAAGGGGGGAGGAGGATGGACACGTCTCTGCTTGTTAGGAGGGCTACCCGATGGGCCAGGCCCCACTGGATGGTCAGTGGGGGGTAAGGGCATCCTTGTCCTTATCTCCGTACACAGGGTCTGTATAGCCATCAAGATAGCTCCTGAATTGTCCTTTGGTACGGGCACCGGCTGCAACGGGACCGACGGCGAGGGCGTTGGGTCATCAAACTTTTTGTCCAGGATCCTTCGGACGCTAGCCAACTCATCCGCAGAGCTGGTATCCATGTCCGTTATGGCTACCGTGCCCCCCTCTTTCTCCTGCTCGGGTTTCACGGGGGTCTTCTCGATAGGCAGAAAAGATTACCTCCGGGGTGGCAGGGAAACTCTAGCCCCTGAAGCCGTCTCCACTTGGGAAGCCTACGTAGGTTTCGCAAGGGCCGCCACAACTCCTACAATCGAGAGCTTAGCCGAGTGAATCAGGGCCTTCACGACCTTGGGCGTGCCCGAGGCCTTCACCATGGGGGTGGGGCGGTCGCTGCCTCGCTCCCCCTCGGCTGTCTCCGCTGGTGATCGCCCGGGGCTTCACTCGAAGCTTACCCGGGTTCTCCGACTGCCTCTTCACCGAGCCAGAGCGTTGGCTCGTGGTTGATGGCGTCAGTGATAATACGCCCTGCCTGGCAGCCGAGAAGCCCGACAGATCGGCACTCCTGGTGCCCGCGGACTCGCGGTGCTTTGCCTTTTGTTGGGCCCCCGTCGCCAGAGCGCCGTCAAAGGTCTTAGAAGACTGCTCAGACTTCTTCTCACCTGCTGCTGGACTTTCCCCCTCCAGCCAGTTGGTGAGTCGGGTACGACAAGCCCTCATTGTCCGCTCGGACATGTTCTTACAAACGTCCTCCTCCACGTACGATTTGTCATTGTGAAGGCATTAGAGGCACCGAGAGTGCTCATCTTCCTTGAAGACATTCTGTAATCCGCATCCAGGGCAGCTCCTGAACAGCTTGGATCCAACAGCGTTGTGTTTCCTTTGTCCTGGGCCATGTCCACGCAGGGTAGTCCTCAAAGATCTTCCGGAATCCTCCAAGAAGTGAAAACTCGACGAAAATTCACCCTTGAGGGGCGTACGAAAATTTCAAAACGGGTCCCCGTTGATCGGAAGTAGAATCGGTGGAGCTTGAGGCTCAATTGACCAAAAAAATAAGCGTAAACTCTTCGAAAAACACAGTAAATGCTCGAGAGCTATAGCACATGGACTCCAGAAGATGGCTGCCATAGGAGGGGGATTAGGTAGAGGGCAGTCATTGGCTGGGGACAGTATGACCCAGAGAACAGAGATTGGTTACTAATAGAAAGACAGTTCAGAAACTAAACAAATAGATTTTTTCTTTACCAAGGATTCCCAGCCTGACGGGGAATATTCATGAGCATGTGAATCCATGCAGACCCCATGCTGGAGAATTACCATTACCTATTGAATGGAATCAAGCAACATTGTTATATAGATGACAGCTTGCACAATAAGTGCGCCCATGGTCACTCGATAATTGATTGAAACCAAGACAACACAAGCCTCGGACGAAGAGCACATAGCTCGAAACACGGGTCAGTCTGACCTACAATCAATTAAATACATGCAACTTACGCATGGACTTTTGTGATTTGTGCGCAGTGTGAATGCAACTTTTGCTCTATAACTTACAAATTGTGGCAAGCTTGGCAGGCGACCCACACCTTGCATTTACCCGCAGCCGAATCCACTTCTAATATAATAGTACAAGCGCTGAGGTTTTCAAATTTCTCCCTCTGCCAAACTATCTCAGCCTTGCGATAATGGTCCTGCTCTCCAGAAGAGAGGAAGGGTGAAGAGAGGAATGTTCAGATTCAGAGATCCATCCTGCCCCTCCAAAAGACTCTTATATAGATACAAATACATTTCAAGATGGAAACCGCTATCTGAGCACAGTTACAGGCAGTCTGAAGAGCAGCATGAATATCTCCTTGGACACCATTGTTGCACAAGCTAGCAAAATTGTCCCCAGGGACTACTGAATTGACGCAGAGTCCTGTGGTGATCCATACCCTGCACAAAATAAGGATTCAGAATAGACCAGACACTATTGCATCCACAGCACTGCTTGAGAAAGGACAAATGAAATGAACCTGGTTTTAAGCCTGCCTGCACACATTGCCATTGAAGGCTACTGTTTAGGATTGTACAGTGGATCCTTAAAAGCCCTAGAGTGCTTGACATGAGGCAATGCTATGCTTCTCATCCCCAGTGATGCAATTTATTGCTGGGCACCTAGGACATGGTGGTCAAATAATCCAAAGGCTCTGAAAACAAATATATCATGGCTATGGTTAATGCACAGGATAAAAAGAAAAAAAGTAAAAAACCGTGGTGGAGGTGCAGATTCACTAATACTCAGGGAACCTAGAGGAGTCGCAGGACTCTGTCAAAAAGTGGAGAATTTGCAAATGATAGCAAAGAACAAGGAGATCCAGTTGAGTGAGACCGAGGTAGAAAAATTTGTATTGGTGTACTTGATGGAATGGTGCATTGATTATCTGAAGAACACTATGTGCAAGCAAGGAAATTAACCATCACAAATCACCAACATAGTTAATTATTTGGAGAACCAATACTCAGCCTTATTACTCGGTGCCAAAGAAGATCCAGCAAGAACATTTGTATCTGTGGTATTCCGACAGGTAAATGATTCAGACCTCACAGGGTTTGTGCAGGATCTAGTTAAGCATTCCTCAAACTGCCAGCCGGGACGGAGATCAAACTGGATAGAACAGTGTTGTTGAGTGAAGAGGAGATGTTAGCCCATTATGAGAGAAGAGGGTGACCTGGCCAGGTGGCCTGTAGATGGTGGCCGCAGTCAGAGAGAGCGATATGAGTGGTACAGTGGGCACCGCTTCTTATACGTTCTATTCAATATATATATTTTTCCATAGTTATTTGGACCTGTAGCCAGAACAAACTCAGATTGCACAGTGGAGTGCAACATACATCTATAGATTTAGTCTGGGTTGGTTTACCCAAACGTCTGGATGCCCTTGGTACTTGCAAGAGCGCACTAGTTCCAGAGAGAAAAGTAATAGCTCGATAGACTGGAGATAAAAATAAGAGATACATGGATCACAAGGCTATAAGAATTGGCTCCTGCCAACCTGTCCAAGAGCAGAGTTCTGTGCAAATGTACATCTTGGCTTTAAATCAAAGATAAAGATCTTCAATCTTTACATGGAGCAGCTCGATACCCTCTCTCCACACAACATCCACATTCACCAATACGCAAAAACGACACGCAGATCTACCTCAAAATATCCTCCATCGAAAACATCTACAGGCTCAAGCCCTGCCTCACATTGATTCATTCCCGGATATTCAGTGCTTACCTCAAGTTAAACGCCTCCAAGACTGAATTCCTACTGCTGACCAACAACCCCAACAGACCTGGCTCTCTTCTATGAACCTCGAAGAATTCACACCCCAGCTGACCCCCTGTGCCAAGTCCCTTGAGTTAAACATCGACAGAGACCTCACATTTAAACAGCACATAGCAAGGAAGACAAACGGCCTGGTGCCAGCTTTCTCTCCTGTGGAAAATCAAGCCCTTCATCCCAGAAAAAAACTAAACATTCTGCTGTCCAAGCCTTGGTCCTCTCCCATCTGAAAGGCGGCAATGCCCTTTTAGAAGGTCTTCCGGCAACTACTCTGGCACCCCTGAAATGTGTCCTGCATGCTGCAGCAAGACTCATTAAAGGACTCAAATTCGACCACATCACCCTGACCCTCATCAAATTGCACTGGATCCCACTACAAGCTAATATCGCCTTCAAATCATGTTGCACCATCTACAAGGCTGTCGTCCTAAAGTCCCCATGCTACCTCACTGAGAAACTCAGCATCTCTCAAGGCCTGCGATCAAGTAAGGATGAGAAGTTGAGAAGAAGGGGCCAGGAGTGAAGAGGAGAGGTTAGCCCATTATGAGAGAAGAGGGTGACCTGGCCAGGTGGCCTGTAGATGGTGGCCGCAGTCAGAGAGCGCTATGAGTGGTACAGTGGGCTCGCTTGTTATACGTTCTATTCAATATATATATTTTTCCATAGTTATTTGGACCTGTAGCCAGAACAAACTCAGATTGCACAGTGGAGTGCAACATACATCTATAGATTTAGTCTGGGTTGGTTTACCCAAACGTCTGGAAGGACCGGTGTGAATCATCACTTAAAGCATACATGTATGCATTCCATTAATTTCTTATCATTTGCGATAATAAATCTTTCTCTTTAAACTCATCCCTGAAGATGGTCATTCGGACTGAAATGCACTGGACACCCTAGAAAAGCCTATGTCTCTGTAAAATAAATACTTCTATTTTTTATATGCATCCATGCCTTTTGTAAAAGATGTATTACTGTGAATGATAAGAAATGAAATGAATGGAATGCATACATGTAAGCTTTAAGTGATGCATTCGCACAGGTCCTTCCAGACGTTTGGGTAACCCAACCCAGACAAAGGCCAGGAGAGAGAAAGAGCCTGCAGACCAGGCATTCGAAGGAGGAATAGGCCTGCCTAGGAATGACAGAAGCAGGGACCGACTCAGGAAAGATCAGAGCCACTCCACCTCCGGGCCGGATGGTTCTGGGCTCCGAGAGGATCTTGTAGCCCTCGGGGAGGAGTGTGTTAAAAATCATGACAGAGCTGGTAATGAACCATGTCTCGGTGAGAGCAAGGACTACCAGGTCAAGGTCTTCGAGGAGGTGGCAGATGTCAGAGGGGTGTTTAACAGCAGAGCGATAGCGACGTGGAGCAGGTTGCCACATTTGAAAGACGGGTGGGGTACAAGAGTGAGGTACACTCAGTGGCAGAGGGGCCAGAGAGTGGGCAGAGGTAGAGGTGGCATAGGGGCCTGACAGGAAGAGGAGGGGGTGCCTGAGTGGATGCAGAGGAGGAGGATGGAGGTGGCAGAGGAGCCAGAGAGGTGGTAGGAGTAGCAGGATAAGTTCAGGCTCTGGAGATGCCCATCAAGGAGGAGATTGGGCTGAGAGCACTGGACCAGGACGGTACAATTTAGTTCAACATAGGTCTGGAGAGGGAACGACAGAGGATGTTGGTGAGAATCTGTCTGGAGGAAGCGCTGATGTGGGTATCAGCGATAGGGATACCTGGGTAGCAAACTGGGATATCCCTCTGAAGCTTTTTCCTTCCAGACTTAGTGATAGCAATAGGATAGGAAATAAGCAGAGGAGTTTGAGAAGATAGGAGAGACTGAGAGCACCATAGAGGGTGCCAGGAGGCAAGAAATGAGAGCAAGGGAGGAAAGAAGCACAACCCACAGTCGAGCAACACAGGAAGCCCCAAAGGGGGAGGGTTCACACAGAAGGAGGCAACAGGCAGGCAGCATGGCGAAGTCAAAGCCATGCAGGCTTATAGACCAGCTGAGCAATTTAGAGGTTTCCTCTATTCATGTTCATTAGACACTTTAATGGGTTTTGGCCAGTCTCCACAGTGAAGTGAGTCCCAAAGAGGTAGGGTCCAAGTCTCCCAAGGGCCCACACAGTGGAGAAATATTCCTTCTCCACAGTAGCCCACAAAGCTCGGTCCTTAAGCTAACGACTAATAAAACATATAAGATGTTATCTGCTTCGTCATCTAGACATGAAAGGATAGCACCTATCCCAGTGTCTGAGGCATCGGTCTGCACCAGTCTCTGGTGGTCAGGGGCCCGAGGACAGGGGACTGGCAAAGGAAATCCTTCAGGCCTCAGAGGGTCTTCTCCCAATCAAGTCCAAGTGACTTTCTTTGGTTTCTTAGGAGTTGCGAGGGCTGTCAGAGGGGCAGCTATGGTACCATAGTCTGCCATAAAAAGTCTGTAGTACCATGAGTGGCTTAGAAAAGCTCTCACTTGGGTTTGGGTTGTGGGGGTTGCCCAGTCCTGTACAGCTTGTACTTCACTAGGTAGAGGCTGAATCTTGCCCAAGGTAGGTCACTGAACCCTGACCTATCTGGCATTTGGTAGCAGTTATGCCCAGGTGGGCCTAGTGAATCCTGCAACACAAGGCCAAGGTCCGATACATGTTCTTCCCAACTAGGGCTGAAAACTGCAATATCGTCCAGATCTGCGATGCAGTGAAGTGTCCTCGTTAAGTGGTTGGTGTCTTGGGGGGTCTCTTGTGGTGTGGACTGCATTTCTCGCCTTTTTGGATTGAACAGTGGAAACTGACAATTGTTGCATTGCTGGTTCTGAGGCCCCTTTAACTCAAGCAAGGAAGCAAGTAGGCGGTGCCTCAAACTCTCTGGGCACGCGAAGCACCTGCGCGAAGTGTCCTTGCTAAGTGTTTGGTGTTCAGTGGGAGTGTGGAGACGTGGTTGTGGCGACCCCTTCCTTTCCATCTAGTGGTTTGCCGGGTAAGACTTTTCTCACTTTCTCACTTGGAACTCGTCAACTAAAGGAACATCTTTGATGGCATGGCCCTGCCACACTTGTTACTATATGTTGACTGTTCTCTGAATCTGAACTTTACTTTCTACGGTTAGCCTGGTGACGAAACTGTGGCTCAGTGATTCCTCGAATTGTGTGGTGCCGTATTAGAGGTGTGCTTAACTCTGGACTTTTTGGTGCCTTTCACGGGCGCGGTCTACGCGCTCCAACCTCTGCTTTCAAGCTGACTTGGGGCGCGTCTGGGATCAGAGCCAAGATACTCATAGTCTGCCACGTTGGTAGTTATAGCTTTGATCTGTGACTCCCGACCCTATGTTAATGTGGTGCATCTGTAGCCTTCTCAATATGCTCTTGTCAAGCCATAACCTTAGGGGGCGACTGCGGGCCTTGGAGCCTTTGTGCCCCAGAAGGTTGAGAGACAGCAGTTGGGTCCTTGTTAAATTGAAAATTGGTGCCTACTCTGGAGTGTGGGTGATCTGTGGTCTGAGTCTCTGTGAGCTCGGTTTTTGTGTTTACACTGTGCTCACACAGCTTCATCTGTATCTGTTCCTGCAAGGATACCGCCTTTGGAGCCTTTGAACCCCAGAAGGTGGTGATGCAGCTGTTAGCTGTCTGCTAAAGTGAAAACTATTGCTGTTGTATACTGCGGATGATTGCTGACCTGACCACTGTGAATTCACAGATACTGTGTTTTTTGTACTCACATTCCAGGTTTCCACCTCAGGGGTGACTGCAGGCCCTGGAGCCTTTGTACCCCCAGAAGGTTGCGAAGCAGCAGCTAGGTGCTTACTAAATTGAAAACCGTTGGTCTCAGAGTCCGTGTGATTGTTGGCTTCAGCATCTGTGACTCCGGATCTTGGGCATATGTTGTGCATTTATAGTTCTATCGATATGCTTCGTTATGGTTATCTTCTCAAGGGGTGACTGCGGGCCTTGGAGCCTTTGAACCCCAGAAGGCTGACACGAAGCAGTTAGGTGCCTGCTAAATTGAAAATTGTCGTCTTCGGAGCACGGGTGATTTCTGTATCTGTCTATTTTCAGACACAGACTCCTGCATGCATGATTCTGGTAACCGCCTAAGGGGGTGACTGTGGGTTATGGGGCCCTTGAACCCCAATAGGACGAAGAGTGAGTCTTTAGTGATCGCTCCCTTGGGAACTGTCTTCCATGTCAAGCATACATTTTAGGTATTGTTTTTTGGCGACGGAGGCGACATTGTTGGCATCTATGTTTTAAATATTGAGCTGCTGCAGGCTCCTTCCTGTTATTTGTTTGGTTTCCATCACAGAGGGTGGTACTCATTTGCTGCATTGAAACCTCATTTCTCTCTCTCTAAAAGACAGTCCAAGTCTAGTTCTTCCGGTTAATACTATATCAGTATTTGACTAAACCTCTATTGGCCAACTGAGAACATGAGTCGCAACTTGAGAAGGGCAAACTGCTTGTGTGTGTGAAGCCCCTACTGGCCCAACCAAAGGCATGGTTAATAAACCCGCTGATGTCACACTTCCCTTGCTTCCGCCTAGCAAAAAGTCCCTTCTATCCATGTCAGTCGTTATCCCTCCAGTGTCAAGACTTCCAGCTACAGAGGGTGATCTGACTGCCTCCTGTTATTCCATCTGAGCTTAGGGAAGGGGACTTTCACCCCCTAAAAAAAACCCTGATCAGATTATGCCCTCATTTTCTGTCGAAGAGGCGAATGATGATGAAAGAATCTTGATGAACGAAAAACGACAGGGCTGAGTTGAGTTGCTCTCATAAAGATGCTCAGGATGACTGTGTGCACCTCGGACACCTCGAGGCTTGCTACCGCTGGTTCGAGCGAGCTGGGTAAACGTGTTTGGTTGTCTCTTGGCCCTTCTACCCCGGCCTCTATGACACATGCATTTAGGGAGCAAGTGAACTTACATTTAGCTGACAAATTATCTTATAAAGACTTCACCGTACCAGTTATCGAATGTTTTACCCCGAGCCTTCAGGATGTCAGAACTAACATTTTCCCTACGCAACAAGAAGGTAGATGTTCCGCTCTGTCAAACTCACTCAGTGATCATGACCAAAGGTTAGTTTCTTCAGACCACCCTCTATCAAAATAAGCGGATATCCCCTCCTCGACTCCGGAGGATTTGCTGATGAACATCGGTGATCAAGACTTGCAGAAATTTCCTGTAATTACGAGAATTCTTAACCTTCTAGATAAAGGCCACAACCTTACTTATTACTCCCTTTGAGATATGAAAGGATCGTTAGGACTTATGATGGAAAAAATCTGAAAAATAGAAGGCTACATACTGGCTCAGGAACATTCACACTCTTTCAAAGTTGGGTACTTCGAGAAAATGCTGACTCTACACCAACCAGCTACAGCTCCCCAACCACCTATGCCTGAATAAGAACACAGGGTTCTCAAACGGATCCTGTGGTGAAAGATTACGGTTACACAGGTAGGTTATACTCCCAGGCTCTTCAGGGTTTACAACCCGAGGTAGTCGAAATGTCAAATGATGAAACAATCAACCTTCTTGAAGTGACCAAACTCCACCACAGTCGTCTTCTCCAAGTTGAGCAGCTCCTGTTCAATTCCTTTCAAAAACCCAAGGGTTTACAACGCCGGAAGTCTTAACTGGCCTGTCGGCTTCTGTTGATGAGTCAACATCGACCACCGACAGTCCATCTGACAGACATTATTGACTCTCAAGGTACCCTAAAGTCTCAGAACCTCCAACCTGTGAATGAGCCAGGTGTAAAGGGCATCAGCCAAACAGGATCTCACTTAATGTCTCGTAAGGCGAAGAAATCGTTCTTAAGAGCTCAGAAACGATTAAATCTCTCTAAAGCTAAGCTTAAAGACACTTCCGTTAGGATCTGCAAAGCGGACGAAACTGGGCCCTCTAAAACTAACGACGTAGTGTCTTTATTGAAGTCTAATTTGAGTGCGGATGAGCCCGCCCTAAATCTACTGGAATTAAATGACGAGAGCAAGAAACTCTTGCAAATCAAAGTCATGGGTGAAGTTGATGCAAGAGATCCCTCACCGCGACAAGCAGTAACAATTCCTGAAAAGATGCAATCCCAGCTACACACCACCTTGCACAAAATAAAAAGGTGGTCATTCCGGAAACAGAGGATCGACCGCCAAATGTCAAGATTGCTGACGTGCCCCTATCTCAGATTAATAGGGGCGGACATCCGGCGACTGCAGCCGTAGGCTTGGAGGTCATTCAGATCACTAATAAGAAAGTCAGGCAGGATACTTGTGCGACTGACTCTAATCTGTCGGCCAAGTCTCTAGGAGAGAACAAGCTTGTGGCCAACTTGGGGGAAAAAAACCTGAGTTGGAACTTGAAGATGCAAGAGAGCCCTGTGTTCCTGGAATTGCCCAAGGAGATGAAACACACCCTCGGCTGGGTCAGTGAACCGAACGTCAATGGAACGACACAGATTAACAGATCTTTTCTGATGAATGCTTTCTATCAGATTCAATCTCTACGTAATCTATCTACGAAAGACAGAGTGGGTAAAACTCACCAACCAAAACAATTACAGAGTGTTGTGTAAATTTCAATCTCACATTATTACTAAGCTTATCTTAGACTATAAGGAGGACTTTGAGACCTTGGGCCTCTATCCTCATCTCTTTAGTGGGATGGATACTGCATGGTCCTTTTTGGACTTTGTTTTGCCGGCTCTGCAAGACGGGTGCCCCCAAAGGCCCTGCCTGAGTGTAGTAGCGGCGCCAAGTAGTTCAATATTGACTCAACTTGCCTCTCACCAACGCACTAAATGGTTTAAGCTGGCTTGAACCGCTCCTCGAAGCGGCAGCTACAATGAAAGAAGGCCCATCACCTCATAACTATCGAAAATTGTGATCTTTTCATGGAACTGTTGTGGGGCAAAGAATTTCTACAGCTGGTACAAATTGTTAGGGTTCCTAAATGTTCCTGAAATCCTGCTAATACAAGAAACCATGTCAATCACGGATATTGTCTTGGAAGCTTATGTTTCATTTTGTGTTCCAGCACGTCGTGCTTCTGTTGGCCGTCCTAGTGGCGGCCTTGCTATTCTTATTAACAATGGCTTGAGATTCACAGCTAAATTAATGGTTCAAACTGATTCTTTTGTGATGGTTGAAGTGAATATTGCATGGGCATCTATTCAGAAAATCTGTCGAAATCGCTCTATTGGAACCCCATGGCTGTACCCATAGAGACGACCCTGCAATCCTTGACTGTGGCACTAACTCCATGTTGCATCACCACAAGCATGAAATACTGATTGGGGGCAACCTTAATGCTAGTCTGGACATTGAAGGAACTAGCCCAGCTTCCTCTGACTCCACGCCCTATGCGAAGCAGGCTGGTGCCTCGGGTAAATTATGGACCGATTTCTTTGAAGCCTGGAACATTTTTCCCGTCTTTGGCATTGCTGAGTAGTAAAGTCTCTTGGCGGTGTGGCATCTCTTGTTCCTTAATCGATTATATCCTGGCATCAAGTGAGCTGTCTGGCTTTCTTGCTCCAACTCTGATTACCCAACTAGGACTGGGAGACCAAAGCGCCTTGACCACTGTTCTTCATCTTACCTCTAACACTTTTGACACCTCGGCCCAAACAGCCTTGGTTGAGAGTGACAGACATGCCCCATCTGTCCGCTGGAACCCACATGTAGGAAACTTGTGTCCTGGGTCAACAGGGACATCTTAGTCAGTGCAGACAATGAGGTGCCAGCATCCTATTTGGAAAAGCTCACTGCTATCAACTTAAAGTTGATTCGTGAACATCTCATAACCTTATCCAAATTGCCCCTTAGGCACTTGAACTCCAATGCTTCTCTGAAATGTGTCTCAGACATAGCAGTCCTGAAATGCACAAAAAAAATCGCAACCATAGAACTGCGATTCGTCTGCACTTATCTCCTGCTTTATACATGGCATCCAAAAACTCCATATTGGCCATATATAAGAAAAAAGTGAAAGAAATACACTATGCGCGCCACAGCCTTGATAACCAGTACACAATTGAGTTATTATACAGGCGCAACGGGAGCGAATTATGGGTGATTCTCAGAAATCCCCCTATGCGCGCCAGCGAATCCTTTGGTTGCTGCAATAAATGGAGACACTTGACAGGTCTATTTCAAGGAGAAATATTCTCTGCCCCCGGCATGTGGCAGAGAAGACGTATGCCCCCCCCCTATGACCATTGCACCCACGTGTACCTGGTTAGTGAAGGATGTAATTTGGGCAATCTCCAAATTATCATTCTCCCAAGCAGCAGATCCTGACGGGCTTCCACCCTGTGTTTTCTAGGATGACCTGCACTTTTGGGCCTAGCATCTTCTCGTTTTGAACTGATATTTCGCTCGGACGTAATCCCTCCCTCATGGCTGATGGCCATTATTAACCCCATCCACAAAAAGGGGCCCTTGGACAAACCTGCTAATTTTAGGCCCATCGCCTTAATTGACATAGCTGCAAAAATCTTCTTGCGTCTTGTACTAAACGACCTGGAAGCCTTCATGACAACATCGCCAATTTAATCAAAAGTACAGGTCGGGTTTCGTAAGGCGATGGGCACCCCCCTGAACGCGACCATCCCTGCACATTTATTGATGTCCTCGCGTAATTCTTCCAATGGGCCCATATATATGGCCTCATTGGACCTCAGATCAGCGTTTGATAGTGTTCTTCGAAATCGCCTGTGGAAGAAAATGTTGGCATATGGGATTCCAGAGCACATAGTAGCGGCGATTGTGCTTCTGCATACAAAGACCTCAAATAGAGTTTGTATCAACGCTGCAAGTTTACTGACAAACATCCCCACCGGAATCGGTGTGAAGCAAGGTTGTAACCTTGCAGCGGTACTCTTCAACTTATATCTAGCGGATATCAGCAACATTTGGGGTGTGAATGATATTTTCCCTGTCAAACTGTGAAACCTCTGTATAAATTGGTTAGCCTTTGCGGACAACGTAATCCTCTTTGACAGAATGCCTTTCGGGCTGCAAAACAAGCAGAACTATTTCCACCAGTATTGCTTGCTTAACAACTTGGCCATTAATTCAGCCAAATCAAACATTCTAGATTTTACAGCCAAGAGCAATCATCCTAGATTCAGCTTTAAATCTCAAAGTGGTGCAGCTGATAGCTCAGATGAAACTGATCCATCATCGTTATTGTACGTTTTCTCTGCTTCCACTGATAAACTTCTATCAGTTGAAGGTTGAGACAACATTACTCTATGGACTGGACCTATGTTTGATGGATTTAGGTCCCTCACTGAATAAAATTCAAGCGAAAGTGTGTAAATCTGTGTTGGGGATTCTGGGTTATCTCCTAAAACCCCATCCTAACTCACGAACTAGGTCTTCACCCTCTTGCGGACATATGTGAATGGCTAATGCTTAACTTTATGAAGATGGGTGTCTCCTCCACCTAATTCCTTATACGAGGATCTTCATGCGATGCGGACTGCCGACCATCCAGCATCAATTTCCATCTTTCATGCGCGCATGAACAAGGTTCTTTTCTCTCTTAACCTTACCAAGCTTGACACTATCGATCTACCATAGATCTTAAAAAACGATTTCACCTAATTGCTTGGGCTAGCAACTGGCATCTCATTGTGGTGTACGCCTCCTTCACAAACTACGCCAATTTTAGACACGTGCAGAAACCGCGCAATTGCTATCCCCTGTGCTTTCCCGACAATAAAGCCCGGGCAACTTACATGAGATTTCGACTTGATATAATTCATACAGATTCTCAAATTGGCAAATGGCAGGGCCATGGTGCATGGGACCTTGGGCATTCATGTCGTTTTTGCACAAACCCAAATGAAACAGAAACCTTACAGCATCTATTCTTATACTGCCTTTTTTTGAAAGCGACAGACATGTCTTGGCGCTTATATAGGAAATGCTTTGAATCATGCACACCATGCTGTCTGGACACCGTGTATGTGGGGCAGCACAAACCCAATCATACTGGCCATGGTGCGACTTGTGGGAAAGATCGAAACTGCTCTCAAAGAACGAAATATAGGGCTAGTAGACGCAAATGTCTAGTTGCTAGCATGTGCATTATCTATATATTACTCTCTGGGAAAGAAACTTGTGAGGGGAAAAGTTGTTGGCACCATTTTAGATGTCCAATTCAAACTTGGAACTGGAACATGCTATGAGACGCCGATTTGGGTAGTACTTCGGGTAGCTTAATTCTCTACTACATCCCCCTCAACCTTGTTGGTATTAACACCGAATGAATGCACTCACTTTAGGATGTTGTATGATGGGTCTAAAGGGATTAATGAATGAACTACGTGTTGCAGCATACTCTCTATGTTAGAACCTAGAATGGTTGAGACCAGTTTTAAGCATTACCATCTCTACATTTTCATTTATTGGCATAGGTCCGACTAAAGCAATTGATTTTGGGATGGTGTATGACGTGCATAAGAGAATAATGCATGAAACGCTTGGGGTAGCGGAATCTTTGTTTTTAAAACTCTGAATGTTCTAGACTGGATTTAAGCACTATAATCATTGCACTTTCACCTGATGTAATAACCATTATATGATTATGAAGGCAAATGTTGAACTAGGAAATTTATCCCACCCACTTTGTGTTGAACTTTAATGCGAAAAGACAGTTGATTTATCCCGGTTAACAAACTGTGGTGCGAGTAATGTTTTTATTTCAAATAAGTTGACAAATGTATTGTGTAAATTTGTAACCTTGTAATCTTTTTAGCTACGTATATGTAAAGGAGTAATTAATTTATTTTTTACCAAAAACAAATCAATTTTAAATAAAAATAAAAAAAATGCAGAATTCATATAACATTCAGGACATGGTTGACTAACATCTGGAAAGTGGCAGGTGCATTCGTTAAGCCAAAGGGAAATACCCTAAACTGGTAATGTCTCTCGGGTGTTGAGAATGCAGTATTCTCATGGGCATTTTCTGTCAGTGATATTTGCAGATAGCCCCACAGTATGGTCAAAGGTGCCAAGGTACTTGAGAGCGCCTAACCTGTCCATTAACTCATCAGTTTGCAGCAGGGTATGCACATCTGTCCTAGTGGCAGCATTTAGAGCTCTGTAGTCCACATAAAATCTTAAGCCAGAAGTTCCTTCTTTTGCTACCAAAACCACTGGGTAGGACCAAGGACTACTGGAGGGCTCCATCAACCCTAGAAGCAACAAAATTTGTTGACATCGGACTTGATGTGAGATCTAACTATGTGACATCCTATAACTTTTGGTAGGCACACTAGCTCTCCAGTGTCACCATCATGCTTGCACCAAGTTGTCCAGCCTGAAGTGAGTAAAGGCAAGGGTGGTGCGGGGGGGTGGAAGCTGCCTAAGCAAAGGTTTCACCTCACCCTGCTGTTGAAGAGTCAGTTGAAGGGACAATTTAACATCTTCAATGGAGCCACCCGAAAGGCTTCCCTGGATCAGGTCAGTGAGAGGTTCAGTTTCCTCCTCCTCCCTGTCTGAAGCCAAAAGCAGGACTCCCATTTCAATCCTAGAGATGAAAACGTTCAACCTATTCACATTACCAGGTCTTACAAGGTCCACCAAATAGTTAACCTCATCTAGTCTTTCAACAATGCGTTAAGGACCTGACCATTTGTATTTCAAAGCTCTGGGCCTTCTAGGACTCTTAATCAGGATTTGTTGGCATGGGGAAAACCGAAGTGAACCTTTCTGGTCATACCAATGTTTCACCAGCATTCGGTTTGTCATTGGCCTGGGCCATCAGTAAGGCCAACCTAATAGTGCACTACATTGGTAGTGACAGCAGGAGAGGGCATCTCCCATCATTCCTTCACTATGGCAATGGGCCCCCTGACAGGGTGACCAAACAAGAGTTCAAAAAAGTCTAAAGCCAATCCCTTCTTGAGGTACCCCTCTGTAGACTGAGTAAGCATGGCATAAGGAGATCCCACTTTCTCCCTATGAGGCCCTCAAGCTTCATGCTTCTGAAATTCCTGTTGAACCTCTCAAGTAGGCCATTGGTCTGTGGATGATATGCAGATGCAGAATTATCCCACACCCCGCATTCCTTCCACATGGACTGCAGATACTTGGACATGAAGTTGCTGCCTCGGTCAGAAAACTTATTTAGGGAAGAAAACCCTAGTGAATATACCCATTAATGCTCTTGCAACTGACTTGGCAGTTGCAATCTTTAGTGGGATGGCTTCAGTATCTTGTGGCATTATCAACGGCCACACAGATAAATCTACTGCCATACGACGTTGGAGGGTAAAGGGGACCAACAGCGTCAATCTCTACCCTCTCAAATGATATACCCACTACAGGTAGGGTTACCGATGGAGCCTAGATTTATGCACAACCTTTGCCAGATAGCGGGCAAGAAGAGCAACTCCTGCAATTACTTTCTATCTGTAGAAGTGCAAGTTCAACCGCTCTTTAGTCTTCTTTATGCCAAGACAATCCGCAAGGAGGAATCTCATGCGTCAATTGCAGGATGAAGGGTCTTGCATAAAGAGGAAAAATCAACCTCCAATGGTTGCCTCCAGTAGACCGTGGGCTCACTATATAGGAGCCCTTCTTACCAATAAATCCTATACTTTCAAGGGGCTTCACCCTCCAATTGGAAGCAGGCCTGCCGCGTAAGGTCTTCATGTGATGGGAACTCATGTTGGTCCTTACTGAATTAATCCCTTGAGGGACCACCTCCTGCCAGCAAACTCTGCAGTTCAGTGAGATCACAAGAATGGAGTATTTTAGGCAGCGCCAACTCCTCGTCGGGTTCAGAGGCTTCACCAACTACCTCCAACTTGGTGGTAGGCGAAACAGGAGAAATATTATCTTTCCCTCTTCTGAGTTTCTTCTCTGCTTTAGCCTTAGGTTCCCCCTTCGACCTGGGCATTAGGCTTGGTTTGAAACCTAGTGCATGGGCATTCCGCAGTGTCTCACACAAGACCCAAGTCTCTGATGTCATTCCCTAACATAACATTTCCTGGACTTGCCTCTATACACCAACAAGAACACCCCACCATTCACAGCTAAACTGGCATGCATAACTGGAAACTGGAGACGGGGCCCATCAGATAACTTGGTGAGCATCAGCGGAGCTCTGGCCAGAGCTTCTGAATTTACCAACGTGGAATCCACTACAGTCTGACTGGCCCAATGGGAAATGAGTCTACACCATTGAACAACACACCATCCTTAAAGTAATGATTGGCACCATCAGGGATGGAAGCATATGCTTAAGCAACTCAAGGTTCCCAGGGACATATCTTTTTTAAATGATCTTCCTTTCGAGCATCAAGTGTAGTCATGGTAAATGTGTTCATTATCTATACAGAGTAGGCAACTGTTATATAACCTAATACTTTTAAATCACAGTGTTCTGTGTAAACAGAGTTATTGTACTACACCAGTGAATATCACTGGGTACCCAAGATCTTATCCTCACTGCTGAGCACCAACTTGGTAAAATGGATTTCTAGAATCTGGCCTGGTGGACAGATTTAAGGAGGCCACCATGTTTATAGCGAACATGGAACTCCGAAGTTAGCCAAAACCCAATCAAGGTAAATTTGGAGAGCAGTCAAGGAAATTCTCAGGATTGAGTGGGGTCATGAGTCCACACGTTAGAATAAACAATCATTCATTGCAGACAGTTATGTATAAAAATACACTTATTTATTCTAGGCATTCTTCACAGTGGAAAATGAAACGGGTGATATTATCGCACAATTAGGGCTCAGCGATGTAACAAGTTTTGGAGATATATCAATATATTTTCAAAAGCGATACAGGATTAGACAATATCGCTAACATCGACATATATGGGATACATTACTCACCGTAATCATATTTCTAATGCTTGTATCTGCTTAGATCCACATGCTATGCATAGGCCGACATCTAGTGGTAGTCGCTGAGTATTACGTGATTTGTTAGTAATATGATCCCTAATGTGACTTCAATTGTACCCATGGTCCTTAACGCGTCGAGGTCCCTCCGATTGTTTTGTTTCTGATATGAGGTAGCGTGAAGTGTAGCATGAGTACATATGTAATAAAGCTGAAAATAGCGATAGAGCAAGAAACATCTATGCACCTTCAACTCCAGGGGGAGAGGAAGGGTGGGCACATGTGTATCCTCCTTTGTGAAAGGTACAGTGGACTAAAATAAAATGTAGCTGCAGACTCTGAGTGGGTACATTCCCACAGAACAGGTTATCATGCCGTGTTCTTTCTTGCAGAGGGGAGCTCTGACCTCTTTTTGGTACTTCAATGGATTGGTTGACGTGAAACTTGGATATAAATGTAGGTGAAAACCTAGGAGGTGTTCTAAGGACCAGTTTGTCCTCGTGGATTACAAAGAAAGGGTCTTCTATAGACAATGCCAATAGCTAACTAACCCATCTAATGGAGGTGATGGCTTTTAGAAAGGCAGTCTTGTAGGTTAAGTGTTTTAGGCTGGCTGTGAGCATAGGCTCAAATGGCGGACCCATGAGTTTTGGGAGTACATTAAGATCCCAACCTGGTGGAGGGTTAGGAATGGGAGTGTATAGTCTCTTTACTCACCTACATGAAAG